>NC_134359.1:206430227-206739394 GCF_048569485.1 Anomaloglossus baeobatrachus | reverse complement strand
TGCCTTAAATACATAGTGCCTCTCATCCATAGGCTCAGAGGCATTTTTGGGAAATGGTGCACTGGCGAGGAGGGTAGGTGTGTGTATGCATACCCTAAGCCCAATCTCAGGAACGCTGAGCTGCATGAATAGGTCACAGGAAGAGGAAGAAGCAGCAGCACATGTGGACGGCTGTGGGAGAGTGGGGGATGATGCAGTCCAGCTGCTGGAGTGAGTGAGTCGGTGTCCTTGCAGGAACGCCGGCACTACAGGTGTCACTTGCTGGGCTACTTATTGTAATTTTGATAAAATTATTTTTTTTATCAGCATTAGATTATCACTAGAGCATAGGGAACCTACAACTATGTAGTCCTTCATATTTGGAAGGTTTGTTTAACCCCACCCTAAATTCTGATTAGTAACTTTCTGTCTATGCACAGTGTACACATAAAGATGCCAATCAATGTTGTGGGTGGGGTTATTCAACAGTAAATAATAGGAAAACTACTATATCTGCAGCAGAAAAAAGGGATTTTATCAAAACTATCTCAAGCAGCCCAGTAAGTGACAATGCAGGGATCATGGTCTGTGAACCTACCACATGTTATTCTTTGATATTGTAGCAGAAACCTGGTGACAGATTCCCTTTATTAAGTGATAGACCTGTAAACCAGTATTTGAAGTATAAACCATGTATGCAAGTCATATCTCCAGGGTAAGGCGCCTCATAGGTGAATCAGGAAGTGGCATCCCTTTAAATTTAAACATGAATCAGTGAAAATTTCCCATTGATTTGTATTACAAAAGAAAGCAGGAGTCTCCCACATGCTTTATTACAATCATATCATAATCATTTCATAATTCCTATCATAAACTTTGTTATACTAAAATATATATTTACATTTAATATTTTGTCGTCCGTTACTGACATAATCTACACAGCAGGCTATACATATACAGGTCAGATTCTAGATGAAAATGGTCTATTCTGACCTTGCTTTTCATTTACTATATTGAAGCATTATTACTTTTATAATACATAAAGGTACCATTCATTCAGCAATACCGCCATCATAATAAAGGTACCAAACACTCCCGTTGTCATATATTGAGGCTGAACTTTAGCCTCTATTTATAAAACGTGAACACTGGGCATATTATGACATGAAAATACAGAATGAAGCTACAGTGAAGTCATTGTGAGCATCTTACTATAATGATAAAATGCTACCATATATCTGCCTACAAGACACACTTTAAGAGAGGGGTTTGTGGGGTTAACAGGAAGAATATACATTGTTGCAATGCTGATTTTTTTTTCCCAGTAACAAAGTATATTTTAATCAATAGCTCTTGTAATAGTAATAGGGTCTACAATTTAACGTACTAAAAATAAATATTCCTGTGCTGAGATAATCTTTATAAATGTGTCCTTATTATGTACTGTGTAATGGCCGTGCTTGACCATACAGGGACAAATTCTGAACATGCCATATAATGGCTATATAACATTGCTGAAATTTCTCACGAAAAATGTAATACAAGGAGAACTCAAAACTGGTTCACAGACTAAAAACTCCTTAATATAAAAAATATCAATTTTATTAACAAAAGCATTTAAAAACACTTCCACATTATATAGAAAATATTAATTGGTGCCATACAAAGATTCCAACATATATCCCCCTTATTATTCTAGTCCTATGTGTTACCCCAATTAAGGAGCAAGAACAAATGTCAGTAAGGCGCAGTATACAAGTATATCCCTAAACAGTCTAATAGTCAAGGGTCCTACAGTCAAGATCCCTAAAAGCAGCACTTTTTTTACCCTAAATTAGTCGGTTCTGCACTGAGATATAATTCTGTATATACTGCCACTTCCTATATTAGTGAGGAGGCTGTCAACCTTCTACCCCTAATCGACCCGACGCGTTTCCCCTTCAAATAGAAGGTTCTTCAGGGGTCATCAAAAAGTAGTATAGAGAAATACAATTAATTTATACATTATCCTACAATCATACAGTGAATACAGACATAGTTTTTGTAATCTCCCCAAACAGAGTACATCAAACAAATGATCTTCAGATTGTACAAATGACTATTATAGTCTCCTCTGGTGCTGTCGTATCTTTAGTCTCCAAGAATTGCCAGGTAACACAGAGTTCCACAAAATATTAGCATGGATATTACCGAACAGAGAATTCCCGTTATAGAAATATTTTTCAAATTTTTGTCATCTCATTCGGGACAAGGCTGTATATTCAAGGTGAATGATGATGTCCCCTATTAAAAACATGCCCATTCATAATTCCCCTTCAGCAAGCTTTTTCCTTTTCAGTGTCCATGTAGATAAATGGACTAGAGTCCCCTCAGGTTGCAATTGGCATGTCCTGGTCCAAATAAGTTTAAAACTATATACCAGCATGTAGTTGGGGCTCCCTGTGTTGTTCAGAGCGTGCCCAGCCTCTGCAAAATCCACATGGAGACCGCGATCACTCCACTTAATGTGGAAGTGTTTTTAAATGCTTTTGTTAATAAAATTGATATTTTTTATATTAAGGAGTTTTTAGTCTGTGAACCTATATAACATTGCTGGCATCTGTGCAGTGGGCAGTGGACTCTGAGCCAGCACCAACGTCCTTGACATGGTTTGTCACCCTTCTAAAGGGCGCATTACACACTGCGACATCGCTAGCGATGTCGCTAGCAATCGCACCTGCCCCCCGTCGTTTGTGCGTCACAGGCAAATTGCTGCCCATGGCGGACAAAATCAGTAATGCGCGTCACACGTACTTACCTGCCTAACGACGTCACTGTGGCCGGCGAACAACCTCTTTTCTAAGAGGGCGGTTCGTGCGGCGTCACAGCGACGTCACACAGCAGGCAACCAACAGAAGGAGCGGCGGAGAGCAGCCGCATGAAGGTCACTTCCACCTTGTTGCTGGAGGACACAGGAATGCTGTTGTTCATTGTTCCCGGGGTGTCACACGTAGCGATGTGTGCTGCCTCAGAAACAACTAACAACCTGCGTCCCAGAACGAGCAACGATATTTTGAAAATGAACGATGTGTCAACAATCAACGATGTGGTGAGTATTTTGGACCGTTAGTGGTCGCTCGTAGGTGTCGCACGCAACGACATCGCTAACGAGGCCGGATGTGTGTCACGAATTCCGTGACCCCAGCGACATCTCGTTAGCGATGTCGTTGCGTTTAAAGCGGCCTTAAGAGATGCCAAATTCTCAAAATGTACATAAAGTAAAATACCTAGAAAAAAAGCTCCACCCTGGGTTTTGCCCAATTAGTTTCTTCTGGGGCAAAAAGGAATTTCTTACAACATGATTCCAATAGCTGCACAGAAAATACAAAGAAATGTTAAGGAACAATTATTAAACCAAAAGTTATTACTTATACTATTTTTTTTTTTTAACAATTAAAGACAGTCATTCTTCTCTATATCTATTCTTATTTTCTAGTTGTAGATTTCCTTTGTTCTCTTTTATTTACATCATGGCAGCAGCCATCTCATCAGCATTTAGAAATATGTAAAATAGCAGCCACATGGACCATAGACAGTACATTTTAACTCATCGAGATGAACATATTTTTCCACTATCAGTTTTTTTGCATAAAAAAGCTGCAAATGGCACAAGCCACTTCTTACCTTTTTTCTTTGACAACAACACTTTCTAAAAGCAGTCAGAGCTTAGCGTGGGGACTTTGGCCCACAGCGAGCGGCCATAGAGCATGACTGCCCACTGTGAGTGCAGACAGCGATGAGCCACGATCAGCGGTGATGTCACTCAGGTTAGTCGCAGCGACAGCTTCAGGTTCCCGCCTATGACCGCAAATCACCTGAGTGAAGTCACCACTGATCACGTAGCTCAATCTCTGTCGGCACTCACAGCAGGCAGTCATGCTCTATGGCCACTAGCTGTGACTTACATGTAGCAGAGCTGAATCGTTGTGGGACCTCGTGTTGTGAATGTCAGTTATGCTTTGGCTGCTGGAAGGCTCCCTCTTGTGGCCAGGAATGGTTTGGACATAGACCAGGTGGGTTGAGCTATGGGCGTTTCCATTGCTAACTCTCTGCTTATTTAAATCCTGGTCTGATAGCAGGCTATGCCGGATGTCAGTTGTTCTTTGTTCACCAGCCTGCTTCTTTCTGCTCCACACCACATCTACTCCAGATAAGTGTGTTGCTCTTTATTTGTTGTTTGTTTCTTTAACACTTATCTGGGTTTGTCTTTTGCTGTGGTTGTGTTCAGTTTATTGGCATGCAGGGATCTTCCCTCTCAGTTGCTTAGCTAGGAAACTCCATGCAGTTTTGTTTGGAGTATAGCTCCTAAAAGTCCATGTGTTTGTGGCTTTTTGAATTTGTAATGATTCTTGTTTTCTGTTCATTGGTATGACAAGAGCGCCTGATATAGGACGGAGTGCAGATCGTGTGATCTGAGGGCCTTTTTGTACTATCAGGAATTTGGAATTTTGCAGGGTTTTTCTCTGGCCACCATCAGCCCCTTTCCTGTCCTTTCCTATTTTAGTCAGTGGGGGCCTCACCTTTTGCTAATCCTATCATCTGTGTATTGTGTTTTCCTATATCACCGCAGTCTTTGAATGTGGGGTGCTTGCTATTCTTTGTCTACTTTCTGAGGCAGAGACTTATTCATCTTTCCTTCCTTTAGGATAGCTAGTTCTCCGGCTAAGTTCGCAGTGCATAGGATGTTAGTTCACCCCTCGGCTACTTCTAGTTGTGATGGTTAGTAAGGGGATGGCGGCCAGATTAGTTGCCAAGTCTCTTGTCACCTTTTACCAATGATTTATGGTGGTCTTCCATGGTTCCGGATCATAACAGTGCATCCGGCCTACAAATTTAAAGGGTACTCTTAAGAAGGAAAAAAAAAAAAAAGGGTCTGCTGAAATTTTTTTTTTTTTGGTGTTTTTTCCTCTTCTTCTTTGGGTTCCGTTGAAGATTTCTTTTTCTAGCATGGATGAATTGGGTGAGCGTGTTGCTCATCTTGATGCTAAGGTTCCTCGTATAGAGTCTTATCTTGCACAGACTCCCCTCGCAGAGCCTAAGATTCCCGTTCCTGAATTTTTTTCGGGAGATAGGTCGAGATTTTTGAGCTTCAAAAATAATTGTAAATTATTTTTTGACCTGCGCCCTAAATCTTCAGGGAATCCCGTACAGCAGGTTAAGATTGTCATCTCCCTTCTGCGTGGTGACCCTCAGGACTGGGCCTTCTCTTTAGCGTCTGATGATCCGATTCTCAGTGATGTGGACTCCTTTTTTCAGGCCTTGGGTTTATTATATGACAAACCCAATATTGTGGACCAAGCAGAAGAGGTTTTGTTGTGCTTTACTCAGGGTTTGGATTCTGCAGAAACGTTTTGTCAGAAATTTCGAAAGTGGGCGGTCCTTACCAAATGGAATGATGATGCACTTCCGGCTCTTTTTCGGAAGGGTATTGCTGATACTGTGAAGGATGTAATGGTAGGATTTTCCGTCCCTTCTGGTCTTGATGCCTCTATGACCTTGGCCATTCAGATTGATAGGCGGTTACGTGAGCGCAGGAAGATACCTGCTGGTTTTGTGCCTGTGGAACAGCCTTTGGAGCCTATGGAGTGTGATAGGGTCCTTTCTAATGCTAGACGGCAGGGGTTCAGATGGAAGAATAGACTGTGCTTCTATTGTGGAGACGCTTCTCATAACATCGCTGTCTGCCCTAAATGTGAAAGGAGATTGGCTACTTCTGTTACTGTGGGTTCTTTGCAACCAAAGTTTCTTTTGTCTGTCACATTGATTTGCTCATTGTCTTCCTTTTCTGCATTTGCCTTTGTGGACTCAGGAGCAGCGCTCAATTTGATGGATTTTGGGTTTGCTAGGGATTGTGGTTTTCCCATGGTTCCTTTGCAAACTCCTATTCCTTTAAGGGGCATTGATGCTACCCCTTTGGCAGAAAATAAACCCCAATTTTGGACCCAGGTGCCTATGAGAGTTGCACCAGCGCATCAGGAAACTTGTACATTTTTAATATTGCATAATCTACAGGATACCTTGGTACTGGGATTTCCGTGGTTGCAGACCCATAATCCAGTTCTTGACTGGAGATCCTTGTTGGTAGCTAGTTGGGGTTGTCAAGGTTTGCATCAGGACCTTTCCGTGTGGTCCACGTCTGCTCAGGTAGTTGATGTTCCGGCCTTCTTGTCTGATTTCCGTGATGTATTTAATGACCAGGAATCTGATTCTCTGCCCCCACACCGGGACTGTGACTGTGCCATTGAGCTGGTGCCGGGTTGTAAATTTCCCAAGGGGCGGATTTTCAACTTGTCTGTGCCCGAACATGATGCCATGCGGTCATACATCAGGGAATCATTGTAGAAGGGGCACATTCGCCCTCATCTTCTCCTTTGGGAGCTGGCTTTTTCTTTGCTGCTAAGAAAGATGGGTCGTTGAGGCCTTGTATTGATTACTGTCTTCTTAATAAAATTACTGTCAAATATCAGTACCCTTTGCCTCTGATGTCTGATCTTTTCTCTAGAGTGAGGAGCGCCAAATGGTTTACGAAACTGGATCTCAAGGGTGCGCATAATCTCATTCGTATTAAGGAGGGTGATGAATGGAAGACGACTTTTAATACTCCTGAGGGGCATTTTGAGTACCTAGTGATGCCTTTTGGGCTCACTAATGCACCCTCCGTCTTCCAGGCCTTCATGAATCATATTTTTCGGGACCTTATTGGTAAATTTTTGATTGTGTATTTGGATGACATCTTGATTTTTTCTGATGATTGGGACTCTCATGTTGGGCAAGTACGGGATGTTTTTCAGATACTTAAGGATCATGCACTGTACGTTAAGAGGTCAAAGTGCCTCTTTGGAGTGCAAAGGATTTCCTTTTTGGGCTTCATTCTGTTTCCCTCCGCTATCGAAATGGACCTGGTTAAGGTTCAGGCTATTTACGACTGGGTGCAACTGACTTCTCTAAAAACCCTGCAGCAGTTTTTGGGGTTTGCTAATTTTTACCGTAAATTTATAGCCAATTTTTCTGCCATTGTCAAACCTCTGACAGATTTGACCAAGAAGGGAGCTGATGCGGAGCATTGGACCCCAGAGGCGATTGTGGCCTTCCAGGAGTTTAAAAGGTGATTCACTTCTGCCCCAGTCCTGCAGCAACCTGATGTGTCTCGCCCATTTCAAGTTGAGATCGATGCCTCAGATATCGGAGCTGGAGCTGTTCTGTCTCAGCGAGACGCTACTTCGGGTAAACTTAAGCCCTGTGCCTTTTTCTCTCGGAAGTTTGCTCCTTCTGAATGGAATTATGATGTGGGGAACCAGGAATTATTGGCTATGAAGTGGGCATTTGAAGAGTGGAGGCATTGGTTGGAGGGGGCTAGACATCAAGTTGTGGTGCTTACAGACCACAAGAATCTTACCTATCTGGAATCAGCCAAGAGCTTGAATCCTCGGCAGGCCAGGTGGGCTTTGTTTTTTACCCGGTTTAATTTTCTGGTCTCTTTTTTGCCGGGCACCAAGAATGTTAAGGCCGATGCCCTTTCCAGGAGTTTCTGTGCTGACTCTTTGGAGGTTGTCGAGCCGTCTACTATCCTGAATGATAGTGTAGTTTTCTCGGCCATTTCGCCTGATCTGCAGTTGGCACTGGCGGAATTTCAGGGGGATAAACCTGAGAGATGTCCTACAGGGAAACTGTTTGTCCCAGACCAATGGAGAGACCGAGTTGTTTCTGAGGTTCATTGCTCTGTTTTTGGCGGGTCATCCTGGCATTTTTGGTACTCGGGATCTTATGAGACGCTCTTTTTGGTGGCCTATCCTGTCCCGGGATGTCTGTCGTTTTGTGCAGTCGTGTGGAGTTTGTTCTAGGTCCAAGCCCTGTTGTTCACGTTCTAGTGGGCTATTATTGCCTTTGCCGGTACCTAGGAAACCTTGTACACACATCTCTATGGATTTTATTTCAGAGCTTCCCGTCTCTCAGAAAATGACTGTGATTTGGGTGATCTGTGATAGATTCTCCAAGATGGTCCACTTGGTTCCCCTATCTAAGTTGCCGTCTTCATCAGAGTTGGTGCCTTTGTTTTCCCAACATGTTGTTCGTTTGCATGGTATTCCGGAAAACATTGTTTCTGACAGAGGGGTGCAGTTGTATCCAGGTTTTGGAGGATTTTTTGCTCCAAATTGGGTGTTCAGCTGTCTTTCTCCTCGGCGTTTCATCCTCAGACCAACGGTCAGACTGAAAGAGCTAACCAGACCCTGGAGACCTATTTACGGTGTTTTGTTTCTGCAGATCAGGATGACTGGGTTTCGTTTTTGCCTTTGGCTGAATTTTCCCTTAACAATAGAGCTAGCTCTACCACATTGGTGTCCCCCTTTTTCTGTAATTTTGGGTATCACCCCAGGTTCCTCTCGGGGCAGCTTGAGGCATCTGACTGTCCAGGGGTGGATTCGGTGGTAAACAGAATGCAGCAGATTTGGGGGCAGGTAGTGGATAAAGTGTTTCAGTCCCAAGAAACTGCCCAAAAGTTTGCCAACCGGCGTCGGACTGTTGGTCCCCGGTTTAAAGTGAGGGACATGGTGTGGTTGTCCTCTAAAAATATTCCTATGAGAGTTCTATCTCCTAAATTTAAGCCCAGATTTATTGGACCTTATAAGATTTCGGAGATTATCAACCCAGTATCTTTCCGTTTGACTCTGCCTGTGTCATTTAAGATTCACAATGTCTTCCATAAGTCCTTGTTAAAGAAACATGTGGAGCCAACAGTTCCTGCAGCAGTGCCTCCTGACCCTGTTTTGGTACAAAGGGATCTGGAGTATGAGGTTGAAAAACGTCTGGATTCCCGTCGCAGTAGGCGTCAGCTTCAGTACCTTGTGAAATGGAAGGGTTATGGGCAGGAGGATAACACTTGGGTTGTGGCTTCTGACATTCATGCGGACAGGTTGGTTCACGCCTTCCATCATGCTCATCCCGAGCGACCCGGTGGCGTTGGTGAGAGTTTGGTGACCCCTCCTCAAGGGGGGGTAGTGTTGTGAATGTCAGTTATGCTTTGGCTGCTGGGAGGCTCCCTCTTGTGGCCAGGAATGGTTTGGACATAGACCAGGTGTGTTGAGCTATGGGTGTTTCCATTGCTAACTCTCTGCTTATTTAAATCCTGGTCTGATTACAGGCTATGCCGGATGTCAGTTGTTCTTTGTTTACCAGCCTGCTTCTTTCTGCTCCACACCACATCTACTCCAGATAAGTGCTTTGCTCTTTATTTGTTGTTTGGTTCTTTTACTCTTATCTGGGTTTGTCTTTTGCTGTGGTTGTGTTCAGTTTATTGGCATGCAGGGATCTTCCCTCTCAGTTGCTTAGTTGGGAAACTCCCTGCAGTTTTGTTTGGAGTATAGCTCCTATAAGTCCATGTGTTTGTGGCTTTTTGAATTTGTAATGATTCTTGTTTTCTGTTCATTGGTATGACGAGCGCCTGATATAGGACAGAGTGCAAATCGTGTGATCTGAGGGCCTTTTTGTACTATCAGGAATTTGGAATTTTGCAGGGTTTTTCTCTGGCCACCATCAGCCCCTTTCCTGTCCTTTCCTATTTTAGTCAGTGGGGGCCTCACCTTTTGCTAATCCTATCATCTATCTGTGTATTGTTTTTTCCTATATCACCGCAGTCTTTGAATGTGGGGGGCTTGCTATTCTTTGTCTAATTTCTGAGGCAGAGAGTTATTCATCTTTCCTTCCTTTAGGATAGCTAGTTCTCCGGCTACGTTCGCGGTGCACAGGATGTTAGTTCACCCCTCGGCTACTTCTAGTTGTGATGGTTAGTAAGGGGATGGCGGCCAGATTAGTTGCAAAGTCTCTTGTCACCTTTTACCAATGATTTATGGTGGTCTTCCATGGTTCCGGATCATAACAACCTCGTGTGGATTACATTGGACCTGCAGGGGTGTTTTTTCGGGTAACAAAGTGGTGGAAAAGGATGTTTTTTGCATTCTATTCCAAATAAATCATTTTGTTGGTGTTTGTATTTATTTATTTTCACTTACAGATTTAGTGATGGGGGTGTTTCATAGATGCCTGCCATTACTAATCTAGGACTTAGAGGCTCCTGTGTGCTGCCATTAACTCTCTCGTTACCCCGTTTGCCACCGCACCAGGGCAATCGGAAGAGCCAGGTAAAGCGCTGGGCTTGTTTCATCTAATAAATGCAACAATCTTGGGTGGTTGCAGTTTGCTATTTTTTAGACTGGGGGGTCCAATAATCATAGACCTTCCCAATCTGAGAATACAAGCCTTCAGCTCTCAGGCTTTATTTTGGCTGGGTATCAAAATTGGGGGAACCGCATGTTGCTTTTTTAAAATTATTTATTTAAATGCGTAATTAAAAAAAAAGCTGCATGTGGTTCCATTAATTTTGATACACAGCCAAGATAAGCACAGGGCTGGAAGCTACAGCCTGTAGCTGTGGGCTTTATCTGTGCAGGGTATCAGAATTTGGGGGGTCTTTGCATCAATTGTTTTAATTATTTATTTTATACTACGATACTGATCCACAGACAACACCTGTGAATGGTTGCAGGAAGACGCTGTCACACAGGCTGGGGGGTGCATCTGACTAGAACCTATCACAGATGCCAGGATGGCTGGTGGTGGGAAAATCAGAGAAAGCAGTTCATATGTGATGAGCCTAATGCGCGGAACCAGAAGTAAATGTGCGACCTGGAAGCACTGTGCCGCTATGACAGAGCCTCGGTAAGTACGATGCGCCTGCTTCATTCTTATTTTCTTTATTTTTCTTTTCTTAATTTCTCGAGTGCCGGAACTGTATCAAACACCCATAAACACACTCGGGACCGGCAACCAGGTACTTTTGAAACTGCGCGGATCCGGATTTTTACAGTCAATGGAGGCTCCTGTGTTATCTGTCATTCTTATCATTCCAGTAATAATAACGAGACTGCTGCAAAGTGATCTCCAAATAACAGATTGTATGATCCTAATAATAATCTTAAAGACCAGTGTGAAAATTAACCATTTTAGTTCAGTGGAACCTTGGTTTACGAGAACAATCCGTTCTGTGAGTGTGCTTGTAAACCAAGTTACGATAATTGAAACACAGATAATTCGTTCCTCAGCTTGTGCAATGTTCCATCCTGGTCCCCTATTGTGCCATTCCACACATGCACAAACACACACACATATTATGCTCACCTTACCCTCCATTCCCTCGGCGGCCTCTTGGTTCTTGTAATCCGCAGGTATGTGTATCCGGTAACCATCGCAATGATGCAGGAGCTTCCGCTGTTAGCGTCAACATCACACTCAGGAGCCGCTTGCCTCTAATTGGCCAGCGTGCTGACGTCAAAGGCATGAGCCGCCGAGGGAATGGAGGGTAAGGCGAGCATAATATGTGTGTGTGCGTGTGTGTTTGTGCATGTTTGTGCAGACTGCAAGAGCGGGTCAGAACGCGGTGAAAGTACGGAATCGGAAGTGTGTGCAGTGAGTATTTGCTCAAGGAACAAAGATTGCTTGTAAATCGAGTTACAAATTTACAGCAAGCTCTGCTCGTATAGCGAAATACTCGCACACCAATGTACTCGTAAACCAAGGTGCCACTGTATTTTAAATTTAATTAAAATATTGTTATGGAATATTTAACCTATACCCAACATTGACATGCACATACATCCTCATTGGGATGGTCATCTTATATTATAATGCACAAACATATGATAGTGATTGGGTTGACACAGGAGCTGTGCCCGCACAATCACCTCTGTGAGCTTAGCTTAATTAATAGCTGAGAAATTGCTGTAGCAGCCAAGGATGGTGCAATTTTGCTTTTTTCTTCCAAGAGCCATACCTTTTAATTTTTCCTTCAATATAACCATATGAGGGCTTATTTTTTGCAAGATGAGTTTTGCTTATGAGTGAAACCATTAATTTTACAATATAGTGTACTGGAAAATGAGAAAAAATTCCAAATGCAGTGAAATTGCAAAAGAAAGTTAAATGTAACGATTTTTTACAAAAAGCATACCATGTTCACTATATGGTAACACTAATCTAGCAGTATTATTCCCCAGGACAGTATCAGTATGTAGACACCAAACATGTATAGTTTTCTTCCCATTTAAGTAGTGAACAACAAATCAAAGGTTTGTTCTCCAAAAAAATTTGCTACTGGTCCCATTTTCCAAGACCTGTAATGAATTTTATTTTTTGGCATTCGGGACTGTGTGAGGGCTTATTTTTTTGTCCCGATAGTATTGTGGGGTAGATATGATGTTTTGATGGCATCTTATTATATTTTATTGCAATGTTGTGGTGGTCAAAAAAATGCAGTTCTGGCATTTTTATTTTTTTCTTGTTACACTGTTTACTAATCTGATTAATTTATTTTATATTCTGATAGATCGAACATTTCTGAACAAAGCAATACCAAATATGTGTTTTTCTTTTCTTTGTTTTATTTTCAATGGGTCAAAAGGGGGGTGATTTAACCCCTTCATCACATGGCGATTTTTCCATTTTTCATTTTCGTTTTTTTCTCCCTTTCTTCCAAGAGCCGTTATAATTTTATTTTGCCATCAATATAGCCATATGAAGGCTTGTTTTTTGCAGGATGAGTTGTACTTTTGAATGACTCCATTCATTCTACCACATATTGTACTTAAAAATGGGAAAAAATGCCAAGTATGGTGAAAATTGCAAAAAAACAAAAGTAAAAATTACATGATTGTTTGAGGGTTTTTTTATTTACTATGTTCACTATATGGTTAAATTTTCTCCCCTTCTTCCAAGAGCCGTTATAATTTTATTTTGCCATCAATATAGCCATATGAAGGCTTGTTTTTTGCAGGATGAGTTGTACTTTTGAATGACTCCATTCATTCTACCACATATTGTACTTAAAAATGGGAAAAAATGCCAAGTATGGTGAAAATTGCAAAAAAACAAAAGTAAAAATTGCATGATTGTTTGAGGGTTTTTTTATTTACTATGTTCACTATATGGTTAAACTGACCTAGCATTATGATTCCCCAGGTCAGTACGAGTTTGTAGATACCAAAGATGTATAGTTTTACTTTTAGCTAAGTGGTGAAAAAAATTTAGAAGTAAGCATGGGGACCCTCGACGTTGGGTTACAAGCTGGCGTGTTTCGGCCAAAATATGGATCAATACCTTGCATTTATTAATTATGATTTTATATCATTTTTTATTTAACATATTTTTCATTTTTATGCAGGATACAGCCAGGCCCCTTGAGGTGTCTGCCTGTGGGGTGCACTTATATAGTGCTGGGCAGCCTGTCTGATCCAATAGTGTGCGCGTTATCAAAAGACTGTAAGCCAGAAAATGTGCATCACACGTACCGGTGTGATGGGCGCCTTATGAAAAATTAATTTCTAATACCAGCAACCATCCCCTGATAGGTTGCCAGTGGTTGCCTCATTGGTATACTGTACCTGTGTTGAGCCCACCTTTATCATGGGGGGGACTGCTGCATCCCGATAGTACAATTGCTATTTCACCTATTGTTGGCTAATGGCTGTTTCTGGTGAGGTTTTTTTTAACTGTTTTGAATTTATGTCATTTTCTGTAAATCTTTTTTTGGAATAGAAAGGAATGAAAAAAATGTTATGTACCACAAAAAGGAACCAATGTGATTTTTTTTTAAGAAATAATTTTTTATTGTGTTATTGTAGCCAAACAAAACTTTATAAATCTGGTATCGCTGTAATTAAGCTGACCTGAAGAATAGAGCTGTCTTATGACTTATACCATATGGCAATATGGTAAGTCAAACCAATTGTTGACCTGTTGTTGACTTGTTTATTCTGCATCTGAAAGATCACTGTAAGGCTTAGTTAACATTTTTCCTGCACTCTACACTGAACATCAGTGATTCCATGTAAATCTCTGAATTGCATGATTCAGACAAATCCTCAACAGAACATTCAATATAATGAGGCAGAGGGAGACGCTTACATCTCAAGAGGAGCTGAGGCGAAGTGTGTTATGGTCCGGAGACTGCAAAAGATCTTGCAAAAATCCCAAAAAAAGGTAGTTGATGATACACAGGAGTAGTTGGAAACTTAACTGGCTGCAATCCACTGACTATACAAACACAACTAGAAGTAGCGGTGGAGCCTTCCTAACAAACCTAGATGCCTCGTCACCGCCGGAGAACTAACTAACCTCAAAGCTGAAATGAGGAATCCTGACTTGCCTCAGAGCAGCAGAGTGCTCTATCCAAGCATATTAATGGAAAGTTTAGTGTAAGGAAAAAGTGTGGTAGAAAAAAAACAAACAAACAAAAAAACCCAAACTGGAAAAATCATGTTGACCAATGAATGCATATGCAAATATGTACATATTCAACTATATAAAAACCTAACAATGCATAATAGTATATATTGAATAAATTCCACATATAATGCTAAACAACAGAAAAAAAAAAAAACCACAATAAGCAGGCATTTATATAGATACAAAAAAATCAATTTTATAGTTTTAACGACTAGGATACTTAGTATTCAGTTTAAGAATCCAATGGGCTTCTCGTTTAAATATTTTATTCTGCCAATCCCCTTCTACTTTCTCTAGTCCAATGATATTCAGAGTATCCACGCATGTCTGGATAATCCTGATATGGAGCATTTATTCTTCAAAGGGTCTGGAGTGGCATTACGGGTATGCTCCACAATACGTGCCTTAAATTTACATATGGTGCATCCTATGTATTGCTGGGCACATTCACTGCAGGAAGCCATATAAATAATGTAAGTTGTGTTGCAGTTAATAAACAAATCTATTGAAAAACTGCGTGTGTTGTCCACATCCGAAATATATCCTGTTCTGATCATAAACTGGCAAACATTGCATTGGGGGATGGCCACACCGGTTGTTGCCTTTAAAAGACAACCACATGTTTATTTTTACCACCATGAGTTACAAATTTTTTTTATTCCAAAAGTGAGTATCACAATCTCCTTCTGGCTGTATTAAATGCCCGTTCTATCAAGGCAGGTTTGAATCCCCGTTTTTTCAGTCTGTCACTTATAATAATAGTTTCAACATAAAATTGGGAGTCATCAGAACATAGTGTGAGGTAGCGTGGTCGGCTGCGCAGCAGAAGACACGGGATCCAGGCATTAAGGTTCACAGCACACGGTTTAATGTCCAAACAAAAGTCCACCACAATATACATGTGCCTCTCCAGCAGAGAACTCAAGGAGTTCTGTTCACTCCCTCACACCCGGCACACCTGCCCTTGTTCCTGTTTCCATTTAACCCTTCCTTCAGCCTGTAGGAAAACAGCATTAACCCTAGAGTGGATTTACTTTCTATCATGGAGTGAGCACAACCGGGGCGAGACATACCGGCCGTCATAGATAACCCCGGTCACAGTCTCACATACCCCCCCCTCAGTTCAAGCGTGCGGGGTTGAACTCCCGCCATCAAACACGGGCCGCGGGACAAGGCATCGGCGTTGCCCTGCAACCCACCGGCCCTATGTTCAACCGTAAACCGGAAGTTCTGCAGAGAAAGGAACCACCGGGTAACCCGGGCATTCCGTTCCTTGGCGGACCTCATCCAAACCAGTGGAGAGTGATCCGTCACCAAGCGAAACTGCCGTCCCAGCAGGTAATAGCGTAGGGACTCCAAGGCCCACTTGATCGCCAGGCACTCCTTCTCCACTACGCTATAATTCCGCTCGGGAGGGGTGAGCTTCCTACTTAAGAAGGTGACGGGGTGTTCCTCCCCCTGAACCACCTGAGACAACACTGCCCCCAGGCCGACCTCTGAGGCGTCAGTCTGTACTATGAACTCCTTCCGGAAATCAGGGTGTACGAGAACGGGCTGTCCGCACAGGACCCCCTTCAGGGCCCGGAAGGAGTCCTCGGCCTGCGGAGTCCAGCGCACCATGACGGACTTCTTGCCTTTGAGAAGGTCCGTCAAGGGGGCTGATAGTCCCGCAAAATCCTTTACAAACCTCCTGTAGTACCCCACGATACCCAGGAAGGCCCTAACCTGCTTCGTGGTCAGGGGTCTAGGCCACTTCTGGATCGCCTCAACCTTGTTAATTTGGGGCTTAATCACTCCTTGGCCTATCACGTAGCCCAAGTAGCGGGCTTCCGTGAGTCCCAACGCACATTTCTTGGGATTGGCTGTCAATCCGGCTGTTCGAAGCGCGTCCACCACCGCTTGTACCTGTTCCAAGTGGGTCTGCCAATCGGAGCTGTAAATAATGATGTCATCAAGGTACGCTGATGCATACGCCTGGTGGGGTTCCAGCACTAAGTCCATCAACCTCTGGAACGTGGCCGGAGCGCCATGTAACCCAAAAGGCAAGACAACATAGTGGAAGAGACCCTCCGGCGTAACAAAAGCGGTTTTCTCCTTGGCGGACTCCGTCAGTGGCACCTGCCAGTACCCCTTGGTCAGGTCGAGCGTGGTAAAATATCGCGCCTGTCCCAGCCTATCAATCAGCTCATCCACCCGGGGCATGGGGTAGAGATCGAACTTGGATATTTCGTTCAATCTCCTAAAGTCATTGCAGAACCTTAAGGAGCCATCGGGTTTTGGTATTAGGACAATCGGACTAGCCCATTCACTCCAGGATTTTTCGATGACCCCCAGGCGTAGCATTGTCTTCACTTCCTCTGATATGGCTTGTCTTCGAGCCTCCGGCACCCGGTATGACTTCAGGCGTACCTTCAGGTGAGGCTCGGTGACAATGTCATGTCGTATCAGACTGGTCCTACCAGGCAGCTCAGAGAAGACATCGGGGTTCTGCTGAACCAACCGTCTGGCCTCTCGCCTCTGAGTCTTGGTGAGGGCTTCTCCAATCCTTACTTCCGGTTCGTCCTCTCCGGAGGTCGCTGGAGCCGGATGTGAACGACCCGAAGAGGAGGGAGATGGGGAAAAAACAGCTATCAGGCTTTCCCGTTCCTGCCAAGGTTTTAATAGGTTGACATGGTATATTTGTTCAGGTTTCCGCCTACCGGGCTGCAATACCTTATAGTTGACCACCCCGACTCTTTCCTTTATCTCGTAGGGGCCTTGCCACTGAGCCAGGAATTTACTCTCCGCCGTGGGGATTAATACCAACACCCGATCCCCGGGTTTAAAGGTCCGCACGGTGGCTTGTCTATTGTAGCGGCCGCTTTGCGCGGCCTGAGCCTCCTGTAAATGCTCCTTCACAATTGGCATGACCGCGCTTATGCGGTTCTGCATACCCAAAATGTGTTCAATCACACTTTTATGGGGGGTGGGCTCTTGCTCCCATGTGTCCTTTGCCAGGTCCAACAATCCCCGGGGATGTCGCCCGTATAACAATTCAAAAGGCGAAAACCCCGTGGATGCCTGTGGCACCTCACGGATGGCAAACATCAAATAGGGAAGCATCATATCCCAGTCTTTCCCGTCTTTTGAAATCACCCTTTTGAGCATGGTTTTCAGGGTTTTATTGAAACGCTCGACTAAACCGTCCGTTTGAGGATGATACACAGACGTACGCAACTGCTTGATCTGGAGTAGCCGGCATAGCTCTTTGGTCACTTTAGACATGAATGGGGTCCCCTGATCCGTAAGGATCTCCTTGGGCAATCCCACCTGGCAGAACACAGCAAACAACTCCCGAGCTATAAGCTTTGCTGCAGTATGTCTGAGAGGTATCGCCTCGGGATACCGGGTGGCATAGTCAATGATCACTAGGATGTGTTGGTGCCCTCGAGCGGACTTTACGAGGGGCCCCACCAGATCCATCCCTATCCGTTCAAAAGGGACTTCTATAATGGGTAACGGTACCAACGGACTGCGAAAATGGGTCAGGGGTGCGGTAAGCTGACACTCCGGGCAGGTTTCGCAGAACCGTTTTACCTCCCCAAAGACTCCGGGCCAATAGAACCTTTGCAATATTCGCTCCTGCGTTTTCTTGACCCCTAGGTGGCCACTCATCAGGTGTTTATGAGCCAAGTCGAGGACCCGCCGGCGATGCGGCTGGGGCACCACCAACTGCTCTACCCCCACGCCCCGTATTTCATCTACCCAGTAGAGCAAATCCTGCTTAAGAGCGAAATGGGGGTACCTTACCTGGGCACCGGGCAGCTGTGCCACCCCGTCAATTACTGTCACCCGACTCCGGGCATGTATTAATGTAGGGTCCTGGAGTTGGGCAGTCCCAAACGTATCCGGGGACGCTTCCAACTCCGGGATGGGTTCGACCGTCTCAGCCTCTCCTGCCAATACCTCTAGGGGCGACCTATCGGGTTCACATTCTGTCCCTATCATGGGGACCCCTACGGCAGGTGTCCCGGATTCAGGATTGTAGGGCTCAGGTCCCGGACTGACCAATATCTGAGGAGACTTAGGGGGTCCCTTCCATAAAGTCCAAAAATAGGGCAGATCTCTTCCTAGGATCACGTCATAGGGAAGAGTGTTAAGAAGTCCCACCTCATGTTGCACCTGACCGCAAGGTGCCGTGATGGTGACAATCCCCGTGGGATAGTCTCGGCGGTCCCCATGTATGCAAACCACCCCCACGGTACATCCTGTGGCCTTTACTTTAGCCCTCAAGGTGGATCGCACAAGGGTCACTAAGCTTCCGGAATCCAACAATCCTGTAACCGGACATCCATTCACCTGTATTTGGCACAAGTGGGGCTCCGTCTCTGGGGAGACCAGGTCAGCGGTACACACCACCTGAGCATACATTGAACCCCGCCGGGTAACCCCACAATCCATGGGCTCCGTGGTGAGTGGACACTGGGCTTCCATATGTCCCACCCGCTGGCATCGCCAACATCTAATGGGGACGGAAACCCCCTTGACGGCTTGTCGTTTAGGGTACAGAACCTTCTGGACCTCAGGAATGGCGGCCGCGGCCTCAGACGGGACGGTAGGGGACTCCTGCACCGTTGTCAGCGGTGGGTCCTTGGCCCTAGGCTTGGAGGGGCCGGACCGACGGGCGGTACGCAAAGTCTCAGTGTCCCGTATCAAGTCCTGCGTAGCCACATGCCGCTCTACCAGGGACACTAATTGGTCGAGGGTACTCGGGTCACCCTGTCCTACCCACCGTTGAACGGTGACGGGTAAAGTGCGCACAAAACGATCCACTACTACCCTTTCCACCATTTGCGCCGGGCTCAGAGTGTCAGGCTGCAACCATTATTTTACAAGATGCAACAAGTCATAGGCCTGGGAGCGTACGGGTTTGGCTTCCTCATAGAACCACTGATTTACCCGCTGAGCCCGTACATAGGTATTCACCCCCAACCGAGCCAGTATTTCGGCTTTCAGGGTCACATAGTCAATGGCGTCCTCGGTACAGAGGTCCAGGTACGCTTTTTGGGGTTCCCCCGTCAGATAGGGCGACAATACCTCAGCCCACTGGGGGGTCGGCAGCTTTTCCCGCTCGGCCACCCGCTCAAACACCACCAGGAACGCTTCCACATCATCCCCCGGGGTCATCTTTTGCAACGCTTGTCTCACCGCTTTCCGGACGCTGCCGTCGTCACCCGGTCCCGGGGTTGTTGCTGCCGGTCCGGCACGGATCGACTTGGCCAGGAGAACCATCTGTTCTTGATGTCTTTGTTCCTGCAATTGCAAGGCTTGCTGCTGACGTGCATTGGCCTGAACCAGCTGTTCTTGGTGCCTTTTGTCCTGCTCTTGCAAGGATTGCTGCTGACGTTCCAACGCCCGGAGCAGGTGTGCATTGGTCTGTTGCTGCTGTGCATTAGCCTCTTGTAGCTGTGCATTAGCCTGTTTTTGCTGTGCATTAGCCTGAGCCAGCTGCTTTAGTATGTCCTCCATGGCGTCACCGGGTTTGGGCTGTAGTATAGCCGCTCGAATCCAGGACATGTGCTACTGGGTCACCAGGGATGGATGCTACACCTCACCGGCTGGCATGCCCGCATTCTCCACCATATGTGAGGTAGCGTGGTCGGCTGCGCAGCAGAAGACACGGGATCCAGGCATTAAGGTTCACAGCACACGGTTTAATGTCCAAACAAAAGTCCACCACAATATACATGTGCCTCTCCAGCAGAGAACTCAGGGAGTTCTGTTCACTCCCTCACACCCGGCACACCTGCCCTTGTTCCTGTTTCCATTTAACCCTTCCTTCAGCCTGTAGGAAAACAGCATTAACCCTAGAGTGGATTTACTTTCTATCATGGAGTGAGCACAACCGGGGCGAGACATACCGGCCGTCATAGATAACCCCGGTCACAGTCTCACAATAGGTACTGTGTTCTAATAAATTCTCCAACTGGGAGGTTTTTGATAACATGTGGAGGTGGCTGCTAGAGGCAAGAAGCAAACAATTACCGCAAATAGGTTTCCTATATAAATGAGTGTGCACTGAAAAAGAACTAGCATTCCCTACTAGAAAAATGTCCAAAAAGGGAGTGGTGCAGGCAGAAAAAAGCTCAGAAAACCTCACATTCAGGTCGTTAGTATCCAAAAAGGAAGAAAATGTCATGGTGTGGTGAGAGTCAAGATCCCTCTATACAAATATCAAGTTATCAATATATCTGCCATAAGAAACTATATGTTCGAATAAAGGATTAGATGGCAGACACAAATACTTGGACTCCCACCACACCATTTACAAATTAGCCAATGAGGGCAAAAATTTCGCCCTCATTGGACAACCGAGTATCTGCAAATAATACCCATCCTCAAAAGAAAAATAAATTGTTGTGCAACAAAAAATTGGCAACACTTAGAATATATTCCCTATATCCTGGAAGAAAATGGAATGAATAGGCTAAAATAGTCTTGCCATGGAGGATGCTGGAATACAGTGCTAGGATGTCACACCTGACTCAGTTACAATTGTTTTTCCATACAAACCCCTCCATGATGTTTAAAAGATGTTTAGTGTCCCTAATATGACTTATTATTGATATAACAATTGGTTGAAGAATATTATCGAGCCACTGGGACACGTGTTTCATCAGAGACTGCATTCCAGCAACAATAGGGCGTAAAGATGGCGAAAAACTAATCTTATGCACTTTAGGAAGTGCGTGAAATAGAGGGCATATAGGATGTTCCACATACATGTAATTCATTTTTTTTCTCTGTAATAAAAACCCCTATAATTCCATCCATCAACAATTTGTATAATGACTTGTTGATTGCTACTGTAGGATCACACGATATTCTGTAATATGTGACATTATCATGACCTCCCGTCTATAGAGTGATCTATCAAGAGCTACAATAGATCGCTCCTTATCAGACTGGCGTATAATGATATTGTCATTAGCCTGTAGATCATTAAGAGCTTTTCTATGAATATCAGTACAGTTTGGGTTTTTTTTTCCTTGTGTTCTTTTTTGCAGTATATGTGCAATTTATAAACTGGTCTGTCCATACTGTCTATGCTTGATTTTATCATGTTTTAAACCGATTCAATAAAGGTGTGATTTTTATTTGCCGATGCCAGCTACAAATCTTTTTTTCCTTATCCATGCTCACTGCACCCCTAGATGAATTCATTGAGGATTGTAGGTTGTAAAATAGTGTCATTTATCGTACCTTAGGTCTGTTACCATTGGGAAAAAAAAGAAATATGGGGTTAAATCAAAATTTTTGGGGAAAATTATAACATTTCATTTTTCAGCCCAATACTATAAAATGCTTTGAAGCACCAGTGGATTGAAGATAAGTACATCCATAGATTAAATATTTGAGCTGTGAAGTTTCTAAAATGGGGTCACTTTTGGTGGTTTCTACTGTTTTGTCCCCTTGGGGGCTCTGCAAATGTGATATGGTGTAGGCAATTTATTTAAAAAAAAAAAATTGATAACCCAAAAATCAATAGTGCTCCCCCCTGCCATGTCTGTGTGTATAGCTTCTGAACACATATGGGGTATTGGCGTACTCAGAAAAATTGCACAAGAAATTGTGATGTTTATGTTCTTCTGTTATAGCTTCCCTATAATGCCGTGCAGCTATGACATTTTATGACCTGAATGGAAGTCACTAATTGGTCAGTTTGGGTCTCTATCAACATGCAGCCTGCCATAAACAGAGCACTTCCGGGGGAGAATAAGCAAGGATTTTCCATTTTTTTGTGCACACTACATCCAATCATACTATTTTTACCCACAGTGCAAGCTGATCAAACACTGCAAGTGGCTCACACTAGTCTAAGCACCGAGTGTACCCGAGCAAAGCGATGTTTGCGCAAATGGTTTGCATATGTAAAGCGTCTGAACTCCGAATCCTAACTCTGTTTTTTGTAAAGTCTGTGTTTGGTACTGTGTTTGCAGTTAAATAGCGCTCTTTCCCTTCTAAGCCCTGCCATGCAACCAAACGGTTGATTTCCACCACATATGAGGTATCTGTGTACTCAGCATAAATTGCACAACATATGTTTCACCCTTGTGAAAAGAAAGCTGCCTGGTTGAATAACAATTTTGTCGTAAAATGTATTTTTTTATTTTCATGGCTCAACGTTATAAACTTGTGTGAAGCCCCAGGTGGTTCAAGGTGCTCACCAAATGTCTAGATAAATTTCTTGAAGGGTTTAGTTTCCAAAATGGGGTCACTTGTGGGGAAGTTCCACTGTTTAGGCACCTCAGGGCGTCTCCAAATGCGATATGGCGTCTGTTAATGATTCCAGCTAATTTGCTTTCAAAAATCAAATGGGCTCCTTCCTTTCCGAGCCCTGCCGTGTGCCCAAACAATTGATTTCCACCACATATGAGGTATCGACGTACTCAGGAGAAATTGCACAACAAATTGCATGGTGAATTTTTTTCCTGATACCCTTGTGAAAATGAAAAATGTGAGGCTAAAATAACATTTTTGTGGGAAAATGTAAATTTTTAATTTTTTCCTTCCCCATTGCTTTGGTTCCTGTGAAGCACCTAAAGGGTTAATAAACTTCTTGGATGTGGTTTTGGGCAGTGTGAGGGGTGCAGTTTTTAGAATGGTGTCATTTTTGGGTGTATTCTGTCACCTAGGCCTCTCAAAGTGTCAACCCGCGCTACACCACTTCATAGTATATGCAGTGTCGCACTGGCTACCGGAGAAACCACCAATATTACCAGGCCTGGCTGTTGTTACCTGACATTGAACTCCAGAGCTCTCACCTGAGCTCCAGAGTTAAGTCCGGCCTGTCTGCAGCTGTCTTGAACTGAACCGCAATTGCCGGGGAATCAGTCGGCGCTCGCAGTTCAGTCCAGCAAACCCTGAGTTCCGTCCAGGCTGCACTGCGGAGCTCAGGTGAGAACTCCAGAGTTCAGTGCAGGTAATCGCAGCCGGGACTAGTATCACTGGTGGTTTCTCCGGTAGCCAGTCCGACACTGAGTATATGGTACCATATAAAGCTCAATGTAATACCGCTAGGGCTTGTATGCACATACATGCTGAATTTTCTGTGGTGATTTGACAGCACATGTGCACTTCAAATCACTGCAGAAACACTGCATAATGGATGGGTGATGCCGTGGCACCGCCAGGTGGTCACACAGATAGGCCCCCGCACAACACCTTCCCTCACAGGGTTAAACCTTGCCAACCAAATTCTAGTCACCCCCCCCAGAGTAGGAAAGGCACACCAGTGGGCGGGACCAGGTGGATGGAGAACGCCCACCTAGGAGTCTAGAGAACCCGGGGCAGGAAAAAGAGTGAGGAGTAGTGACTAGTCAGTGGTAGTTCAAGTGGAGTGGAGTGGAGTAGTGAGGAGGTGAAGCTCGAGTTCAGAGAGCAAAGGCACTGGGGTTGGAGCCCCCGTGTATTAGCTAGGTGGCATACGGTGGTCTGTGTCTGTCAGGAGACGGGAAGACAGCAGCCGGAGATCGGAGGTGGACCGGTGTTACATCTCGTGGCTCTCCTGAGGCAAGGACTGAGGCAGTCTCCCATTCCTTGCCTGCCACGAGCACTCCGGCTCAGCAGCGCCGAAGGTCTGCCAGACTGCGCAGTGTGCAGGAGATACCTTCTCAGAGAGGCAGCAGAAGGGTGACACCTAGTGGTTCTCCTGTTACAAGGAGTGAAGCGGTCTCCCATTCCTGGCCTGCCGCAGACTCTCCTGCTCAGCGGCCCCGAAGGTCTGCGAGGCTGCGCAATGTGCAGAGGTTTACTGCTCAGGGAAGCAGTGAGATTCCCGTTATCTCTGCACATTGTGAGACCGAGGATCCCGCCTCTATTTCCCAGAGGCAGGAGGGTGAGCATGTGCAATGCGTGGTGGGTCCTGATTTGCTCACTGACGTCACGTCACACGGCTTGATGACAAGGCTGGTGACGTGGTGAATCCTGACTGGCCAGGCTGGGACGTCGTGGACCCTGATTGGGTCAAGTCCGTCATCTCCGCCTCGCGCCCGCCCTCGGGTGGAGCTGCACCTCCTTAAAAGCTCCCCCTGCCATCATGGCGGCGCGCGACCGTCCTTCTATGTTTGGATGTCTGGCAGCGTGCTGCCACGCAACTGCTCAGGCATTACTGTCTCTTGTGGGCTTGGCCCTTGCTGCTCCGGCAGTACCTCGTTTGCAGGCCGTGTTCCTGCCTTGCTGCTCCGGCAGTACCCCCATCAACAGGCCGTGTTCCTGTCCCAGGTGAGCTCCTCAAGTCTCCATTGGACTCACCTGGTTATTGAAAGCACACGTGCGTGGGCACCTCTGTGCTACCCTCGTGCCATATTCTCGTGACTTCCACTGGCACACGTGCGTGGGCACCTCTGTGCTTCCCCGTGCAACAGGTACACCGAGCCGTGAGATCTGTGCCATACAACCCTCACGGGTTAGGGCAGATCGGTGTACATAGATCGTCTGTGACATTCCAGACGATCGCTAGCAGCAACCCGCTCACTCTTCACCCACCATAGCGGCGGTCCCTTACACCGCACAGTGGACCTTGACCGGCGGAAGCAGTCCATTTCCCATCTTGGCACGCTTCCCCGGGTCCCCCTCGTAACAGACCGGGGCAGGGTTGGAGCCCGCCGGGCCCGACACTGGAGACCCGACCCGGAAACCGTGCACAGAGGGGGTACTTGGACCCTGAAGCCAGAACCAGAACCAAAGGCCTAGCTAATTAACCAATTGAGGGCAGGATTACAGGTCCTGTCCCAACCAAAGTCCCAAAAGCAGACAACCACCCACAGAGAGGGATAGGGTATCCGCCAGGGCCCAGTAGATCCCATTGGTCAGCGTCAGCGGGCACGGCTCCCAATAGAAGTACCGGGAGCGGACTCCCGTGTTCCACACCAGGAAGTCCACCATATCACAACACAGAGCAGAGGAAAGTGACACAGACCATCACCCCAGGTGAGGGACCAGAGTACACCCGGCCGCGGTGGCCAGCCACCAGCACCTTGGTTAACCATTGGACTTGCCTGATTTATTTAATCGTGAGTAAACTGAGACTCCCTGGTCTGACCAGGCGTGCCGTCCCCTGCCATCACCGTCCCCTGCACCGAGTCACCGGCCCGGGGCAACCATCCCTACCCACGGAGGGGGTTAACAACCAGCTGCCATCCCATCGCCCCCGGGTGCCCCAGAACGGCAACGGTGGTGCCACACTTCACCACACACCGTGGGTGGCGTCATAGACTGATTACGGCAAATCCCGTACAAATACCTCCCCTTTCATTTGAAGTGTGCGCATTACCCCCGGGTCCGGAGGATCCCTCGAGCCACACTGCGGATCCGGATCCGAGCAGCCCGGCTGCTACTGACGTGGGGGCGGCATAGAGGCAGTGTTTCAGCAGAATAAATGCCGATTTCATGCGCTCGGGATGCTGCCTTTTCCATAGACAGAGTGGGAGCTGCATCCAAAGCGCACAAAAGAATTGACATGCTGCATTTTTTAATGCACGGATTTGGGTCAACATTTTAGCATGCAAATCGCTGCGTTCAAAGAAGCATTGTGCGCACCTATCATGCCCAATCTTCATAGATTATGCAGGGGACGCAGGATGCATGCATTTATGCTGCAGTGCTAAACGCAGCGTAAATGCATGAAATTACACAACGTGCACATGAGCTCTTATAAAGGCTTATGTCTCCCAAGATGCAGTGACTCTACAGCTTTCATAATGTGGCATCCGATGGACATGACTCAAGTTGGATTTAGGTGGAGGAATAATTTCAGAAAGAAATCCAAAGCATATGGAAGCATAGTAGGGTTAAATGAATTACCTAATAACGCTCCACACAACCATATGCATGAGGCCGAAATGTCATTAGTCCTAGGTACGGGATGTTTTCCTGGATACAGACTTATTAAATGGCAGGATAATGATAAATTAGTCTCTCTGCTTAGAATATTTTGCTTCACACTCCGGCGTCACATAGTCACGGTGATGAGAAAACACATTGTCTATCCTAATTCTGCTACCTCGCATTGTACACGATTATACAATTGACCCATTGTAACAATCAGTCTCATTAACAAGGTAATAACAGTTTTCTCCTGCAATTTGCCATTAAATGTAGCTGATGCATCTAAACTAGACCATTGTGATTTAAAAGTAATTACAACTGTGCATTTCAATTGTTATAAAACACAGGAAAATGAAAGAGATGCTCGCATTTCTCATTACCGCAGAACAACATCAACTTCACCATATTTCACACGCTCAGCTTAATTTGTCTCTGCATTGGTTTAGTTAACACGTATTATTCATATTTGGAGGGGAAAAAAAAAAACTATAGAATGTAATTGTCCATTTCTTCTCTACTCACACTAATATTTTCTACCCAGTCAGTAAAGTGGAGTCATTTGAGGTAAAAAGAGACACAAAGAGAACAAAGGAAGTATAGCCAAGCCATTAAACTTTAAGTGCACAGGAAAACAGTTCTATTTTTTCCTGCAGCTAATTATATAGGCCCTTTTATTTGGTACCACACTGCCATCTAGTGGTGGAATGCGTTGCAGCAATGCAGATTTAATTACACTGCGCTGAACAGATGCTTTACCATTTTTTTCCCACCCGTTTGTTCATATTAAAATATTTTATCAATTAATTTAAGTCTGCAACAATAATTCTAAAATATGACATATGTTTGGTGTTTTTTAAGTGCTTTACGTGGTGAGTTGTTGGTTAATGCTTTCCATGTTAATTACGGCTCTTAATGTGTCTGTCATCCTCTAAACTGTAGTGCTGGGAATTTCGTTTTAAATTTTGGCCTAACATGTATATTGTTCATTAATGTTTCATCTGCCTACATTTTCTTGTCGCCTCCAATTATAAAGATAAAATATCCCCATAGATCTGGCATTACCTTATTCCGCATGCACTAGATGATTACCATATTAAACATAAAAATTCAGTCTAACTCTCATCCCCTGTGTCACGTTGGTATGTGTGATCTTTATTTGTGCATGTCTGCTAAAATATGTGCAATGTCACAAAAAACACTCCACTGGCTGCTAATAACTGTCAGTTACTGGTGCCATTGCCTTTCAGCGAGTGCGCTAATATGGCTGTGTGCAGAAGATGCAATGCTGGTGTTCTTATTGCGCCCTCATTATTCTCCTTCTTACCTTTTTTCTACAAAATAAATAAGACCTGACCTGCACCTCCTAACACAATGAGGTACGTGTGAACGGGTGCAAGCTGCTGTGACTGCAATAAGCACATGGAAATTATCTTCCTTCTCGTTTGATGTGCAGGTTTATAGAGTCCCAATATTACTGGGATAGTCCCGAGGACTAAGGTGCAAAATGGGCCAAATGTGTGTATTTTATAATTTTATGGTCACACCAAATGGTCCAGAGGACATGGCATTTATGCCAAGAATTTTGTGGTGTAAGGCTAGGTTCACATGACCATATGTTCGGTCCAAGTGCGATGCATGGTAAAAACGGGCAGCATTTGGACTAATGTTACTCAATGGAGCAGTGCACATGGTAAAAATGGGATTGCTAAAATTTTGACCCAAATCTGTGCGTTCCAAAATGCAGCATGTCAATTAATGTGTGCGCTTTGAATGCAGCTCCCACTCTGTCTATGGAAGAGGCAGCATCCAGAGAGCATGAAATCGGCATCTAATCTGCAAAACACTGCAACCATTACGCAGTGTTTCTGCAGCAATTTGAAGCGCACATGTGCTGTCAAATCGCTGTAGAAATTTCAGCATTTACGTGCAAACAAGCCCAAAAATTGGACAGCATTCGAACCAATGTTACTCAATGGTGCAGTGCACATGTTAAAAACAGACAGCATTCGAACCAGTGTTAGGGCTCATGCACACATTGTGTCCTGGCCAGTGCAGAAATAAATGCACCCTATGGCAGATGACGCTGCGTGTTGACAAAAAGAATGCATCCAAAACGTATGTATTTTGGAAGCATTTTACATGCATTTTGGATGAATTTTTGTCAGTGCAGTCCCCCGGCAATTCAGCTCTGCTACATGCCCGCTGACAGCAGACACAGACAGAGCCGGGCGATGAGAATGAACTCGGATGAACTGCACCCAACTTCATTGTCATCCCACGGCTTTGTCTCTATGTGCTGTCATGAACTCAGATGAACCTCCGAGGTCAGTGCCAGGACACAGGAGTCTGCAGCAGTGACGTCAGAGCTTCACCCAATTTTACTGATATCGCACGGCTCTCTCTCTCTGTGTCGCGTCCTGATTTGCGGTCATACGTGAAGGACTCAACTGTGATCGCAAATCCCGTGTGCCGCGCGATCAGCTGTGATTTCACTCATCTTACTCACGGCCACTGTTGCAGTCCTCCACCTGAGAGTGGTGACCGCGAGTAACTTCAGTGACAGCACAGCTGATGGCGTGACTCACTTCAGTTGCTGCATGGAGCTCACAGGAGTGGCGGTGTTCTACTGCCGCTCCTGTCAGCTTCCGATGTAGCAGAGCTGAAAACGTTGTGGGACCTTGCATGGATTACGTCAGACCTAAAGGTGTCTTTAAGGGGTTAAAAAAAGTGGTGAAAGAAGGTGTTTTTTGTCTTTCATTCCAAATAAAGGATTTTTTAGATGTGTGTTTTTATTTTCTTTAACTTACAGGTTAATCATGGAAGGTATCTCAGGGAGACACCTGCCATAATTAACCTAGGACTTAGTGGCAGCTATGGGCTGCTGCCATTAACTCCTTATTATCCTGATTGCCACCGCACCAGGTCAATTCGGGATGAGCCGGGTAGAGTCCCGGGACTGTCGCATCTAATGGATGCGGCAATTCCAATGTGACGCTGCAGAAACGCAAAAACAACCGCAATGTGCGCATGAGCCCTTACTCAATGGAGCAGTGCACATAGTAAAAACAGGCAGAATTCGGACTAATATTGCCCAATGGTGCAGTGCACATGGTAAAAACAGGCAGAATTCAGACTAATATTGCCCAATGGTGCAGTGCACATGGTAAAAACAGGCAGCATTCGGATCAAAGCAACTCAATGGAGAAGTGCACATGATAAAAAAAAAAATGGGCAGCATACCAGTGTTAGGCTAGGGCTCCACTTTGCTTTTTACCTGCTTTTTCAACTGCAGCGTTTAATGCCAAAATGGATGTGTTCTGCTTTTCAAGCAAAGTCTATGGCAGGGTTCCCCAACTCCAGTCCTCAGGGCCGCCAACAGTGCATGTTTTCAGGATTTCCTTAGTATTGCATGGGTGTTGGAATCATCAACTGTGCAGGTGATTAAATTATCACATGTGCAATACTAAGGAAATCCTGAAAACATGCACTGTTGGCGGCCCTTGAGGACTGGAATTGGGGACCCATGGTCTATGGGAATTTGGTTTTCTAAACCCCACTATGCAGTTCAAACTGCAGCCTTTTTGTGGCAGAACTTTGGTCAAAAACTCATCTTTGCAGTGCAAAACCCAAATGGCAAAAACAATTGCCATGTCAATTGTTTTTGCCATTTGGGTTTTGCACTGCAAAGCTATGTTTTTGACCAAAGTTCTGCCACAAAAAGGCTGCAGTTTGAACTGCATAGTGGGGTTTAGAAACCCAAATTCCCATAGACTTTGCTTGAAAAGCAGAACACATCCATTTTGGCATACAACGCTGCAGTTGAAAAAGCAGGTAAAAAGCATAGTGGGGTCCTAGCCTTAGGGCTCATGCGCACGTATCTGCTGAATATTTTGCAGCGATTTGACAGCACATGTGTGCGTCACATCGCTGCAGAAACACTGCATAATGGATGCAGTTTTTTTGTAGAAAAAAGCCGATTTCATGCGCTCGGGAAGCTGCCCCCACCATAGACAGAGTGGAAGCTGCGTCCATAGCACACGAAATAATTGACATGCTTATTTTAAAAACGCACGGATTTGGGTCAAAAATTTAGCACCCAAATTGCTGCGTTCATAAAAGCATCGTGCGCACGTATCATGCACAATCTACATAGATTGTGCAGGGGACGCAGGACGCATGCATTTACGCTGCAATGCAATACGCAGCATAAATTCATGCAAATATGCAACGTGTGCACATGCCCTAAAGCATCGGATTTTTACTGATAAATTGAAATTCTGTAACATAGGAAACTGTAAATGGTACTATAAATGATTAAAAGCTGCTGCTATGAAACATGCGGATTGAACATGGATGACAAGTGAAACAAAAGTCCCACTTTTCTGATGAAAATTGGACTGATTTTTTTATATGCTCATGTAAACCTACTCTAAGAGAAACACATGGCTGCAACCAGAATCAAATATGGATTGTCAGAGAGCATAGACATCAGTCCTTTAAATAAAGAAAATAGCCAAACACCCTTCATCCAAAAACTTATTTCAGAAACTTCAGTTTGGTTCACTAGACAACTCATTAGTTGTCATCTATCCGGAGGATACGTAATGACTTGTGATGGGAGAACACTATCATGCTCGGTACTTGTAATGAGTAGTTTGATACTCAAAGGAGCATCCGAGTATAATGGAAGTCAACTGGGAACTCAAGTTTTTTTTATGGGAAATCTTCGGAAAAATGCTTGGTTCCCATTGACTGTTATTATACTTGATTGCTTTAGTCGCACTCATCCAAGCATCCAACTGCTCTTAACTAGTACCGAGCACCCAAGCATGGTAGTGATCGCTCATTACTAGGGATAACTTATAGATCACTAGGGGTCTGATATGTAAGTTCAAATTAGCTATCTGTTGTGCTGATCTGTGGGGTCCCAGCGGTTGTATCCCCACCGATCTCTACATTATCACCTATTCCATAGATAGGTGGGTGCTTTATTTCTGGACAATGCTTTTAAGTACTGTGTATGTCCCACAGCAGTGCTAAAATGTTTCCCTAAGTTCATAAAACCACAAATCTAAATCTTCTTTGTAACATACTTGTCTGGTTGCAGTATTTCTTCACTGTTTATCTGTGTATATTCCTTTGTATATTCACTGCCACTAAATTCAGATACGGTATTGTGTAATTGTGCTTCTAATGCAGTAATCCATTGTGGTATGGAACTTTTAATATTGGGGGAAGGGGGATGTTTGGGATCCTCATACATTTCAGGTGTAACAGTAACCTTTGATCTCCATACAGGTAAATCTTGCTAGTTATCTCCAATTTACTAAATATTGGTGACTGAAGCAAATATCCTGCAATCACGGTCGCAAACCCAATTCTGAACAACTTTTTCAAATATCACAAACATCTAACATTGTTTATGGACTAACTTAACATAATAAATTGTAAATATGAAATGTGATATTTGTCTACATCTCAGACCACTGATATAAACACATCAGCGGGATTAAATGTGAACTGTAAAGTGATGATGATTACCATACAGTCACAACAACCTACACAACTGCAGCTTAAAGAAAGTCTGTCATCAGAAAATGGTATTCACCTGCAGCAGTAGTGGTAATCTGCAGATAAATGCTGATATGTGGCAGTGTAAGTGGAGGATTGGCTGCAGGGAGAAAGTGAAGTTATGTTCTCACTGCAGCTGCTGACTTCACGCTATCAGGCTTGTATTAATGGGTTGTGAGCAGTGAGCGCTCACTATACATCAACACCCACTGCTCCTCGAGGTAGATCCTTCACAATAGATACAATGCAGAGAAGATTAACCATGGCTGTTCATAACCATCAGCATTGCTAAATAATCATTTTTTAATTACTCTGTTGACTCTAAATAAAAAAAAAATCATTGACCTACCCAGTTTTTTCAATAAAGAGATGTCCTCTATTTTTACAGACTGTTTTGAATTTATAGGTGGTTGGCAAACCAGTCTATAATGACAGATAAAAGTACATTCAGCATTTTATACCTAACAATGACAGGTGAACAAATCATGCCACTTGCATATCAAACTTCCTGCTTACACGGCTCCTTTTTTAATTAGATGCCCTGGTGCAACATCATTGATGTAGCATGATGCCTATTTAACGGTGTGCTAGCCGAGCTAACCAAAATAAGAGTGAATGCTAAAGGGTAGGAGGCCCTTTCCCTAGGTCCCAGACAGCGGTTATGGATATTGATTCGGACAATGAATCAGTCCTGCGAATTGATTCACATCAACTCTAGTAGCTACCTACATTTCAATATCAAACTTATTAACAATCCTTAAAATAGGATCAGGGATAATAGACAAGTCAGAATCTCATCTATGGGCGGCTGTATGGAGTGTTTGTCTCATAATTTCTCTTGAGAGTTAACTTGCACCTTTTTTCTCCATGGAACATTTCCTACTTATACTCTATAATCAGATGGTTTCCTTAAGGTCAATCAATACCACAAAAAAATAGAAGTTTCCATTTTCATTAGTTTTAAATTTTTTTTACTTCTTCAAACCCTCTGACTGGAACAGCCCATAGACTGCAAACATTCGGTAAGTCCACACTTTAGTATGGAGTGACATTCTGAAATGTCACTACACAGTAAGCAGCTTACAGGGGATCATGTAGCTGTAGGGGAGAGAAGCTGGCTGTCAGGGTAGGTAAGCATGGTTTAGTGGAAAGAGCTATCATGTGACCGGTGAAGGGAAGGAAGAGAAGCTGGTGGGTGGATTCTAAGGGACACAGTTTCAATATGTTGTGGGAATAGTAATAATAATAATAATAATAATAATAATAATAATAGCAAATACCTACAACTGGAAATGTAGTATACTTTTTCTGATTCACTATGTCACTTACCTCATGTGCAGGGCATTACAGTAGTTTAGGTATCCATGGTAACTATCATGAATATAGTGACAGTTGCTAGTAGTCGTAATCATGAGTTTGATCAGAGTGTCAGCTCTGTGTGATCTGATTCTCATGGATGTAAAAATCGGAGCATACTATCAAAACAAGGAAAACAAAACATTTCCATCTCTTGTGATTCTAGTGCAGTCTGATGACTTTGACGCACCCATAGACTTGAATGGGTGCACGCTGTACGTTATACGCTGCCAATAGCTGCATGCTGCATTTTTTTCACATACCAAATCAGCATGAGAAAGAGAAAAAGTATGCCAATCAGCACTGTCCCATAGACTAACATAATGCTATCTGATAAAACATTGCTCGTGTGAACTTGGCCTCACCAGGGGATATCAGCAATAGAAATAATGTATTAACTAATACAAATGCCCAGTGTGTAAAATAAATGATAAAATAAATCAATAAAAAGGCAAAGAAAAAAAATACCACCAGCCTGAATAGCTGTGTATGGACCCCATCAAGAAAAAAGCATAATTTATAAGAAATGAGAACACAATTTAAAATGTTTTTAGTATTCTTTTGTGGTTATATAAAAATGTACTAGTAATAAATGTGAATTTTTCATTGCAATATTCACTTGTATCAAATAAAGAAAAAAGGAAATATAAAAATGACATGAAAATTAAGGTAATTGATAAGTGAAAAAAAAGCAAAAATGATCTGAATATCAGAACAAGACATTAAAAACCTGAAAATATGTCAGGTGAGGAACAGTAAGATTCCTCAGTGCTGAAGTGGTTAAAAAGAATGTCACTTTCAGATTAAAAGCTAAAAGATGAGCATTAACTGATCAGTTGACAGTGGATGGCCTATAGGAACCTCTAAGGAAGAGAAGGTCTTTAGTATCAAATACTAAATAATGGAGTGTGAGTACTCTTTGTATATAATATAAAATACTGGCGTTCCTGTATGATTGCGTTGTACGTCAGGGCTGCTGAACACTACATTTGTTGCATTGGACATTCTGCCCTTTGTATTTGGATAGTCTTGTTTTGACAGAAGTATCGTGTAAACCGACTCGCACTGCCATCCTATAATAACAGGTTCTCAGATTATATCAAATCATGTATACCAGTAAACTCAGAGGATGATCTTTGTTTACTCCTTCAGAGGCTATGACATTCATTCTATGTACCTAGAAAACCAAACAAGAACATCCCGAAGGATTAGGAAGAATAAATCTTCTCTTTGAACAGTGGAGTCTCATAGTAAGAGATGATACCTTCTAGAATATCATATCAGTGAAGAATCAGCAGAGCTAGCAAAAAAAGAAAAATAAAAAAAAATATGAGGAATTGGAGGCATGCCCTGCATATCACATTATGCAAACTACTAAAATAAAATGATGTTTCCCATAACGCAGAACTATATATATTAGCAGATGATTATCCTTGCGACTCCCACCTGGCTTCTCTTATTAATATGAATAATGCATTGGTATGTAAACTGAATCTGCTATTCCCTCGGATTTGGCCCATGAGAGGGTTTTACCCCAAGCAAATAACTCTACGATGAGCTGTGTCAATAATAATCATGAATTGTTTGTGTACTGTACTAACATTACCGCTCGTAATAGAGTCGCTCGGCGCCTTCATAGTGTGCATTCCTAGGAGATCACACCGGTGAAAATGTAAAACAACACAGTCCAAAGGGACAGAAGACCGACCAACAAATCAACTCGTGTTAAAGGGTTTGTCCAGCCACCAATATAAAAAAAAATGTTTGTACCTGATGAAGGTCCAGGTACAGGGCTGGCTAATGGGTTAGTGATTAAACATTGTTAGACCCATCATCTAATAAAGAGGAAATATACTGTATCCGCATATCTTCCTTATTAAAATACTGATGACCGCCAAAAATTACAGATTCCAATATGCTACTAATTTTAAAAATCTGTCAAGTGCTGCAAAAATAACAAAACAATGTAATATCTTACCGATCCCCCACCACTCCTGTTCCAGGGATGATCAGATCCCTCATCGGTTTCATATTTTCCTTTCAGGCATGCGATCATTTCAGTCAATGACTGGCTACATCACTGACTAACGTTTCACGGCTGCAGCCATTGATTGGCTATAGTAGTCACATGTCCATCTGGACAGAAGAGGAAGTGTAGAGTCTGCCTCTGTACTACTTCCTGTTTAATGACCTAATAAGCTGAAAATGGAGAACATGGGCAGAGCTGGAAGAGGCATGTAGTGATCAGTAAGGTGACCACACAATGTTGTTATGCCATATACTACAATATATTTAATCTGCTTTTTACCATCATCCCCAGATGATTCAATTAGGTTGAAACAGATTTGGATACGGAAATTTAAGGGTTTTCATCCTACCTGGACCTGGACAAAAGGCTTCAACAGTTTGTATAAGGCAAGTATGCCAAACATCCTTTTTAGAACACGGATACTGACCATCCGTTTTAAGAAGCTTTGCCTAACTATCCCTTTTAGGACGCTCGATAATGACTGATCATACGTCTGAGGGCACCAATTGAAATATTTTTTCTTAGGAAGTTAGTCCATATGTCCTACCAATTGGGGTCGTATTTGATTGACCTATTGTCATGGCGGAAATATGCATGCATCCCCAGCACCGTGCTACTCACTTCGAAACGCCTCTGATCCTTCACACGTGAGGTTACCATGCAGCAGAAAGGAAACAGTTGCACTCTGTAGTGCTTAGATATGTGTAACAATGAATATTTGAATATAGACTTGCATTACCGGTAGGAAAAACATGTAAAAATTGAGATACAGTACTTAGCACACAAAAATGGCCAGTTTATGTGAGCCCAACAGCCAACGGCAAGGTCGCCATGCAGCTTTCCCGACTCTGCTGCATATCCCTGCTGTCTCCACCTGACTATCTGGAGGCATGATATGTAACCAAGCTAAATATGAATACTTCAAAGTGCTAGCTGTTCAAACACAGTCTTTCCTTGACAGTATCAAATCATCAAAAAAAGTAGATAAAAAAACAGCTTCAACGGCAATAAAGTTAGTTTTAAGTAAATATTTATGTATTCAATTTTCAACATATACCAATGAGGATTAAACAGGAACATCCATGTATCAAATGCACTGTTTCCAGATGTATAAGTCCTTGGATGTGTAGGTGATTAATTCAGCGTCTGCCACAACAGCCTTGCAGCCCCACATATGGACGACCTGCAAGGATTGAAGGTTTCTACTGCTCACCACTCTGGGTTCTGAAGTGAAGGTATCCAGTGATTGCACTAAGTTTAATGTTCTTTGGCAGTCTGTATATGCGGATGCTTCATAAAGTAATGGATACTCATAAGTTTACGATTCATAATCTGAGTCTCACCATGATAACCTCTGGAGGTTAACGTCTGGTGACGAGAGTCTGAATTATGCTTGGACAATACTTTGTTTGGCTCCTCCTCCTGAGTCTGAGAATCTTTGGAGCAGACCTTTGATATCCATGGAATAGTATGTGTGAACAGCTCTTCAAACTCACCCTTCTGTGCTTTCAGAGTCAGTTGGGCGGTTGGAGAGTTGTGACATGGGGGGGGAGAAGGATAATTTGGGTGCCACCTCTTGGGACTGTACTGTGTGTGATGTTGAGGTGGAGGAAGAGGAGGAGACGCCACTTGATGCAGTGCTTGCCATCCACTGTAGCACATGGTCTTTCTGTGCCTCATCTACAAGTCAAACTGCTATGTGGCTGTCAAAGAAAGGGAATCAAGTATCCCATCTAGGAACAGAAACTCAGTTGTCTTTGGATAGCACAAGCAGGTGTTTGTTCAAATAGAGCTTTCAGTGACATTAGCACCTACCCCACTTACGCCTAGAACACCATGCCTATTCCCCCTTCCACCACAACCTTGGTATTTCCCACTCATGATTAATGTACCCTTCCCCTCTTTTAACCAGCTGTTTCACAACCCTAGGCCCACACCTGTCATTAAATTAACAATCAGTATGTATATGTTGAAATGTCTATTTGTAGCAGGCCCACCGAATTATAATAATAATAATATTTATTAATTTATATAGTGCTGTTAGCTCCACAGCGCTTTACATACAATGGCAATGTGGCGACCCTGAGGCTTCAGTCGCCACAGGGTACTACATCTCACTTAATGTGCAGTACTCATCTCTGGTAAGGAAGAGGTTAAATGCTGGTGTTCACCACATTCACAAACCACACACAGTTAGGTGCTTTCCCACTAGGATTTGCCTAGGGTAGACAGGAGGGTGGCAATCACGAGGTATGGGACCTTTCCGGTCACTAGGACAACCACTTGGGGGGCGGGCACCACTTAGGGAAAAGGAAGGAGCATCTTCACACTGAGAGAGTTTACCCCAGCCACAGCTTGTGGTAAGGAGTAGAGTTGAGCACGGTTCGTGGTTCGTGGTTCTCCAGTTCGCGGTTCGAGTGATTTTGGGGGGTGTTCTAGTTAGAACTCAAACTCGAGCTTTTTGGTAAAAGTTCGGCAGTTCGAGTTATGTTCGAGAACGGTTCTATCAGCTGGGCTCCGCCCCCTCCTGCACTCGGCATGCACACACACACACACACACTCACACTCACACTCACACTCACCTGTCCCCAGCCATGCAGTCCCCGGCACTGGCGTCCTCAGCGCACATGGCCCCACTAGGCTCCACCCACTTCGCACTCCGCCGCCCGCACACATGGCCTCGCTAGGCTCCACCCACTTTGCACTCTGCCGCCCGCACACATGGCCCCGCTAGGCTCCACCCACTTGCACTCCGCACACATTACCCTGCTTGGCTCCACCCACCTGGCACTCTGAACACATTACCCCGCTTGGCTCCACCCACCTGGGACTCTGCACACATTACCCCGCTTGGCTCCGCCCACCTGGCACTCCGCACATATGGCTACGCTTGACTTACCTGCGGTGATGAAGTCCCGCCCTCCCGACCTCAGCTGTCACTGTCCTCCATGGCCGCCGCTTGTCACATCTCCTCCTCTCGCTGCCGACCAGAGACTGTCACTAGCGGTGATGTCACAGGCTCTCGAGATACTTGGCTGTGAAGGTCATTGAAGTCAGTGACAGGTCTGCTATCAGCAGTGCAGGAGATCAGCGCAGGTAATGTACCTGTAATGTACCTCGCTATGCTCCTGACAGCAGCACTTGTCATGCCCTGCAGTGACCTGGGCTGACCTATTGATGTTAGCTCAGGTCACTGCATTGCTCTCCTAGCAGGCACTGGGACAAGGACTATGGTATGGATCGTCATGGGAACTGCTTGGATTACAGCAGACCTGGATTTGTTTTTCTTTCTAATAAATTGGTGAAAGAGGGAATGTTTTGGGCAGTGTTTTTTCAAATAAAAATGTGTTTGTCGTCTATTTTTTTTTTGTTACTGACTAGGTTGGTGATGTCGGGTATCTGATAGACGCCTGACCTCACGAATACCTAGGGCTTCATGCCAGGTGACATTACACCTGGTATTAACCCCATATATTACCCCGTTTGCCACCGCACCAGGGCACGGGATGAGCTGGGGCGAAGCACCAGGATTGGCGCATCTCATGGATGTGCCACTTCTGGGGCGGCTGCGGCCTGCTAGTTTTAGGTTGGGGAGAGTCCAATAACCATGGACCTCCCTAATCTGAGAATATCAGACCCCAGCTGTCCGCTTTACCTTGGCTGGTGATCCAATTTTGGAGGGGACCCCTACGTGTTTTTTTTTTAATTATTTATTTAATTTAAAATAACAGCGTGGGGTGCCCTCAGTTTTGGATTACCAGCCAAGGTGAAGTTGCCAGCTGTGGTCTGCAGGCTGCAGCCGTCTGCTTTACCCTAGCTGGCTATAAAAATAGGTGGAACCCCACGTCATTTTTTTTTCATTTTTTTGGCTAAATACAAGGCTAAGCACCCCTTAGTGCCACATGAAAGGCACCAAAGGGTGCAAAATTACAAAATGCAGGAGAGTGGGACATTGTGTTTTTCTGCCACTATAATGGCAGAAAAGACAGATATGAAGTGTACAAGCAAAAGAAAATCACCAGAGCGCTCTACGCTGTGAAAAGCAGTAGAAAATAGCACTGGAATGAACATGTGACCGCCTCATGTAGGTTGAAGCTATGGATCTGTACCGCCCTGGGGGCTCGGCTGCTCTCCGCCGAGCCGCTCGGATCTGGGCTTGGGTTGTCGGTGGCTCGAGCGCCTCCAGACCGGGAGCCACGTCGCTCTGGAAAGGGGGGGGGTTGGTTGTTTGGTTTGGGGTGGACCGGTTTCACGGCCGGAGGCGCGGTGACCGGTAACAGTTCGTGACGCCACCCACGGGTCGTGGTGAGGTGATGGGCACCACCGCTGTAGTGAGGGTGCGGGGGCTCGTCCGGGATCGGTGGTGGGTCGCAGCTAGGTGTTGACCCCTCCGTGGGTAGGGGGTTTGTTGGTCCCGGGGTCAGGTGGCAGGAGCGGGGGGTTGCAGGACACAGGGGCTCGCTTGCGGCGTGGTGCCTGATGGCACTGGTGTACTCACGATTAAACCACACAGAGTCAATGGTAAACCAAGTTCGATGTATATCGGTACCCACAGCCGGCTGCGTGTGTCCCCAGTGAGGTTGGTGATGTCGCCTTTCTCCTGCACCTTTAAATTTGCTACAGTGACTCCTATGCTTCAGCAACGGTAGTCTGCTCCCCGGCTTTTGGGCACCGGAGGAGCCCTTTTGCCCGCAGGCGCTGGCCCTTTGGATCTCTGGCCCTTGGCGGTGGCTTTTATCTGGAAATGGAGGGCTGTTGCCGTCTATCGGGACTTTGGGTGGGAATGAACCCTTGAGGTCCAGACTGAAATCAGTAAATTTGTCTGAGCCCGGATGCTTCTGGGCTAGAACGGGGTCTGAGTACCCTGCCTGGTGCTCCGGTTGACTTGTTAGCTCCCCGGTTCGGGTCTGAAGGGTCACCACCCTCTTCTCGATCCCTACGGTTCTGCAGTTCAGTCCCTGACCGGACTCCTGCAGACGGCCACCACCGTCTGCCTGCCTAACCATTCCAAGGGGTCCTAGGCTCCGTCCTAGGCACCTGACTCTCAGCTCGCCACCTTTACTCCTCTCACTACTCCTCTCCCCACTCGACTCACTTGTCCTTTCCCTGCCTCAGGCCAGCAGCCTCCACGGAAGGCGTGCCTATCCGCCTGGCTCCGCCCACCTGGTGTGCTTGGCTAGACCTGAGGGAGGCAGTCAGGACTTGTTGGCTGCTGGTGCCTCACAGGGGTGCGGGTGTGTGTGGTGTTGTGTGTTGTTACCTGTGACCCCTGGGGGTCCAGGGCGTCACAGATCCTGGGTAAATTTATGTATTTTCCCTCCTTCTGTTTTTGCAGTACGCAAACAAATGGAAGGCACACGGATGACATACGGACCGTATATGGAACAGAAACGGATGCCACACGGATGCACCCATAAAAAAAAACGAATTGTTTTTTGCGGACCGCAAAAAAGGATCGTTCATGTGAAAGAAGCGTTATTCTGGTCTGCCGTTTATAAACAGCAGGCAGAAATAAGTGAATAGTGCCCCCCAGCGTTAGAAAATCTCCGGGGTTTCAGGGGGTAGCTGAGACCCTGGAGATCATGATTTAGGGTGGTTTTTCCGGTCCCCGCTCACGTGATCACAGGTATACACCGTATAACGATGATCACGTTATAGTAAATGACAGCGTCGGTAAAAAATTATTTATCTCCCATCTGGCATTAACAAACATGTCAGATGGGAGATAAATCTCCTCCCCGGTCCCCTCAGGTCCCCCGCACAGCAGCGCGCCTGCCGCATTCACCCTACTCCTCTGATTTCTGTCGCATGTGCTGCCATGACATATGCTACAGAAAACTCCTCCCCAGGCCCTGCCAGGTCACCCCCTATAACTCCACCTGTGTTCCCCGGTGTCCCACTGTGCAGCGTTGATCCCCCTCGGCCCTCTCCTTCACAATAGACGCTGCCGCATGCACAGAGCGACTGTTAGCTCAGCTTCCTGTGTTCAGACACAGTGAGTGGTGGTTATGCATCTGTAAGCTAAATGGGCGGCACGGTGACTCAGTGGTTAGCACTGCAGTCTTGCAGCGCGGAGGCCCTGGGTTCAATTCCCACCAAGGACACCATCTGCAAGGAGTTTGTATGTTCTCCCATGTTTGCATGGGTTTTCTCCGATTTCTCCGGTCTCCTCCCACACTCCAAAGACATACAGATAGGGAATTTAGATTGTGAGCCCCAATGGGGACAGTGTAAAGTGCTATGGAATTAATAGCGCTATATAAATAAATAAATTATTATTACTGCAATGCCCTGCTCATGAGGTAAGGAACATAGTTGATCAGGAGAGCTATACTACATTTCCAAATGGAGGTATTTGGTTTTATAGTTGCCCTGCTGAACGACTACCAAACATGAGAGACCGTTATATGCCACAAGAAAACACATCTAAATAGCGAGCTCTGTTGTTTAGTATTCATTCAGCTGGATAACTGGACTTAAAGGGGTATTCCATCTCCAAGATCCTATCCCCAATATATAGTAGGTGGAATAGCAATTATATCAGCAAATACCAATATTTGGAAATGTAGAATAGTTCTCCTGATTAGGCATGCCCTTACCTCATGAACAGGGCATTGCAGCTTTGGTAGCAACCGTTACGACATGGACTCTGCTGCTGTGGACCCGGGGAGAGTGGGTGCAGATTCATTGCACCCACACTCCTCACATGGAGGGTCTGCACTCCTAGAAAATGGGGTATATGTTCCCCGAGCATGTCCCCATCATATTCTAGATGGTCCAGAGTCGTTGTGGGACCCCCTTATTTTTTTTCTTACAATAAATTGGTGAAAGAGGGAATGTTTTGGGGAGAGTTTTATCAAATACATTTTTTTTGTCTATTTTTTTGTTAGTACTGACAGTTTGTGATGTCAGGTATCTGACAGACGCCATGACATCACAAACTGCTGGGCTTGATGTCAGGTGACCTTACAGCTAGTATCAACCCCATTTATTACCCCGTTTGCCACTGCACCAGGGCACGGGAGGAGCTGGGGTGAAGCGCCAGGATTGGCGCATCTAGTGGATGCGCCACTTCTGGGGCGCCTGCGGCCTGCTATTTTTAGGCTGTGAAGGGCCAATAACTATGGACCTTCCCACCCTGAGAATACCAGACCACAGCTGTCCGCTTTACCTTGGCTGGTGATCCAATTTGGGGGGGACCCTACCTTTTTTTTGTAATTATTATTATTTATAAAATAATTATAAAAAAGAGCCTGGGGTGACCTCCACATTGGATCCCCAACCACGGTAAAGCTGCCAGCTGTGGTTTTCAGGCTACAGCCTTCTGCTTTACCCTAGCTGGCTATCAAAAATGGGGGGACCCAACATCATTTTTTTTTTAACTTTTTTTAAATAAAAAAAATTAATGGGCTTCCCTGTATTTTGATTGCCAGCCAAGGTAACGCCAGGCAGATGGGGGTGGCAACACATAGCTGTCTGCTTTAACTGCGCTGAGAATCAAAAATACCGCGGAGCGCTATGTCATTTTTTTAAATTTTTTATTTTTACAGCACTGTGATGTCAGGCAATCAAAATACAGGGAAGCCCTTTTTGTTTTTAGTTATTTAAATAAATAATTAAAAAAATATATATATGGGCTCCCGCTGCATTTTTTGTATTGCTAGCTAAGGTAATCCAATCAGCTACTGGCTGCTGCTAACCCCCACTGCTTGGTGTTACCTTCACTGGCAATGGAAAATCCAGGGAAGCATTTTTTATTTTTTTTGCCAAAAAACTACAAAAAAAATGGCGTGAGCTTCGCCATATTTTTGTATGCTAGCCAGGTACAGCAGGCAGCTACGGGCTGCCCCCAACCCCCGGCTGCCTATTTGTACCCGGCTGGGAACTACAAATATAGGGAAGCCCATTTTTTAATTAATTCATGAATTTTATGAAATAATTAAAAAAAAAAAAAACGACGTGGGCTTCGCCCCATTTTTGTGTCCAGCCGGGTACAACTAGGTAGCTGGGGATTGGAATCCGCAGCACAGGTTAGCCCGAGGTTTGTGGGCGCCTCTCCTGCGAATTGCAGTCTGCAGCCGCCCCAGAAAATGGCGCTTTCATAGAAGCACCATCATCTGGCACTGTATCCAACTCTTCCAGCAGCCCTGAAGCCGGGTGTGGCTTGCTGGGCAATAAGCGTTAATACTAGCTTTGTTTTACTAGCTAGTATTAAGCCAGAGATTCTTAATGTCAGGCAAGTTTGACCCGGCCATTAAGAATCTCCAATAAAGGGTTAAAAAAAAACACCACACAGAAAAAAAATACTTTAATAGAAATAAATACACAGACACACTTAGGGACTCCATGTTTATTACCCCCTCTCAGCCCTCCACGATCCTGCTCTTCTGCCTTCTTTCTCAACACATGCAGCTCTGCTACATTAGACAGCATGAGAGAAAGGACGCTGTGCTCCGTGCAGAAATCACTCTGTGAGAGGGACCACAGGCTCCCGGCTATAAGCGACGGGTTGCCATAGCAATGCTGCTCCGATCACGTGATTCCGTCACCGCTACCAAGCGCGTTGCTATGGCAATGGTGATCTCCGTTATTGACAGACTGTGTCAGCCGGTCAATAAGGGAATGGGGAAGCAGAACGGGGAGTCGACCGTGTGCTAGACCATGTCGCCTGTACACGGCGATACACAAACCTTCACCGTGTACCAGAGAGATGCAAGGACAGGTCCTAGCATGACACGTCATAGTCATGTGACCAGTGTGTAGCCAATGAGATAATAGACACGTGACTGGTCACGGCTATTTTGACGTCATGATAGGTCCTGCATCACTGCTGGTTACCAGGAAGACGCAGCGATTACCGATGGAAAAGCGGCGGGAGACAGAGTGCAGGACGCATCCCGGGGACAGGTAAGTGTTATGGCAATGTTTATTTACTGTATGTGTACATTTATAATGTGTTTTTATGTGTTTGTAATTGCCTCCCATTGTTTCCTATAGGTTTGAGTGGTTCGCCGAACCGAACTCGAACCAGACCTCCGTTCAGCGAACCAAGCTCGAGCCGAACCGTGACTGGTTCACTCATCTCTAGTAAGGAGCACAGTCAGGACCTCAGTCCAGGCATTTTTTTACCTTTACACTTCTGGAGCACTAGAAGATCCATGGCATCCCAGGGATTCCAGGGTCTGTGGAGAGTTCAGGAAACACACGCAGCCTGTTCCATCATCCATACATGGGATTAAAGGAACCCCGACAAGAAAGGACACACAGTGGGAACACCGGTGGTGACCTCCAAATTATCCGGGATTGGCTGGGGCCCATAATGGCAGAGACCGTCACTCCAAGGGTGACAACTGGACTGTAAGTTAAAAGACCTAGAACCGCAATCACTGTGTGTGATGGGGTATGTGACAGAGCAGTAAGGGACGCCAGGCCGAGGAACAATCCAAAGGGCTTTATTGGAACCACAAAGATAAAGCACCAAACATGAATATAAATTCTTAAAATCTGCGAGGAGTCCACAACAAAACAACACATTCGGGGGCGTCTCCCGGTATTCCGACGCCAGGGAAAATATGGCAATGGTCCTTATATGCGTTCCTTGAGCCCAACAGGGTGAACAACAAAACACAATCCCACGTGGCCACTGATCTCCAATCTGTAACAGTCCATACACAGGCATTAGGATCCAGCCTCAGCCATAGATCCTAGTACGTCTCCAGCCAAGATTCAACTAACTGACTAACATAGGTCTCATTATTCTCTTCTCCTGAGATCAGCCCCTTAGATGGGCAGAAGGGCACACCTCCCCTGGACATTTGAGACATGTAAGGATTCTAGATGTCCTGGCTCTGTTCTGTCTACCAAGTTGTGGATTGGAGGAGCCCCATGCTGAGAAGAACAAACAATCTCCCACCAGAAGCAGTACATACAGGAAAATAGCTACTGCTGGAGCCTGATTACAATATGGTATAGGCTGGGGGGATATAATGTCACAACCAAAGAACAAAGAAAGCCAATCAACCTACATGACCCTATATGGCATAGAGTACATGAAATAAGGTCGGGGATTGGGGAGGGACTCATCGTCACACTGTGTCAGCCCATCATTGCCAGCAGCATCGCCCCACGCTCCGACGCCAATGGCTACTACCACCCCCATCATCCTTCCTGGGGCCTAGCTCTACCTGTGGGAAGATGAACAATCCTGGCTGCGACACACTCCACTCCAGAGTACAGTACCAGTAGCAGCGGCTAATCCCTGGCCGCACACCACAAGTGGCATCACGAGACAACCACTACTGCCATCATCCACTTCATCAGCCCCTTAATCCTCCTCCACTTCATCCCCCTTTTCATGGACACCTCGGGGTCATGAAGCTGGGCCAGGCCACCCGTAACATCCCCCAAGACACCTCACTCCATCACTGGCCCGGTAACGCGTAAAACCCCGGCCCTGTGAGGTGCTCCATTTTGGTGTCATGAACAGGATTCCGTGCCCACAACAATGGGTACTGTGCACCTTACAGAACTGTGTTAAACCGTATTTCTTACAAAGGACAGTTGCCATTGACCATTCCTCATGGGAAGAAGAGGGGGCATGTAGGGGACTACACGTCAATTTTGTAAATTATTTATTTAAATAATTTCAAAAAAAGCCTCATGTGGTTCCTCCTATTTTGATACACAGCCAAGATACGCACACAGCTGGGGGCCGCAGCCTGTAGCCGTGGCTTTATCTGTGCTGATATCAATAGATGGCAGGACCGTACACTGATTGTTTTATTTAATTATTTATTTATTTTATACCTCGATAGAGACCCGCACAAAGCATCTGTGATTCCAACCAATCACTGACACTGCATAGGGGCGAGGTCTGACAGCAGCCAATCAGTGATGCTGGTGAATGGGGAAAGCAGTAAATATGCATTAGGGATGATTATCGGACATGGAAGTAGCGCTGCAGCCATGGGAAACTCAGTAAGTATGTACTGCTTTGACCCTTTTGCTTACTTTTTTTTACAGTGGCAAATCACAGCCATGCCAATACTTGACAGGATGTTTTTGCCATCCAAACATTTACCATTCCTTGGCAAGATTGCAGACTTTTGCAGTTAATGATCGGATCCAATCCAGCCAAAGATTGTACAATTTGAACACTTTACGATCTTTGCCGATCAGGATCGCTCATCTCTACTAAGTACTACGTAGCCTACAATGGATAACAGGGTATATAATAAAAAATGTTAATATTTATTCACTTATATAGCACCAATAGTTACGTAGTACTTTACTTACATCAGCAACAATGTCCCCATTGGGGCTCACAATCTAAATACCATATCAGTATGTCTTTTGAGCGTGCGAGGAAACCGGAGTACCCGGACGAAACCCACGCAACACAGGCAGAATATACAAACTCCTTGCAGATGTTGTCCTTAGTGTGATTTGAACCCAGGACTAGAGAAGATTGAACCCAAGGTTCGGTATTCTGTGTTCATACCAAAAACAGACTTTACAAAAAAGCAAAGCATGGGTTCAGAGCTCAGGTGCTTTATGTATGAATGCCACTCATGCAAGCTTTGCTGAGCTCAGGTGTGCTCTGTGCTCAGCCCATTGCGAGCCGCTTGTAGTGTTTGAATGGCTCGCACTGGGAGTAACAACAGTTTGATCGGATGTAGTGTGTGCACCAAAAAATAAAATGGGAAAACTCTGCCTACCCTCCCCTGGAAGTGATCTGTTTATGGCTGGCTGCATGTGGGCGAGACCTGAACTGCACAATAAGTGACTTCCATTAGTGTTCAATTCAAATCTGGGTCTCAAAATGAACTTTATCTAAAGTCCAACTGAACCCCCGGAACCGAACTTTCATGGATCCGCTCAGCTCTACACAGGACCCCAGAGCTGCAAAATTGCATTGCTAACCACTAATTGTTTCATTAAATGTAATCATTCTGAAAGGATTTCTCTTTAAAGTGTAAATGTCGTTTTAATTTTTATTTTATTAATGAATAGCACACATGAAAATAATCAACTGTGTAATATATCCTATCAGGCAAATTTGCTTCTTTCTCTGCCAGAATTGATCAGTCATTATCAAAATTCTCAATTCTGAGGTAAAATCTGTATTCAATTAAGACTTTCCCATTACTGAGATAGGAGATGAGAGCTGCTACTGATAAGATTCTATACACATAGAAGACGTAGGTGGGGTGGAGCTCTGCCTTTAGCTCCTCCCTCCGTCTCTAGCTCCTCCCTCCTCCCGTCATCCTAGAATCTCATCAGTAACAACTGTTCAAGTGCATCTCAATAAATTAGAATATTATTAAAAAGTGAATTTATTTAAGTAATTCAATACAAAAAGGGAAACACATGTATTATATAGTCATTACACACAAAGGGATCTATTTCACGTGTTTATTTCTGTTAATGTTGAAGATTATGGCTTACAGCCAATGAAAACCCAAAAATCATTATCTAAGAAAATTAGACTATTATATAAGACCAACTGAAAAAATTATTTTACACTAGGAAATGTTGGCGTCTACTGAAAAGTCTGTACAGTAAATGCACTCAATACTTGGTCAGGGATCCTTTTGCATGAATGTGGCGTGGCATGGAGGCGATCAGCCTGTGGCACTGCTGAGGTGTTATGGAAGCCCAGGTTGCTTTGATAGCAGCCTTCAACTCATCTGCATTGATGGGTCTAGTGCCTCTCATCTTCCTCTTGATACTACCCCATAGATTCCCTATGGGGTTAAGGTCAAACGAGTTTGCTGGCCAATCAAGCACAGTGATACTGTGGTTATTAAAGCAGGTATTGGTACTTTTGGCAGTGTAGCCAGGGGCCAAGTCCTGCTGAAAAATGAAATTTCCATCTCCTAATAACTTGTCGGCAGAGGGAAGCATGAAGTGCTCTAAAATTTTCTGGTTGACTGCTGCGCTGACTTTGGTTTTGATAAAACACAGTGGAGCTACACCAGCAGATGACATGGCTTCCCAAACCACCACTTATTGTGGAAACTTCACACTAGACCTCAAGCAGCTTGGATTGTGGCCTCTCCACTCTTCTTCCAGACTCTGGCATCTTGATTTACAAATGACATGCAAAATTTACTTTCATCTGAAAACAACACCCTGGACCACTGAGCAGCAGTGCAGTTCTTTTTCTCCTTGGCCCAGGTAAGATGCTTCTGGCATTGTCTATTGGTAATAAGTGGCTTGACCCAAGGAAGGTGACAGTTGTAGCCCATGTCCTGGATACGTCTGTGTGTGGTGGCTCTTAAGCACTGACTCCAGCAGCAGTCCACTTCTTGTGAATCTCCCCCAAAATTTTGAATTACCTTTTCTTAACAATCCTATCAAGGCTGTGGTTATACCAGTTGCTTGTGCACTGTTTTCCACCACACTTTTTCCCTCCACTCAACTTTCCATTAATATGCTTGGATACAGCACTCTGTGAACAGCCAACTTCTTTAGCAATGACCTTTTGTGGCTTACCCTCCTTGTGGAGTGTGTCAATGACTTCTGGCCATTTTCCTGTCAACAGTCTTCCCCATGATTATGTAGCCTAGTGAACCAGACTAAGGGACCATTTTACTAAGGGACCACATTTAGGAAGCCTTTACAGGTGTTTTGTTGTAATTATTCTAAATTTCTGAGATTATGACTTTTGGGTTTTCATTGGCTGAAATCCATAATCATCAACATTAACAGAAATAAACACTTGAAATAGATCACTGTTTGTAATGACTCTATACAGTGTGTCCACCCATATCCTGTCCACCGCCATTAACTTGAGAATGGTGGCAGCTATAGGCATAGAAGTGGTGTTTAGGTATAGTAAAGTAGCCATGCGCTACGCAATGAAACCACCTATAGCGCGACATGGTGAAAAACAATGGAGTTAGCATTTTTATCTCAAAAACGGAACGAGATAGAGAAAAAAAGTGAATAACAAAAATGTAGGGCATCATCAATTCAATATGAATCGGCACCTTGCATACAGAAATGCTAAGATATGAAACCCATAACACCCCCAAAACATGGAATGCTGGTCACGCATATGGCGCTCATTTAACTTTGATCCTAAAAGTGGCCACCGTCAGCTGCAATGCACATCTGGACTCTGGACAGCATACTGTGTCTTGCTGCACGTTGTGCAATATGGTAGGCGACACGTTTGCACAAGCATCTATGATACGTCGTCGTGGGTCCTGCAATGTTGGTTGAGGGGTTGCATACACCTGCTGTTTGATGTGACCTCACAGAAAGAAGTCTAATGGGGTCAGGTCAAGTGAGCGTGGAGGCCACTCCACGCAGCCACCATACCCAATTATTTGTAGGAAAGTCTCCATGAAGTATTATCACTTCACATCCGCAGCCTTGTAAGTTTTATACATTCTAATCGTAGCATTTCTGTATGCAAGGTGTCGATTCATATTGAATTGACGATGCCCTACAACTTTGTAACTCACTTTTTTCTGTATCTCGTTCCGTTTTCGAGATAAAAATGCTAACTCCATTGTTTTCCACCAGGTGGCGCTATAGGTGGTTTCATTGCATAGCGCATGGCTACTTTACCATACCTAGACACCACTTCTATGCCTATAGCTGCCGCCATTCTCAAGTTAATGGCGGTGGACAGGATATGGGTGGACACACTGTATAATATATGTTTCCCTTTTTGTATTGAATTACTGAAATAAATTAACTTTTTGATGATATTCTAATATATTGAGATGCACTTGTATATTACAAAGTTGCTTATTGTCATGTGTGCTATTGATTTATGAAATGAAAATGACAATTACACTTTAAGATTTTTTAGTTGTTGGACAGTTCCATTAGTTTCTATTCACATTCATGATTTATAATATTCATGACTAAAAGGAAATGGACAGATCTACACTCACATTTAAACCTTGTAAGATTAGCTTTGAGATGTGACTAACCTCTATCAACCATATGAGTCATGCTCCCAGAAGGTCTGAAGTGCTGTTTTATTAATTTTCATACTTGAGAGATGCATTAGCTGTTCTTGCAGGTGTTAAATGGTGGAAACTAATCAGTCATGAACATAAGAGACAAACCTTCCATCACAAGGATAAATAATTTAGCTTCTTATTGTTAAGTTGCCAATAAAGGGTACATCTGATGAGAGTCAGGGAATTTCACTTTAAGACCTCACATGAGCATATATTCTATCAGGCAAGAGAATTGGCCCAATTATGATCAGAGTGTGAGCCGAGTGTCATTTACTGTGATCTGCTTCTCTCACATGTGAGAATGGGAGAATAGATGAGAAGATGGAGAAGTTAATTTCTCCATCTTCTCCATTGTCTGTCTTGACATATATCAGAATGCACTCAAATGACATGAGTGCAGTCCAATGTTTTACACGCACTGATTGACTTGAATAGGTCAACTGATATATACTGCCATTCGCAATGTAGGACCCACAGGGCAGGGGCAGAAATACTCGTCGCCGGGCCAGTGATGTCAGGTCTGGGATGTCACGGGTGGCCCTACCCAGCTTTGTGGCCCTGAGGTGTACACCAAAAGAGGAAAGGGAATGGGAGGATTAGATCGGGGTGATGAGGATGAAGGGGTTGAGGATGGTGGAAGTAGTATTTGTCTTTTGACGCCACCTGCGGTATGCGGCCAGGGTTTATCCACCACTGCAGTCACTGTCCTTTAGGGCAGATGGTGTTGCAGCTAGGATGGTTCAGCTTCCCGCAGGCCAAACTATGCCCCAGGGAGGATGATGGAGGTAGTAGTGGCAATCGGCGCCAGATCGCGGGGCGACTAGGCCGGCAATGATAGGCTGACACAGTGGATGCGGTTCAAGGTCTTTACTCACTGTTAATCGTCACCCTCGGACTGCCAGTTTCTGCTGTGATGGGCCCCAGCTGATCCCGGGTAGTCAGAGGCCGCCACCGGTGTTATGAACTGAGATACCTTCCTTTCTGCACTTTGTTGTGTGGGTCCCCGTGACTTTAAGTTACTTGGGTACCCCTTGGCTTCAGTTCCCGTCCCATCCACAGGCAGCGCGAATACTGTCTCTGTCTCTCCAGCTCACCCGGTAAACTCTTGCTCCTTCCAGTCTGCCCGGTCCTAAATGTGGCAGCTCTCAAGCACTCTCCACAGCAACCGTGTTGTTCTGAGTCTCAGATTATTCTGAGGTAAAAACTGTGTGTTCTCTCACTTCCCCTGTGCTGCCTCCACCTTCCTGATGAGTCTCTGGTGGCTGGGAAAAACCCATTGTTATGGTAACCACAGTGGGAAAGCATCTGAGCTGTGTGTGTTGTGTATGTGAAAACCAGTGGTTAACCTCTTCCTTTCCCGGGATGAGCACCTTAAGTCAGATATAATACCCTGTGTTGACTGAGCCTCAGGGACACCACAGCAGTATGCAGCGATATTTTTCTCATGTCAAATTGGCACAAGAAAAAAATCGCTGATCAGCCCTTCCCCAAATAATTACGTTGGTTGCTATCAGATAGCACTCAGCAGTGTTATGCTCTCATGTTAGAGTGTAAGGACAGAAACAGGACTTTCTTTATACATTGCTTTTATACATTTCATTAAAAATGTAGCTGCAAATATTAAACTCTAAAAAATGAGCAGCAATTAGGGACATACCAAAATGCTGATATTATCATCCAAATATATCTATTGACCATTTGTTTTTATGCATAATAAAAGTAGAAGGATATATCTCTGATTTTACTAAGAAAGTTCCCTTATAATATGTGCTTCAGAGATTATAAGAATATTGTGAAACTTTGTCACTTAGATATTACCACTTGCAGAATTAAATACTTAAAGTGGTTGTGTGGTCTAAATCCACATGTCTTCAGTCACTTTAAATTACTGCAGAATTATGAATCCTGACATTGTACTCACTGCGCGCTGTGAAGATTCGCCACTTTAACAGCTGGGAATGACGGTCACATGGCTGTGAGTATGTGATATGCATATTCCTGCCACATTCCCACTAAAGGAGCATAGCCTTGCTCAATAAACTTTTCACTGAGCGAGGCTGCACCCCTTTAGTCAGATTCTGTTCAGGAGTTTGCATATCGCATACTCATGGCCAGGTGACCACCATTCCCATCACTGAAAACAGCTAATCCTCGCAGCACACACTGAGTGCAATGTGAGGATTCATAATTCTGCAATCATAGACTGATTGCAGATTTGGTGATTTAGACACAGACAACCCCTTTAAATTTACTTTTCTCTATACAGTGCCTTGAAAAAGTATTCACCCTCCTTAGCATTTTTCATGTTTTGGTACCTCACAACCTGAAATGTCACTGTTTCGTTTGAGGATTTGCATCAGTTCATGTAAAGAACATGACTACAACTATGAACTTTTGTTTCTTTTTATTGTGAAGCAAACAACAGAAAGAATAAAATAACTGAAAACTTAATTTTTCATAACTATTCCACCCCCTAGAGTTAGTACTCTGTAGAGCCTCCTTTTGGGGCAATTACAGCGGAAAGTTGCTTTGGATAAGCCTCTATGATCTTTCCACATCTTGCTACTCAGTGTTACGGGGGGACCGGCAGATTCGGACCAGGGGGTATGTATCCTAATCGCCAGTCGGGGCCCACCGTGCTCCAGATGACAAAGGAGCTGCTGGCACCTGAGGGTTAGGCGGAGACTATAGAGCTGGATGGCTCTGAGATAACCCAGGAACTCTGGGAACCGGTCATGTGTGTTGGGACACGTCAGACCGGAGGACAACCCGATTAGCGTTTTGGTGCACCTAGTGCTACACCAACCACGTGTGCAGGAAGCACGTCAGGCCGGGTGGTAACCAGGTAGCGTTGACCGGAAGACCGCCACGAAAGCGCCCTGTCGGCCACGTGTGTAGGACACGTCAGGCCGAGCAATCCTCCGATTAGCGTTTCTGGCCACCTCTCGACTGGCCATGTGTGTGTAGGACACGTCAGGCCAGATGGGTACACCAGTAGCGTTGACTGGGAAGTCGAGGAGGATAAGGAACACCCTGTTAACTCCACAGAGGTCCTGGGGTACGCTGTCCGTGCGCGTAGGGGGCACAACCGGACAGGTGGCGCAGCAGGTGCGTTGTCCGTGTGCGTAGGGGGCACAATCGAACAGGTGGCGCAGCAGGTGCGTTGTCCGTGTGGGTAGGGGGCACAATCGGACAGGTGGCGCAGCAGGTGCGTTGTCCGTGTGCGTAGGGAGCACAATCGGACAGGAAGTACAGCAGCCGCAGCCCAGTTAACGCCACTGGGCTGCTATAGCAAGACTGGAACGGCAGGAGGGAAGCACGGCGCCTGACCCTGATGTGCCGAGCCACGAATCTTGGCGTGACAGGCACCGTTCGCCTAACCCTACCTACCGCTTCCCAACATAGGCTTATGCCGCAATGAGGCTCTAACATGGAGGTGTGCTCTGACTGAGCAAAAGTGAAGACTGTGCACCTCCATGTTGTCTCCAGCCCCTTTTATAACCTGGGTCCGCCCCAAACCCAGGGTGGAACCACCAAGGTCCAATAGCAGAGTGCCATGTCATCAGTGACGTCACATGCGACCTATCCGGAACCGCCACGTCATTGATGACCTCATGGCAGCCACGCCCCAAACACATCACCAGTCATCGTCTGACGACCAATACTGAGGTGCCAGATCATAGGGGCGGGCCTCTGCGAGCCAGTCTGGAGTTGCCACGTCATCAGGACACCTGACACCCTCTGCCCTATCAGGGCCTGCCACCTCACAGACATGCTCAGTGAGGTCCTTACCGGACCTAGCCTCTGATGCACTAAGTGCCTGAGCATGCTCAGTAGCCTCAGCCACAGGCTTAGAAAGCAGACTATCAGTTTGAGCATGCTCAGTAGGCACATCCCAGAACTTAAACACAGCACGAAGTCCAAGTACCTGTGCAAAGAGGCTGTTAGGGTTAATTGTGGGAGCATGCTCAGTAGCCTTAACTGAGGACTTAGTCTCAGACATAACACAAACAGGCTGAGCATGCTCACTAGGCAAAACACCGGGCTTAAACTCTGGCTGGGGTAAATCGGTGCACGCATGCGCACTAGCCGCCTCTCCACACTTAGACGTGGTGAAAGGAACAGCCAACTGGACGACCCGAGGCACGGCCAAGAACGGCAGCCGGCGCCTGGGCGCAACAGGAACCGCAGCAGGCTGCTTGTGGCTATGGCGGCGCCGGTTCGTAACACTCAGATTATTGCCCATTCCTCAAGGAAAAACTGCTCCAGTTCCTTCAAGTTAGATGGCTTCCTCTAGTGATCAGCAATCTTCAAGTCTGACCACAGATTCTTAATTTTAGTACGGTCTGGGCTGTGACTAGGGGATTCCAATAGATTTAGGCTTCACATTAAACCACTCTAGTGTTGCTTTAGCAGTATTCTTTGGGTCCTTGTCTTGTTGTAAGGTGAACCTCCATCCCAGTCTCAAATCACTGATAGACTGAAACAGGTTTTGCTTAAGAATATCCCTGTATTTTGCACCATCCATCTTCCTCTTGTCTCGGGACCATTTTCCCTGCCCCTGCTGCCGAAAAACATCTCCACAGCACTATGCTGCCACCACCATGTTTCACTGTGGGGATGTTGTTCTTGGGGTGATGAGCTGTGGGGTTTTTTTTGCCATACATTGCGTTTACCTTGGTGGCCAAAAAGTTAAATTTTGGTCTCACCTGACCACAGTAACTTCCTCCATGCATTTGGAGAGTCTCCCACATGTCTTTTGATAAAATTAAAACAAGGTTTCCAATTTTTGGCTTTAAGTAAAGGCTATTTTCTAGACACTTTTCTATAAAGGCCAGCTCTAAGGAGTGTATGGTTTGTTATGGTCGTATGGACAGATACTCCAGTTTCTACTTGGAAACTCTGCAGCTTCTTCAGGGTTACCTTTGGTCTCTGTGCTGCCTCTATGATTCCCTGATTCCAGTAATGTGTCACTTACTGAGCTGTTTGCTGTCATTTTGATAAAATTCATGTTTCTCTGCTGCAGATCTAGCAGTTATACTGAGCTCATGAATATGCTGAACTACCTGCAGCACACCAAGTAGTCATCTAATGATAATCTACTGCTGATGAAAGAGTGATTTTATTAAAATTACACTTAACAGCCTAGTAAGTGAAATACCACTGGACATTATGCTGCTACATTATGCTGCTCTCAGATTAGGTGGCAAAAACCTGGTAACAGATTCCCTTTAATGGTGTTGAAGCCTCAGAAAGGTGTGTATGTAGCACCCCACGGGGCAGGTGTTTTAACCTACTCATTGCTGGGCCAAGGGTACAGATCCTCTGCATCATCACGGGGTGGCCTGACCCAGTTCTGTTACCCCGAGGCATACAGGAAAGAGGTTTGGAGGGCGGTAGGGAGGATGGAGGTAGTAATTGGAGGTTAGGAAAGTCTTTTAAGGTGATTGTGACACCACCTGTGGTACGCGGCCAGCGATGGGGGCTGCCGCTTCAGGGTCTCTCACCGGGGAAGATGTTGGGTGCAGCTGGGATGGTGTCGATCCCCACAGGCGGAGCAGAATTACCGCGGGAGGATGGCAGGGATGGTGGTATTCCTGGTTGGTGCCGCAGCGCTGGGCAACGGCAAGGGCAAAGGAGAGGCAGAGGCAGGGGCTGCGTTTCCAAGTCTTTTTACTCACAGGTAGTTCAGGCGCTGCCCCAGAGTACCGATCTCTGCCACGATGGGCTCCAGCCAATCCCGGATAGTCAGCAGTCACCGCCGGTGTCCATGAAAGTCTTTTAGTGAAGTGTCCCTCAGTTGCTATCCGGAACCTGGGCCGAGCCTCCTGCTCCAAGCCACGGGCCCACGAAAAGAGAGAACCACTAACTCTAGTTGTCAGTGCTAGGTGTTATCCTAAGCTGTGCCCAGGAAGGTTCTGCTTAAAGTGTGAAGGTTGCGCCTACTTCTACCCCATGTGGTGCCCGCCCCCAGTGGTTGTCCTACTGACAGGGAAAGTCTCATGCTTTGTGATGGCTAACTCCCCTGTCTGCCCTAGTCCAACCCCGTGTGAGTAAGCACCTTACTTTTGTTTGTGTGTTTTGTGAAGGCATCGGCAGGTTAACCCCTTCCTAACCTGGGATAGATATTACCCCACAAAAGTGTTGCAATACATGTGGTGCCTAAAGCCCAGGGTTGCCACATGTGTACATAATGACAGACCCTGGGACACTAAGATTACAAACAGGTGGACTCCCTTTCTGTAAGCATGTGAATAATGAAGGTAGATGCTTGCACGAAAAAATTTTAGGGGATTCATAGCAAAAAGGGTTTTTACATATGCCCATGTTATTTTTTATTTATTTTATCAAGCTCAAAGGTGGGGGCTGCAGCCTGTAACTATTGTTTTACCTACACTGGCTATCACAATTGGGGGGGATCCTACTTTTTTTTTTTAAAGTGATTTTCCTGTTCCTGTATTACAATGAAAATAGATGACAGTGAAATAAAGAAGGATTGTCAAAGGAGCAATGTAAATTACTTTGCTATAGTGCCTTGCAAAAGTATTCATTCCCTTTGGCATTTTACCTATTTTGTTACGATACAACTTGTGTTTAAATATTTTTGTAAACAAATTTATGCATGATGCATCAGCAGTATATAATGTAAGTTGGGCAAGTCAAGTGAGAAAATATAGGCAAAAAATTCATTTATGGGATAAATTAAATAAAAATTGTCATGTGCATATGCATTCACCCCTTTTGCTATCAAGCCCCTAAAAATTTCTGGTGAAAGCAATTACCTTCATTATTCACATGCTTGGAAAATGGGAGTCTACCTCATTGCAATCTAAATGTCCCAAGGCCACAGAGGCTTCAACACAATTAAAGAGAATCTGTCACCAGGTTTTTTCCATCTAATCTGAGAGCAGCATAATGTAGAGGCAGAAATCCTGATTCCAGCGATGTGTCACTTACTGGGCTGTTTTGTGTAGTTTTGATAAAATCACTGTTTAATCAGCAGTAGATTATCATTAGAGGACTACTTGGTGTGCTGCCAGGTAGTCTAGCATATTCATGACCTCTGTGTAACAGCTAGATTTGAAGCAGAGAAAATATTGATTTTATCAAAATGACAGCAAAAAATGCAGAATGTGAGTCACAGCCATGTCCCGCAGTCCGACATTCCAGCAGCATTTTCACTGAGGGCAGCAGAAAAGCACCAATGTGACCTCAAGTGACCTGACTGCCAAACTGTCAAAGTGCAGGTCACAGCCATGTCCTGCAGTGCGACAGTCCAAAAGTCAGGTCACCTGAGGTCACACTGTAAGAACCCGGGCGTGACCTCTGTTGAGCTGAGTGACGTCACCTGCTCACAGCTGGGTCCCCCTTTGCTGTTAGTGATTCCCGAAGTCTACATACAGCAGACATGTTTTTCCTCTCGGCAGCCTCTGGATGTAGCAGACTTGAGGATCGTTATGGGACTTCACATGGATTACTTTGGATCTCCAAGGGTGTTTTGGGGGTTAATAAAGGGGTGAAAGAGGGTGAGTGTATTTTATTTCAAATAAAGGATTTTTTCAATGTGTTTTATTTCTTTTAATTACAGGATTAGTAATGGGGGTGTCTTATAGATGCCTCCCATTACTATCCAAGGTTTGATGGCAGCTGTCATTTTTCATTCCACATTGCTTTAAATCTTGTGAAGCACCTAAAGGGTCAAAACACTTCTTGAATATGATTTTTGGCACTTTGAGGACGGCAGTTTTTTAAAATGGTGTCACTTATGAGTATTTTCTATCACATATGTCCCCAAAATCACTTCAAATGTGATGGGGTCAATAAAAAAATAGTTTTAAAATTTTTGTTGGAAAAATTAGATATTGCTGATAAACCTTAAACCAGTCAAACTTCCTAACAAAAAAAATATGTTTCAAAAATGATGTTGATGTAAAGTACATGTGTGTTATATGTTTTTTATTAACCATTTTGTGTAGCATAACTTTCTAGTTTAAGGGCATAAAAATTAAAAGTTTCAAAATTTCTGTTATTTTCACAAAGAAATGCAAAAAATATCATCCTAAGCTTACCACTAACATGAAGAACAATATGTAATTAAAAAACAATGTCAATATCACTGGGATATGTTGAAGCGTTCCAGAGTTATTACCTCATAAATTGACACTGGTCAGAATTGAAAAAAAATGTGGTCAAGAGGTGAAAACCAGGCTGGGGGTGAAAAGGTTAAACCATTCTAATTTCATAATAAAGCATACAAAAAGAACATGATTTAAGACTTAAAGCAGCTGGAGCCCCTATACAACTGACTGGATATATGTTGAGCTCAGAGGGTTGGAAAAGTGGCAGAAACACTCCTGTGAGAAAACAGGCAGGGGAAAAATAGTGACTTATAAAGTATCAGCTGTGAGTTCCTGCTATTTTGTCTGTATACTTACTTATCATGACCACGAACTGTGGTATGTAGAGACCATGACCAGAAGCAGCTCTGCATGGTTGGACATAACAAATAACAGTACATAGTAGGGCGTAGGTAGAAATCAGGTATATACCGCTCTGATACTCACTAGTACATTAATATAATCCCTTTATTGTTCGTACAGGTCTACAGGTTTCAGAGACATCCGTCTCCTTCCTCAGGACATCAATGGAACAATATTGATGTATTGTTCCTTTGGAGTCCTGAGGAAGGAGACGGATGTCTCTGAAATGCGTATTAATATACTATTGAGTATCAGCATGGTATATACCCGATTTCTACCTACATCCTATTACATACCCTACACTTTGGGGCTGCAGCTGATACCACTACTGAATGTGTTACATAGGGGTTGTGACTTTCACAACCTGAAAAGGTGAGTGTACCGTGATCCCTTTGTGTCCTATATCCCTACCGGGTAAGACCCTATTGCGCTCTCTCTTCAACAGTATTTTTAACCAAGTAACAGTACATAGGAGGCACATATTTTTTAGATTATTTCAGCACAGGAACATTTTTTTTTAATATATTCAATTATTTAAGATCAATTGATTAAAATGCACTTTTTGTGGGACATCCCTCTTAAAATGAAAAAAGCAGTGTAGGCCTGTAGCACATTTTGGAAGCGGTATTAGTTCTGCCCAGTTAACAGGAAGTTTTACATCTGTGCATTTATTCAAAATATGAAGCAGAATAAGTAAAGTCAATAGTTATATATAGCTATTATGAAATAGAATGATCCATAGATGACAACACTGTCCAGGCAATTGCTATGTAATACTAGAGCTTTTCAAAATAGTTTTAAAAGTACAAAATCTGGCTTCAAAACCTCGACGATAAAAACAAACCAGAAAAAGAATAATCGTCTTCGAAATGTGGTGGAATGAAGGATGTCATCAATACCATAGATGGCAAGAAGAACAAACAAATAAATTTTGGAACAAATCAAGCCACACATGTCATTCGAAGCAAGGATCACAAGGCTATGTCTTGCCTACAATGTACACATAATCCCAATAGCAATCATTGGAGAAGGACATCATATTCGGAAGAATAGAATGAACAAGGCAAAGGGGAAGACCAGCAAACCGATGACTTGATACTATCAAGATAACAGTGGAAAAGACTCTGGTGGACCTACTTAAGCTTGCACAAGATTGATCTTCTTACACAGTGTTCATACAACAAGATGACATGGCTTGAGATCAAGCTGAAGAGGCGTTAAAAAAAATAATACTAATAATAAAATCCAGGCATTTCTGTGATGATATGGTGCAATGTTTCTAGGAAATGTAACAGCAATTGTAACAGAGACAGATGAACATCTCATTTGATGTCTACACCTGACAGGCTCTTAGGGGCACTTTGCACACTACGACATCGCAGGTGCGATGTCGGTGGGGTCAAATCAAAAGTGACGCACATTCGGCGTCTCTGTCGACATCATAGTGTGTAAAGCATTTTTGATAGATTAACGATCACAAATTCGTCGTAATCGTATCATCAGTGTAGCGTCGCTCATTTCCATGATTTGGGAAAGACCGATGTTGCGATGTTGTTCCTCGTTCCTGCGGCAGCACACATTGCTGTGTGTGAAGCCGCAAGAGCGAGGAACATCTCCTACCTGTGTCCCGGCCAGCTATGCGGAAGGAAGGAGGTGGGCGGGATGTTTACGGCCCGCTCATCTTCGCCCCTCCGCTTCTATTGGCCGCCTTCCGTGTGATGTCGCTATGACACCGCACGACCCGCTCCCTTAGGAAGGAGGCAGTTTGCCAGCCAGAGCAATGTCGCAGGGCAGGTGAGTGCATGGGAAGCTGCCGTAGCGATAATGTTCGCTACGGCAGCTATCACCATGATATCGCAGCTGCGACAGGGGCGGGGACTATCGCGCTTGGCATCGCAAGCATCGGCTTGCAATGTCGTAGTGTGCAAAGTGCCCCTTATTGTTGGATTCTGGTCAATTGTTCATCACAAGAAAATGTTGGCCTCTTTATGACATGTCGACCGTCCGCATTCCTGCATGAAAAAAGTTTTAAAGTTGTTCCTATAGTCATTGCCAAAAATAATGGGCAAAAGGTCTACACTATTTGAATCCATGCGAGAAAATAACTGGTTCATGAGCAGGCCAGACGCGTATCATTCCAGTACCGCCTTGTCCACAATCTGTGCTTATTCAAGGCCTTCAGCTGCAGCTACTTACATACAAGATGTAGGAGGTCAGGATTTTTAAATTTTGGTCATTCCTGATTAATTCTACCATTTATAGACTACATGAACCCATAGCTAACATTATTTCTTTTGTAAGCAGATATGTTTGCTTCACTTAAATAAAGCATAGCCTGATTTATAGGCACATCCCATGGAACAGTGCTTTGCTGTGTTCTTCCGGAGAAATATATACAAAGAGTTTATAACAAACATGGTGCTCAGTCTCATTCACTGTGTGCAAAATTATTATGCAATTTTGATTTTTGATTATTAATTTTATTATTGAACAACTACAGTGCAGTCATTCAATCCAAAAATGTTAAGCCTGAATATTTATTGACGTTGTCCACTACTAGAACAGCCCATTCTTAGTCCCTATGTTTGGCTCTATATAAATATAAAAGCTTATTTTCACCTCTGGTGTCTGCACGGTTCCAGTAGTGCCAGTGTTCATGTTCCCTGAGCTCAAGTGAGGTTGTGACATCTTGTGACCCCCAAGATCAATCACCACCAGCTTCTCTCTCACATCTTCGGACATATGAGAATAAATTAGAGGGGTGAGGGCAAGATGTGACACCAAATACAGCATTGTATAAAGACTACACCCTGACAATATTAATAGATACGAAGAGAACCAAGGGAACAGTAGTAATGGTCACAATAGGACCAATAAATAAAGAGTTGCATCAACACAGCTTTTTTTGCAAAAATATAACAGCTATTTTATTAGAAAGATCAATAGTACAAAAAGTGACATAAAATACAGTATCAAAAAGGGTTACATAGAAAAGTGATCAGGCTCATAAGGGTGTCACTGATGTTAAACACATGCGTCCACCTCCCATATTGGGAGTAATGTCAGAATAAATATTGCCATGACCTGAAGAAATTTTTTTCCAATGTAATAAAAAATTGCCCTAACAATGCAGTACATAAAACATAGTAAATTCAATGATAATTACGTTGGCATATGTCCTAAAGTGCAGGGCTGCACTTATGTATGAAGGACAAATTACATCATAGAAACCGGTCATGGAACAAAGTATCAGTTTAAAGCGGACAGGCAGATAAGAAATGTCATAATGTTGTTATAGCAACCCCGTCCTACACTCACCCATAGTAGTTGCATGGAACCCAAGAAAAACGTGCCCCGAAGCTCACGTTTTGTTGTCTTCTTCGGGGGGCCGTGGTGTGGTATGTAATAAGCTCAACCGCGCTTAAATAGTCCGCTTGTATGACCGACTTCTCAGTCATTGGTCGCGTGCGAGGCGGGACTCCAGCAGAGGATCGCATCATAGGGCATTCCCTGGAACTGACGCAAGCACTTCCTGTGTCGTCACACAGGGTGCGCGCGTCGCACCGTATGGAGGCCGGCCGACGCGAACATGGATGGAGTGCCGCCGCGCACGCGCACCACCGCAGCGGCCATTCAGAGAGTGGGCAAAACAGAGGGCAAATGACGAGCGGAAACGTATACATCCATAAAGTACACATGAGTAAAGAGACCGCATGTGGGTAAAAAAAGCTAAGATATACATGCGTCCAATCCACCCAAAAAGTACAAACAAGGGTGGCAACATCGGTACCCACATACATTGTGTTCACATATATGGATAACGATTGTGGTTGTGAGCCCATATAGGCCTAATAAGTGCCAATAACACAGATAGTAAAGGATTGTCAAGAAAAACCACTGTTGGGGAGGTAAGCAACATGAAAGCATCCTCCACACATATACTAGCCAATCCATGTAGAATAAGGAGGTAGCCACAGCGGTGGAACCGATGCGGGTACACTACCTACAAATTTGTGCAAGTCGGGATATCCAACCACTATAGGCACATATGGCACAACATTGTACAAGTATATGAGCATATGAAATCCCCTCTTCCATGCTTTCACCCAGTTGGCATATCCAAAGGTCCCAGAAGGGGAGTTGCCCCATAAGATGATAATCCCCAAATCGGAAAATATAAACGCGGTAAGGCGAGCCTGTGAAATTGAAGGAGACAAGGACAAAAAGAAAAAACATACACACCAACATTAATAAAATGTTTAAAAAGGACAGTGAGGCAACCCACTCAATCCAAAAAGATTAGGTAATAGTCATAAAAACTAAGTTCGGTGGAAATCATAGAAAAGGGGCGAAAGATAATTTTTCATTGAGCCCGCTAGGTGTCATGGTACCCAAGGTGACAATCCATCTGCACTCAAGACGCGCCAACTCCTGTTGATAGTTGCCGCCTCTCGAGCCCAGATGTAACTTGTCAATGGCCCGCACCCTGAAGGATACAGGGTTACAGTCATGGTGCAACTTGTAATGTCGGGGGATGGTCCTAAGGGAGTCCAGGTCGTCCACATCTCTTGCTGCTAAAATGTCCCTAACATGCTCGCGTGTACGTACACGAAATTGTCGAGTTGTCAGGCCGACATATAACAGATTGCATCCAGATTTTGCCAGATAAATAACGTGGTCTGTACTGTAAGAGATGTACTGTCTGATCGTGAACTCCCTTGTCCCATCCGCCGATGTAAAAGAGAAAGCTCTCTCAATGTTCTTACAAGAGACGCACGAGCCATTGAAGGGAAGGGTGTCTCGGTGTACATAGTGGCTATGCACCAAGATATCTCGCAGGTTCTTTCCCCTCCTTGCTGTCGTAAGAGGGTGATCAGAGAGGGCCCTCACCAGTATGGGTTCAGTTTTTAGTACAGGCCAATGTTTATCAAGAATGCACCTGATCTCCCCCCACTGGTTGCTATAGGTGGATACGAACCATATTGGTGCAGTATTGGTCTCCGTTTTACTAGATATAGACAGAAGTTGGTGTCTGGTGTCAAGAACAGAGGATACAGTGCATGCAGCATCAAGCAGGGCTACTCCAGGGCCAGAGCCACCTCCAGACACCAACGTCTGTCTATATCGAGTAAAACAGAGACCAATACTGCACCAATTCGGTTCGTATCCACTTTAGCAACCAGTGGGGGGAGATCATACTGGCGAGGGCCCTCTCTGATCACCCTCTTATGGCAGCAAGGAAGGTAAAGAACCTGCGAGATATCTTGGTACATAGCCACTATGTACACCGAGACACCCTTCCCTTCAATGGCTCATGCGTCTCTTGTAAGAACATTGAGAGAGCTTTCTCTTTTACATCGGCGGATGGGACAAGGGAGTTCACGATCAGACAGTACATCTCTTGCAGTACAGACCACGTTATTTATCTGGCAAAATGTGGATGCAATGTTATATGTCGGCCTGACAACTCGACAATTTCGTGTACGTACACGCGAGCATGTTAGGGACATTTTAGCAGCAAGAGATGTGGACGACCTGGACTCCCTTAGGACCATCCCCCGACATTACAAGATGCACCATGACTGTAACCCTGTATCCTTCAGGGTGCGGGCCATTGACAAGTTACATCTGGGCTCGAGAGGCAGCAACTATCAATAGGCGTTGGCGCGTCTTGAGTGCAGATGGATTGTCACCTTGGGTACCATGACACCTGGCTGGCTCAATGATAAATTTTCTTTCGCCCCTTTTCTATGATTTCCACTGAACTTAGTTTTTTTGACTATTACCTGGTCTTTTTGGATTGAGTGGGTTGCCTCGCTGTCCTTTTTAAACATTTTATTAATGTTGGTGTGTATGTTTTTTCTTTTTGTCCTTGTCTGCTTCAATTTCACAGGCTCGCCTTACCGCGTTTATATTTTCCGATTTGTGGATTATCATCTTATGGGGCAACTCCCCTTCTGGGACCTTTGGATATGCCAACTTTTGGATATATGAAATATGAACGTATATGGATTTATAATACTAACTGGCTATACTCCGTCCCTGGATATATCATGGAGGGGAGACTGGGTGAAAGCATGGAAGAGGGGATTTCATATGCTCATATACTTGTGCAATGTTGTGCCATATGTGCCTATGGTGGTTGGATATCCCGACTTGCATAAATTTGTAGGTAGTGTACCCGCATCGGTTCCATCACTGTGGCTACCTCCTTATTCTATATGGATTGGCTAGTATATGTGTGGAGGATGCTTTCATGTTGCTTACCTCCCCAACAGTGGTTTTTCTTGACAATCCTTTACTATCTGTGTTATTGGCACTTATTAGGCCCTATATGGGCTCACAACCACAATCGTTATCCATATATGTGAACACAATGTATGTGGGTACCGATGTTGCCACCCTTGTTTGCACTCTTTGGGTGGATTGGACGCATGTATATCTTCGCTTTTTTTACCCACATGCGGTCTCTTTACTCATGTGTACTTTATGGATGTATACGTTTCCGCTCGTCATTTGCCCTCTGTTTTGCCCACTCTCTGAATGGCCGCTGCGGTGGTGCGCATGTGCGACGGCACTCCATCCATGTGTGCGTCAGCCGGCCTCCATACGGGGCGACGCGCGCACCCTGTGTGACGACACAGGATGTGCTCACGTCAGTTCCGGGAATGCCCTATGATGCGATCCTCTGCTGGAGTCCCGCCTCGCACGCAACCAATAACTGAGAAGCCGGTCATACAAGCGGGCTATTTAAGCGCGGTTGAGCTTATTACATACCACACCACGGCCTCTCGAAGAAGACAACAAAACGTGCACGTCGGGGCACGTTTTTCTCGGGTTCCACGCAACTACTATGGGTGAGTGTAGGACGAGGTTGCTATAACAACATTATGACATTTCTTATCTACCTGTCTGCTTTAAACTGATACTTTGTTCCATGACCGGTTTCTATGATGTAATTTGTCCTTCATACATAAGTGCAGCCCTGCACTTTAGGACATATGCCAACGTAATTATCATTGGATTTACTATGTTTTATGTGCTGCATTGTTGGGGCAACTTTTGATTATATTAAAAAACAATTTCTTCAGGTCATGGCAATATTTATTCTGACATTACTCCCAATATGGGAGGTGGACGCATGTGTTTAACATCAGTGACACCCTTATGAGCCTGATCACTTTTCTATGTAACCCTTTTTGATACTGTATTTTATGTCACTTTTTTTGCTATTGATCTTTCTAATAAAATATCTGTTATATTTTTGCAAAAAAAGCTGTGTTGATGCAACTCTTTATTTATTGGTCCTATTGTGACCATTACTACTGTTCCCTTGGTTCTGGACATATGAGAATTTAACAGGAGGTGAGCAGCCAGCCACAGCTCCCACTTTCTGAATACGCACATCTGAAGGTGGAGAGAAAGAATCTGGCAGTGATTGGTCATGGTTCTCGAGTGACTCACTATAAAAAGGAAATCTGTCAGGTCCAATATGCACCCAGAACCACAAGCAGTTCTGGGTGCATATTTCTAATTCATGACTAACTGTCCCAGCATTTACTAGTAGCATACATAAATAGATCTTTAGAAAAAGTATTTCTAAACATCCTTCATGGTAGTGTGGTGTCCCTGAGGCTTCAGTCACCACAGAGTATTGCACCCAAATTTGGGTGTAATGCTAAACCCGGATCTTGAGGAGGTCAGTCCCAGTTTCACCACTTACACACTCAAATACACACCAGGTTGGTCCTGTTCCCACTGGGAACTGGGCTAGGGTCGGGTAATAAAGGGGTCGCCGAGAGAGTGGCATCTACAGGATGCCCTCAAACAGGGGTCCCAGTTCCACTAGCTTAAGACCTGGGAGGGGAGAGGAGCAGCCAGCAGGGGGAATCAGGAGCCAACACAACAGTTAGAGAGTTCTCCAGTAGGAAAGGAAAGGAACATACGTGTCTCACAGGTGCTCCGGTGGGAAGGAGGAAAAGTTCACATGGTTGCCGTGGGGAGAGGGCATCTGCTCCCCTCGGAAGCGGCACCACACAGGGCGGCAAGACCATAGTAAGATCATATTTTACATTGGTTTTCCAGAATCTGCCTGGACAGGGAAAGTTTCAAGCTTCCCTGGCCACACAGCACCCGAAAGCACAGTGCCAGAGAGGATCTGGAGCCTTGCATAACGCCGGATCCCATATTGGAAAAGCGGCACCTGCATATAGGGACAAGAGTACTACTCATGAAAACCTGGGTCCCCATGTATCTTCAAGCCAGGGGATGCACTGACAGGCGCTACAAAGAGGGAATCCACCAAAAACCACACCGGACTGATCTCTAAAGGTATTCGGGTTCGATGGAGTCCATCATAACAAGTGACTGGTATCACCCGGGTGAGCGGCACAGCACAAAAGTGAGTAAACAACCTGGAACCGCAGCCATAGACTCTGTCTCTTTATTACCGGTACTGCTGCTCCGCGCCTCGACGCCCGCCATTACTACTCCCCTCATCATCCTCCCCGGGGCCCACTACACCTGTGGGGAGCAATACCATCCATAGCTGCTACCACCATCTGCCCCGGAGGATAGCAATAGCAGCGGCGGCCGATTCCCTGTTCGCATACCACAGCTGGCGTCACGACATTCACCTCACTACTACCTCCCAACATCTCTGCCCTGCCATCTTCTGTATGCCTCAGGGCAACGGAGCCGGGCTGGGCCGCCCGTGACAACGACAGTCTGGTGACAAGTAGGTTAACTGCCTGCCCCGTGGGGTGCTACAGTAGGCTAATGAGCGCCGGAACTAGTTGGAAGGGCGTTATTTCCATCAACTAGTCACCCCTCTTAACATAGTAGCACGCCCATATTGGCATGCTAACATGCTATTCAATGTCCAGCATCATCAACGGTCACACGCATACCTGTATTTGTCGTCACCACCTCAGATGCCAGATTTAAGCTCAGTCCGCATGATCAGATGTCATGGTACTTCTGGTCATGCACACTATAAAGCCGGGTGTACACGTCCTGGCTTCAGAGAGGTCTAGTGCACCAGCACCAGAAGTACCAGATTTCTGATCATGCGCACTGAGACTAAGCCCGGCGTCTGAGGCAGTGACAATTGACAATGGTATGCGCATCACCGCTTATGTTGCTGAACATTTAATAGCATGTTAGCACACCCCTGTGGGTGAGCTAACATGCTAAGAGGGTGGACTAGTTGGGGGGAAATAACACCCTTGTGACTTGTCCCTGCACTCATTAGCATATCATAAAGGATCTTCAGAAATACTTTAGGGTTAGCAATATGCATCCAGAACTTCTCGTTCACGTTAATACCTTTTCAATGGTAAGTACAAACTTCAACCCATAAGCTGCTGTATTTTATAACTATTTGTTCCTGCACTAGTTACAATGGCATCGTCTATGTGGTGATCATCAGCTGTCATATGAAATCACTAGTTTTTTGGGAGATGTGTTTACTTTAACCAATTTTTACATGTGACTTTTTCATCACTTTTTATTCAATATTTTGTGTGTTAGTATGATGAAAAAGCAACATTTTTTGCTTGTTTTTTTTTTTATAATTTTCATGGTGTTGGTCATATGGAACAAATACTGTGACATTTTTATGGTTAGGGTCATTCCAGATGTCGCAATATCATTTATGTGTACATTTTTTTGTTTATTTTTCCTTTAAAAAAAGTGGCACAACAGGTTTTTGGAATTTGTGTGCCCTTTCTTTTTGTGTTTTGATATTTACTTTTTTACATATTTTATTTAACTTTTTTTTACTTTACACTTAGTTGCACTGTGGAACATGAATATTTTTTCATTTGATCACTAGTCGCATGCATTGCTGTAGTAGTGTTCTGTAGTGCAGGAGACCTGTCAGTTGTTCACTGACAGAGCCGATTAAGGCTGCTTTACACGCAGTGACTTCGCTAGTGATATCGCTTGTGAAAGCACCCTCCCCCGTCGTTTGTGTGTCACGCACATTATTGCTAGGACCCGTCACACATACTTACCTTCCTAACGACATTGCTGTGGCCGGCGAACAGCCTCTTTTCTAAGGGGGCGGTTCGTGCGGCATAACAGCAACATCACACAGCAGGCGTCCAATAGAAGCGGAGGGGCGGAGAGCAGCCGCATGAAAGTCACGCCCACCTCGTTGCCGGAGGACGCAGTTACGGTGTTGTTCGTCATTCCTGGGGTGTCAAACGTAGCGATGTGTGCTGCCTCTGGAACGACGAATAACCTGTGTCCAAAATCAGCAACGATATTTGGGAAATGGACGAAGTGTCAACAATCAACAATTTGGTGAGTATTTTGCATCGTTAGCGGTCGCTCGTACCTGTCACACGCAACGACGTCGCTAACGAGGCCGGATGTGTGTTACGAACTCCGTGACCCCAACGACATCTCGTTAGAGATGTCGTTGCATGTAAAGCCCCCTTTAGACTCTGCACATAGCATGGCAATAATTGTCATACACTAATGCAATCTTGGGAGCGATCATGTCAAAGTTTGACTTTTAACCCCTTTTAACCTGCTGCTGTCGCGATTAACATTGGTATTTAAGGAGTAATTATACTCAGTCAATTCCAAAAACAGTCATAGTCATTTCAAGTGGGTGTCATGTTATGTACAGTTGTCACCCATAGGATTTTTGGGCACTATAAACCTATGGATACGGGCCCTTAAACTAATGGAATAAGGCACTTTAATGGCCGCCGTTTTTATGTGTATCAGCAATTAAGGAGTTAAGTATGATTTTGTTTACTGGACAATCCCTTTAAATCAAACCTCTTACTTTGACAATAATGCGTTTTTATCAAGCTACAAAACGTGCTGTTTAGCATGCACTATACATGTGGGTGTATGATTACTTTGCCTTGAATAATTATTCATACCTTGTGAGCTTTTCCACATTATTTTATGTTACAACCACAAACTTATTTTACTGGGATTGTATGTGGTATTCCAACACAACGTAGCAAGTATTTCTGAAGTGCAATAATAATAGTATTATTTATTGTTATAGCGCCAACACTTTACAATTCAAAGGGTAATTGTGCAAACAAAATGAAAATTTTTAGAGAGTAGGGCCCTGCTACCAAACTTACAATCTATGAGGAATTAAGGGTAACACAAACAGTAAAAATAAGGTTCTTATCGTGTGAAAGTAGCAATACATGGTTTTCTAAGTATTTCTTAAAAAATATCAATCTGAAAATTGTAATGTGCATTTGTATTCAGTCCCCTGTAGTCTGATATACCTAAATAAAATCCTGAGTGGCCAATTGCCTCTAGAAGTCACAATTAGTAATTTGAATCCACCTGTGTGTAATTTGTTCTCAGTATGACTACAGGTTTATTTGAGAACATTAGGGATCAATCAGCATTTTTGAAAACTAAGGAACACAGTAGAAAGGTCAGAATTATAGTTGTGGAGAAGAAAAAAAAAGGGTTAGAGTATAAAAAATATATATCCCAAGCTCTGAACATCTCACAGAGCACTGTTCAATCAACCATCCAATCCTGGAAGGAGTATGGCACGACTGCAAACCTACCTAGAAATAGTGGTCCACCTAAACTGACAACCCAGGCAAGGAAAGCACTAAGTAGAGAAGCAGCCAAGAGGCCCATAGTCACTCTGGAGGAACTGCAAAGATCCACAGCCCAGGTGAGAGAATCTGTCCACAGGACAACTATTAATGGTATATTCTGCAAATCTGGCCTTGATGAAAGAGTGACAAATGAAAGATATTTTTAATATCAACCCATACGAAGTCAAGTTTACTGTTTGCAAAATGCAATTTAGGGGACACTACATGTGGAAGAAGGTGTTCTGGTCAGATGAAAGCAAAGTAGAACTTGTTGGGCTAAATACTAAACTTGGTGAGTAGTGGAAAACTAACACTGTACATTGCCCTGATAACAGCATCCCCACAATCAAACATACTGGTAGCAGCATCATGCTGTGGGGATGCTTTTCTTCAATAGAGACAGGGAAACTATTTAGAGTTAATGGGAAGATGGATGGAGCTAAACAGTGCAATCCTTGATCAAAGCTGTTAAAGTGGCTTTACACACTGCAACATCGCAAACGACATAGCTGTAACGTCACCGGTTTTGTGACATTATAGCGACCTCCCTAGCGACATTGCAGTGTGTGAAACACATCAGCGACCTGGCCCCTGCTGTGAAGTTGCTGATCGCTACAAATCGTTCAGGACCATTCTTTGGTCCTTTGTTTCCCGCTGTGCAGAAAAGTCTCAGTGTGTAAAGGGGACTTTACAGCGACTTCGTTAGCGACTTCCCTTTCAAAAAGCTGCTTTACAACGTCCCCAATGACTAGCTAGGTCGTTCTGCAGGTCCGGATCGCTGTTGCGTCGTTGGCGAGGTTTGCCTGTTTGACAGCTCACCAGAGACTTTGTAGCGATCCCGGCCAGGTTGGGATCGCTGGTGGGATCGCTAGAAAGTCTCAGTGTGTAAAGGGGCCTTTAGAAGCTCCAAAAGACTTGATACAGGGGTCCAGGTTCACTTTCCAGCAGGTCAATGACTCTAAACATACTGCCGGAACTACAATGGAATAGTTTAGCTTAAACCTATTCATGTGTTTGAATGGCTCAGTCAAAGTCCAGACCTAAATTCACTTGAAAATCTGTGATAAGGCTTGAAAATTGCTGTTCACGGACTCTCTCCATCCAATCTTTCTTATCTAGTTGCATTTTTCAAAAAAGAAGGGCTAAACATTTCAGCCTCTAAATGTGCAAAATTGGTAGAGATGTACCCCAAAATTCTTTCAGCAGTAATTTTAGCGAATGGTACAAAGTATTGACTCAAATACAAGCCACAAATTTCACATTAATATTTTTATTAACTGGTGCAGAAAGGTTAATGGGCTATAGGATTTGTGATTTTGAACTGATGATGGAGTTAAATATCTTCAAAATGACTTGTTAATAAAATCACCATTGAATCTCTCCTGGAGGTCCTCTCATTCACGGCAGTGCGTCATTAACCCTTTTGCACCAGTTTATATTCATCTTTCATGTGGGGCTGCAGCAGCTGTGTTCTACGCTATCATGGGGGTTGTGACTGTCATAACCCCCCAAGGTGAGCCTCTTTCAGTGTTCCACCTCTACCTCTATCTATAAGACCCTATATGTGCTCCTTTTGTCTTCCAGCCTTTTTTAGATTTATATTTTTAAAATATTTAGAAAACTATTGAACATTTCTTTTAAACGCCACAAATACTTGCTAGTGTTGATAAATCACATAAAATAACAATAAAATACATTTTAAATTGGGGGGTGTAAAGTTAAAAAATATGGAAACGTTCACTATGTATGAATATTTTCACAAGGTACTGTATTTATATACAGTAAGAGTATACAGATAAGGGATATGTGTACTATATTCATTATTGATAAACCACAGATCTAGCAACATGATGAATGTAATGGACTGGTTCAAATAATAGGTCTTCGTGCATGAAATCCATTTCAGGCTAATTGAGATATTGCATTTCAATATTGCAACTACCAAGATGCGTAACCGGACGGATATATGCATTGCACATGACCAAAGTTGCCATAGCCCTAGTCTTAAATTCAAGATATTCCATGTGCAACTACAGAAATTCCCAGCTGTTATCAAAGCTACTTTAATGCTGTTCTCTTGAAGCCCGTGGTCCCATTGCAAAATCTTTAACAAGGATCAAAAATTTCAGTAGGTTTTAGTCTTCAATAGCAATGATCCTCCCGCAGGCCAAAGTAACCTTTTGTCCCAGCGCAAATCCCAGGCTCCAAAGTCTTGGTCCAAATGCAAGCCCTGTATCCACTATGGCTAATCCACTGCTATTTGGGCTTTACTTTAAAATAAACCATTCTCTAGGATATAAAGGCAACCTTGCATTATTAATCACTGTAAAAACTGTTAATAGGGCTTACAGAGATGTACGATTCCTGTGCCCTTGTAGGATAACTAAAATACTATCTTAAAGGAAAGCAGATCTAAAAGTGTTGCTCTACAGCAAGTTGCGCAACCTGATGTAAATTGTCGCATGACCAAAGTTGCCAAAAGGCCCCGTTACACGCAATGACGTATCCAACGATATATCGCCAGGGTCACAGATTCCGTGACGCACATCTGGCATTGTTAGCGACGTCGTTGCGTGTGACACAACGAGCGGCCGTTAACGATGGAAAATACTCACCAAATTGTCCATCGTTTCACGTCGTTCATTTTCAAAAAATCGTTGGTTGTTGAGGACGCAGGCTGTTCGCCGTCCCCGAGGCAGCACACATCGCTATGTGTGACACCTTGGGAACGATGAACTACAGCGTACCTGTGTCCTCAACAAGCAGCAAGGTGGGAGTGACGAAGATGCGGCTGCTCTCCGCCCCTCCGCTTCTATTGGTGGCCCGCTCTGTGACGTCACTGTGACGCCGAAAAAACCTCCCCCTTTCAGGGGAGGTCGTTCACCGCCCACAGCGACGTCGTTAGGGGGAGCTGTACATGTGACACGGACAAGCGAGATTGTGCGCCCCGGGCAGTGATTTGCCCGTGACGCACAAACGACGGGGGTGGGTGCCATCGCTAGCAATATCACTAGCGATGTCGCTCTGTGTAAAGCCCCCTTTAGCCAAAAATTCAAGCTACTCCATATGCAGTTACAGAAATCCCCATCAAGCATAGCAAGCTACAATATAGTTGTCCACTATAGTGGATGCTTGAAAGTTGAGGTCCAATGTAAAATTTTCAACAATGTTCCAAAAGAGCAACAGTCTACACCAACATTAGACTTCTCATAAGCCAAAGTGACGTATCAGACCTTCGAGGATTCAGGGCCTAGACTCAACTGTAACCCCTAAACTCACAATAGCCCCTGATATTTTGGCTTGTATTCATGATAACCTTTTTAATGGGTTCATTAGTAGTGATGGGCAACCTTGCAGATACCCAGGATTGGTGGGTCCAACTGGGTTTAACCCTGCTGCACTGTTCGGGTCAATATGACCCGAAATGATTTTTGAGACCCTGCAGATTTTTTTTAATGAGGATTTGAAACTAGTGGTTCCTTGACTTCTCCTCATTTGTGGAGCTCTACATTTTTTTTTTGCTTTTGTTTTTTTTTTTGTTTACTTTTTGCTACACGCTGATTGTTACACTTGTACTGTTCGGGTCAATATGACCCGATAGCATTTTATACTGTTCTACACGTCTCTGATTATTTCTGACTGCAAAAGTTATGTTTTTTTGTGTGTACTTCATCTCAAAATGGTGTATACAGGAAAAACCCCTGATGAAAGACCTGAAAAAAATCAGGGTATGCGTGTTGTTCTAGATTTGACTCATGGACTAAAAGGACAAAATGTCACATGTGACAACTTTTTTACATCCTATCAACTAGGCCAGATGTTGAAGAAAAAACATCTTACCATGCTGGGTACTATGAGAAAAAACAAACCTGAACTACCGCAAGATATCCTTAGCAAGAGAGAGGTGAACAGTTCTACTTTTTATTTTTCTGAAAAATCAACTGTTGTTCATTATGTTCCAAAAAAACCAAACAGGTAATTCTAATGAGCACAATGCACCATGACAATGCCGTAAGTGATAGAGAAGACAGAAAGCCTGACATTATTTTGGATTATAATACCACAAAGGGAGCAGTTGATACTTTAGACCAAGCAATATCAACATATACATGCAAACGCAAAACCAATCGGTGGCCAATGATTTTATTTTATAACATACTGGACGTTTCTGCATACAATGCATTTGTCTTATGGAGAGAAATTGACCCCGATTGGAACTGGAATAAGCTGCATAAAAGAAGATTATTTCTTGAGGAATTGGGAAAATCCCTGGTGAGGCCATATATTGAGAGCAGAAAAGTGACCCCCAGAAGTGATGGAGCAACAGCCATTGTAAAAAGTGTCCAGCATGCTCAAGAAAGAGACTCCACATCCACGGCCTCCACCAGCACAGCTACCAGCAAAAAAAGGAAGAGATGTAGCTTCTGTCCTTCTTCCTGTGACAATAAGACTAATCTGACAAGTGCTGGATGTTCAAAATATCTGTGCAAAGGACATGTGTCTTATTATTGTGTTCAGTGTAAAAACGCATGAACATGTTCAGTTTATTCTTTTTTCTTTCTAAAAAGGTTGAAGTTTTTATGATTTTTCATTTGTTGATTTATAAAATTTGTTTTCAAAAAGTGAAATTTCATGTTTTAGTAATAGTAATGTAAAGCTTCTTTATTATTTGTGTGCAGAATGTCAACAATCGAAGATAATTGCAAAAAGCCTGTGTAACCTTTTTATGAAAAAAATAAATAATTAAGTTTGAATTTAAATTTTTTATTTGTTTATGATCAACCATGTTCACATACAGTATTTCAATGAAAAAAGTATTCAAATAAAACAATTATAGTAGCTAAAAATCAAGAATTAATAGGTCGGGTCATATTGACCCGGGAACAGTACAAGTGTATAGCAAATGCGAACAGAACAGCAGGGTTAAAGAAATATCTGATTCGGGCCCGAAGTTGATTGTAGATATCTGGCCAGATGCCAGTCTACATATAAATCTATGAGGACCGGAATAAGGAGCTTAAAAATAGTGGCATAAGAGATAGGGGATTGGAGCAGACGCATTATACTTAATGAGTCTCCCACGCAGCTCTAACGCTACTTCCGGGGCTGTGCATTAACCTCATACATATGCACTGCTTCCACAGCCTACCAGCAGTCCCCATGTTTCTGATTGGCTGCAGTCAGATGTACCCCCACCCTGTGTGATAGTGTTTATAACTACTTTCAATTGGAGGTGCTGTGTACATCTCTATTGCTATAAAATTCTAAATAAATAAATAAATAGAAAACTTGGAGTAGGGTCCCCCCATATTATGCTATAAAGCTCAGATAAAGCATACAGCTTCAGGCTGCAGCCCCCAGCTGTGCATTTATCTTGGCTGTGTATCAAAATAAGAGGGACCACATGCGTTTGTTTTTTTAATTGTTTCAATTAATAATTTAAAAAAAAACTGGTGTGCGGTCCCTCCGATTTTGATAGCCAGCAATGATAAAGTTGACAGCTGGAAGCTGGTATTTTCAGTCTGGGGAGACCCATGCTAATTGGGCCCCCCCAGTCCAAAAATAGCAGCCTGTAGCCGCCCGTGATGGTTGCACCCATTAGATACAACAATTCCGGCAGTTTACCTGGCTCATTCCAATTGCCTTGGTGTGTCGGCAATCAGGGTAATAAGGGGTTAATAACAGCTCACAGCAGCCACTAAGCCCTAAATTAGTAATGGGAGGCATCTATGAGACTCCCCCACTACTAATCTATAAGTGAAGAAACATAAACACAAACACTGAAAAAATCCTTTATGTGAAATAAAATAAAAAAACACACCCCCTTTCCCCACCCGTATATTAAATTCCAAAACATCCAGGTCCGACGTAATCTACACAAGGGCCCACAATAATTCCAGCTCTCCTACATCTGAAGTGACAGCATGCAGGCATAGAATATGACTGCATGCTGTGAGCTTCAGGCAGAGACTAAACCACAACGATGAGTGGTGACATCAATTAGGCTATTTGCATTCATAGCTGGAGGTTCCCACGGTCCTCCATCGCTGATCTCAGGCAAGTTGAACTCAGGTGACCTCATTGAGGTGAGTTCACTCAGTTTAATGAGGTCACCTGAGGTCAGGTTACATGCAGTCACAGGTGGAGGACCATGGGATCCTCCAGCTGTGTCCGCAAATAACCTGAGTGACATCACTGCTTATTGTTGTAGCTCAGTTTCTGCCTGAAGCTCACAGCAGGCAGTCCTATTCTATGCCCTTGTGCTCTCACTTCAGATGTAGCTGAGATGGAATTGTCGTGGGACCTTGTGTGGATTACATTGAACCTGGGTGTTTAAGAGGTTAACAAGGGGGTGAAATAGGGGGTGATTTTTTTGTATTTTATTTCAAATAAAGGATTTTTGGGTGTTTGTGTTTATTTCCTTTCACTTACAGATTAGTAATGGGGGGGTCTTATAGACACCTCCCATTACTAATCTAGGGCCTAGCGGCAGATGTGAACTGTTATTGCCTCTTATTACCACGATTGCCACCGCATCAGGGCAATCGAGATGAGCCATGTAAAGTTTCAGGATTGTCACATCTAATGGATACGACAATCCTAGGCAGCTGCGGGCTGCTACTTTTAGAATGGTAGGCCCAATAACCATGGGCCTCCCCAACCCGAGAATACAAGTTCCCAACTGTTGGCTTTATCATGGCTGGGTATCAAAACTGGTGTAGACCACTTGCCTTTTTTAAAATGATTTACTTAAATATTAAAAAAAAGAAAAGTCCAATGTGTTTCTTCCTATTTTGATACACAGCCAAGATAACACTCACGGTTTAGGGTTACAACCGGTAGCCATATGCTTTATCATAGCTGGGTATCATATCATATGGGAGGACCTTACGCCAATTTTTTGTTTATTTATTTTTACATCAATCTAGATGCAGATAGCGCTTCTGATTGAAAGCAGTCAAACACTGTCACACAAGGTGGGGGGTGCTGTCTGACTAAAACCAATCAGAACAAGAATGCCGCGGAGACACCATCACATGTTTCTCAACGCTGGCAGGAAACTAGCCAGGTCTTTCAACGGGAAGGAACAAGCACGGGAAGGGCAGTCTCCAGTCAAGGAAACCGCCTATACCAAAACATGGTGTCCATCCACAGACAGCTGTTTCGGAGTATTTGCCCCTCGTCAGTGTGGAGTAGGAAACTGAGGAAACTGTCTAGTGGGAGCAATGCCTAGTAGAAGACTACATAGGTAAGAATGGTTGACCTCGGGGAGATCAACATCCAACACCGCGGAGACACCATCATGTGTTTCTCAACGCAGTGACACTAGAACAAGGCCCCATGGGAAAATATGCAAAACAAGAATGCCGCGGAGACACCATCACATGTTTCTCAATGCTGGCAGGAAACTAGCCAGGTCTTTCACCGGGAAGGAACAACCACGGGAAGGGCAGTCTCCAGTCAAGGAAACCGCCTATACCAAAACATGGTATCCATCCACAGACAGCTATTTCGGGGTATTTGCCCCTCATCAGTGTGGAGTAGGAATCTGGCTAGTTGGAGCAATGCCTAGTAGAAGACTACATAGGTAAGGATGGTTGACCTCCGGGAGATCAACATCCAACACCTGCCAGCGTTGAGAAACATGTGATGGTGTCTCCGCGGCATTCTTGTTTTGCATATTTTCCCAGGGGGCCTTGTTTTAGTGTCACTGCGTTAAGAAACACGTGATGGTGTTTCCACAGTGTTTAGGATGTTGATCTCCCCGAGGTCAACCATTCTTACCTATGTAAAATCAATCAGAGACGCGGGGACTGCCGTTGGGCGGGTGATGCAGTACATATGTATGAAGATAATGAGCAGCCCTGGAAGTAAAGTAACCGGTCCCAGAAGCAGTGTACAGTCACTTGTAGACCAGTATGTATGAAGCGCTTGCTTTTTTCTTTTTTATTTTTATTACCTGGACCCAAATCGTTACTTGGCGTTCCCTGAGAACTCCAAGCCAGGGGTCAGTGCTTGGGTTTTTTTTAACTTGTGCATATCTGTACTTTTACAGTCCAGGTCCGCTCATCACTATAATTAGGACATTATGGTAATATTGCATTTAATTAAGGTAACATTACTGTAAAGCTTCTGTGTATTTGGCTCACAGCGTCTACTGAGACATTCAATCCCTGTGTCCCAGTAGGATTGCTGGTATAATGCTTACAAAGGTAACAATTGAATTAATGGTTACATAGTTAAATATTATCATTAAGAGACTTAAATTGAGTCCTCACAATAGTAACTGAACATTTACTAATTGATAATTTTCAAATTTAAAGGATCAAAAAATAACTAATAGCCATGTAACTGTTTTTCCAGCAACCATAACCTGTAAATACAAAACCACAGAATATATGACAGATTTCTGAACGCTGTACTTGTTGTGTGATTTATTTCCCAACGAAGTGAAAAATTACCAAATACTCTATGCAGAAAAGTCTGATTGAGGCTAACCAGGATTTTATTTTTGTTCTAAGCTTTTTGGGGGATGTGGCAGCCAATGTTTCATGCTTTATATACAAGGCATGCGCTGTCTAAATTTGATTTATGTCACCTTTACAGTTTTGCACAGTTCAGCTGAATTTCTCTGCTGCTTGGTCAAGGTCAGGAAGCCAGAGAATGAGCCTTTTATCTTTGTGAATTCAACAGTGAAATGGTTCATAAAAAATCTTGATACTTAGAAGGTAGACAAAGGAAAATACAATATTGTTTGGTGTTACGTACTGTACTACCATACATTATTACACCACATGAAAACGAGATTTATAACGTTGAAGTATAAAATGTGTTTCTGCTAAATGCTTTGTTTTTCGCTGAGAAATTATAGGTACAATACACTGACAGCAGGAGCATTTTCTGCTCTTTATACTATTTTGGTCAAACCATGCTGCTTTTACTTTGTGGATTAATAGAAGGCATTAAACCAACTTTATATACACCTAAAAATAATCTTCTGGTAGAAATATGTTTTCTGCTTTTACTGGAAAAACTCATAAAGTAGCATAAACAAATAACTGACTCCTCAATTTGCCAAATGGAAATGAGAAATTCCGAGCGATATGAAAGGGGGGTGGGACTTTGTCCTAAAATGTGCCCCTGGCCTACATATTAATGATGAGACACAGCACAGCACTAAAAACTTTGGTTTCTGAAGTAAGATAGCTAATATATGCACATCTCTGATGACAATTTAAATGGTCATTGCTGTCTCAACAAAAATTCCATACATCAAAAGCACAAGCAACCTTTGTAATATATCTTATCACTGAAATAGGCTTCTTTCTTCATTCATCAGACACTTTTTATTTATAATTATTCACTTTGAAAAATTGCTAAATCCATCCTGATCCAAACAAGATGAACTGCCAGCTCAAGGTGGCGTCGGAATACAGCTGCCGACTAAAGTCTGTGTAGAGGGATGGAGCAGAAGTGAGTAGCAAAATGAGAGAGGCACATACACAGAGCCAGTGCTGCTGCTTTCCCTTAAGTGTTTTATCTCATCCCTGAGCTGAATTCACAGGTACAATGTTCTATTCAATGCTGCTGTATAATGCTTCATGATGTCACCTTATATGTGTTTTACCCCATCTTAGTGCTGGATTCACAGGTACAATGCTCTGTTAAATGCTGCTATGGTATATAATACTTCATGCTGCTGCCTTCTAAGTGTTTTATCCCATCTTAGTGCTGAATTCACAGGTACAATGCTCTGTTCAATGCTGCTGTATAAAACTAGATGCTGTTACTTCCAGCTAAGTATTTTATCCCATCCTAGTGCTGGATTCACAGGTACAATGCTCTCTTCAATGCTGCTACATAATACTTTATGCTGTCGCCTTCTAAGTGTTTTATCCCATCTTATTGCTGGATTCACGGGTACAATGCTCTGTTCAATGCTGCTGTATAATACTAGATGCTGCCACCTTCTAAGTGTTTTATCCCATCTTAGTGCTGAATTCACGGTACAATGCTCTGTTCAATGCTGCTGTATAATACTTCATGCTGCTATTTTCGGCTAAGTATTTTATCCCATCTTAGTACTAAATTCACAGTACAATGCTCTGTTCACTGCTGTTGTATATGCAGAGTGGGAAAAAATGACTAGAAAGGAAGAGAGACAGGTGGCGCTTTTCTGGGTGCAGTATTTTGTGATCACAAGGAGTGCTTGAATGGTAATGCACTCACCTTGGCGTAAAATGGTTCATTCATGTAATTTGGGGAACCCGTCTATCTGGCGGCGGCTGGTCGGCCCACTGAATTGGAGTCCTTCCCTGGGCTCTGAGCAGAAAACAAAAAGACAAAAGGAAAGGGCGGTCCACGCACAATCCAGTGGCTTAGACGTATAGGTACGAAATGACCAGATTCACTTATGCTGATCTTGTCTCTATTAAAAATTTAATTTTTTTTCAAATATTGCTTGCTGCACTATGTGTTTTGGCAGTATCTGCCTTTATCAGGTACACAATAGTGCTCATCTGAGTGTGACATATATATACACATATAGCCTTTTCTAGTACCACCTGCAGGCAAGGTAAGAAATCGATTAGTGAATCAATAGCAGATGAGGTATCTACTATGAGATGCATGTCTCTGTGTAGACAGAGACTTGGAAACTCCTAGCTATTTATCAATCATAGTTTGATTGTGTACTACTTCTCTCACTTTACTGTATATAATCAATTTTATCTGAAATGTCATTCGGCCTGAGAACTTGGAACCATAATTTTAAGAGAAAAAAAAAAACAACCTGAGACCTCTCACAGAACAGACCAACAGACCCAAAGGTTCCCTCATACCCAAGGTTCATTCTATTTTATTATCTACAGCACAATTTTTAGACTGTGGTTGTTGGTTGTTGTTTTTTTTCTCTTAATAAGATTATGGTTTCAAGTTCTAAGGCTGAATGAAATTTCATATAAAATTGATTATATACAGTAAAGCGAGACAGGTAGTATCAAACTATGACTTATAAATAAGCTAGGAGTTTCCAAGTCTCTGTTTAAACAGATATACAAAAAGACTGACCCGCACATCCAATAGGTGTGAACTGTGAATTTCTATAAATTAGGTGCATTGCTCCCTGGGAAGTAAGCAAATCAAAAAGGTCTGTGGAGCCTCTGTTAGGAGTCTCGACATAGAAACTAGCCAGATATCCCTCTGGGAAGGACCTAGCCAAGGAGTGGCTCTTTTTAGGAAACCACCATAACCACCATATTAAGTGGCCCTTTTAGTCAATATCCAACTCTTGACAAGTTTAAAGATATAAACAAGGGAAATACCAAGGAAAGGTATCCATCCACAAACTGTTGTTTCGGAGTATTGCCCCTCATCAGTGTGGAGTAGGATTATGGCCAGGTTGGAGCCATGCCTAGTAGACCAGCAAGACAAAACAATCACTGATCTTGGGGAGACCAGCCAGAGAATACACTGCTGGCAGCCAGCAATGGTGCTCAACACAGTGAAATCCTAGGTGCATTTCCCCCTGGGAAGTCTCCCCGAGATTAGTGATTGTTTTGTCTTGCTCATGTACTCGGCATTGCTCCCACCTGGCCAGAATCCTACTCCACACTGATGAGGGGCAATACCCTGAAACAGATGTCTGTGGATGGATACCTGGCCTTGATATTTCCCTTGTCATATCTTTAAACTCGTCAAGAGTTGGATATTGACTAAAAGGGCCACTTAATATGGTGGTTATGGTGGTCTCCTAAAAAGAGCCACTCCTTGGCTAGGTCCTTCCCAGAGGGATATCTGGCTAGTTTCCACGTCGAGACTCCTAACAGAGGCTCCACAGACCTTTTTCATTTGCATACTTCGCAGGGGGCAATGCATCTAGGATTTCTCTGTGTTGAGTGCCTTCGCTGGCTGCCGGCAGTGTTTTCTCTGGCTGGTCTCCCTGAGATCAGTGATTGTTTTGTCTTGCTGATTTTTAACATGAAATAAACATATTTTAACTTTATTCTAACTTTAACAATAAAAGAGACCTGCTAGGGTAAATTAAAATACCCACCCATTCTTTCCCACTGGCCCTGCAACTTTACAAGATAATCAGCACACTATAGAACCTCCTTCATCACAGACATTTACAGCTACTGCTGCATGTTACATGGCTGTAAAGGAGAGGTTATAAAAATCACATGTGTAGCTAGATGAATTGATGCTGCTTTGAAAGCAAAGGATGGTCGCATCAAGTATTCATATCATACAGATTTCTCTTTTGTTTATTCACTTTGCAGTTTGGTACGGTAATTGATAAAAAAAGATAAACTTTTAACACTTCAAGTTTTGTAAGCAGGTTACGTCTGCTGCATTTTTTCCACACCAATCATCGGAAACTATTCCTACTTATTTGTATAAAAAAACAAATAGAAATAACTTGAAAGGGAGTATATATTGCACAAACCATAAAAAAAACCTAAAACCAATTTTTATTAGATTAACTTAAAATCTGGTATCCAAAAAAACAACAAACAACAATAAATATTTTGGGTAAAGTGCTCAAATATTTTTTGGTAGGGATTGGGCCAATAGCCCTCTTTCTTCCCCTACCTAACTGCAGAGGTTAGCACCCTAAGGTCACGAAATGGCGCCCCGACTCAACGACGGCTTGCCCTTCTTCCCCTGCACTGGTCTAATTATGCAGCTAATCTGGGAATTACAGGAGTGCTGGGATTACCTCTACATAAATACCGACATCAAATCTATTAAATCTTGAAAAACTTAGTCAAACACCAAAGGTATTGACATTTGTCATATGTATTGGTAAAAAGCATAGAAGCCATATATGACAGTTTATCACTGAGTATTTTGTTTCATGACCCATGATCATCAGTGTTATAAGGGACTTTTTGTGTGTCTGACTTTGGAGAGTATATAAGAAAAATAATGTTTCTCCAATAGACCGATAGGGGTTTGCTGATTTTTCACTGACCCTTTGGGTTTGGTGTTTGACTCACTTTTTGAAGATTTAATAGATGTGATGTCGGTATTTATGTAGAGGTAATCCCAGCACTCCCGTAATTCCCAGATTAGCTGCTCATTTAGACTAGTGCAGGGGAAGAAGGGCAAACTGTCGTTGAGTGGGGGCGCCATTTCGTGACCTTAGGGTGCCAACCTTCGTGGTTAGGTAGGGGAAGAAAGAGGGCTATTGGCCCAATCCCTACCAAAAAATATTTGAGCACTTTACCCAAAATATTTATTGTTGTTTGTTGCTTTTTTGGATACCAGATTTTAAATTAATCTAATAAAAATTGTTTTTAGGGTTTTTTTTATGGTTTGTACTTATTTGTATAACCAATTAAATATTTGCAATATTTCAAATACACTATATGGTAATATGGATTAAAATTAAATATTTTTATATTAATTTAAAAAATGTAAATTTAAAGAATGTATTCAAGCCATTGAGCCCCCTACCTCATTGTACTTATTCTCTTCTTATGGGCATATATGGTATGTGCAGATGCAATACAATTACATCGTGCACTGCAGAAAGACAGGGAACTTATGTAGTTTGCACAGCACACTCTACAATAGGACACATATCTTTCTGTCAGTTCATGAATCCCACAGAACCAACATTAGCATATAAATGCAGCAGATGAGCAAACATTAATGAATGACTTTAGCACCAGAACACCAATATCAGCACACAAATAGGGCAAAAGAACCAACATTAGTGAATAAATACAACAGAAGAACCAAAAAAGCACATTAATAAGGTACCACACAGTACATGTGTATGTATAAATTATATATATATATATATATATATATATATATATATATATATATATATATATATATACACACACACACTTCATACAACAGCAGAACCAACACCAGTAGATGAATACAACACCAAAACCAACATCAGTATATAAATTATATAAATACAACACAAAAAACAACATCAATACGTAAATACAGTACTAAAACTATCATCAGTACATGAATACAGCATTAGAATCAACATCAGTACATGGAATTAATGCAGCCCCGCAACCAACATATCTGAATTGTCACCAAAAATTCAGTACATAAATAAAGCATCAGAACTTATGGTAGTACAAGAATACTGCAGCCGAAACAACAACAGTACATGAATGCAGCAGCAGAAATAATATCTGCACATGAAAATAGCAGCAGAATAAACGTCAGTAAATGAACAGTATATAACAACAAAGCCAATATTACATTAATACTGCATCAGAACAAACATTAGAATATGAATAAAAAAACAAACAATATCTGTACATTAATAAAGCAGTTGAACCTATATCAGTATATGAATACAATAGCAAAACCAATATCCGTATATGAACACAGAAGCAGAGCTAACATCAGAATATGAATATAACAACTGAACCACCATCCATACATGAATACAGCAACATGACTACTATCAGTAAATGAATACAGCAAGAGGCCTGCCATCAGTAAACAAATAAAGAAACAGAACCACCATATATACTGGATATGAATATAGCATCAAATCCATAATCAGTGCATGAAGATGTTACTAAAACTATAATCAGTACCTGAATACTGGGCCAGAATATATATGAGAACATGAATACAGCAGCACTAACAACATCCATACATTTACAAACCTCGATTTGTATAAGCGAGCAGGATTCTGCTATAGAGAATAAAGTAATCTGGGGCTAATGGGTATTTTAACCCAGAGAGAGGCTTTAGTTCAGTGTACCCATCCAGAATTATGAGATATGCCTTGACGTGCCTACTGGGCAGATATAGAAATCGCCATTTTTGTATGCTATCTTAATTTTTTCTTAGATTTCCATTAGCAGTAATGGAGATCATTATTTTTACATTCATGGTTTTCATGCTTTAGTATTTCAGAGTGCAACTGTTTTTTTTGTCTAGAAATTGCAGAAAGTATGCCGGGACTTGTTTTTACAAACAACAGTATTATCATCCATCATCATTCTGCAGACCCTACAGTGACTGGAGTGCTGATAAAGCAAAGTTAGTAACACGATTAAATATTAACATCTAGCTACCTTACATGTCATGTCTTCAGGAGTCATTATATTTCTTTTCTTCACCATCTAGGCCAGACCACCATGATGACTTCTTTTGGTCACAAATCATCTCTGTAGATTTTACCAGATAGATACAATGTACAACCCTAGCCTTTTTTATCAGACATGCTTCTTCTATGCTAAATGTGTATGGATTCAAAGGACAGGTGGGATCAAGCACAATTTAAGATCAGTATTAAGGGTGCTTTACACGCTGCGACATCGCTAGCGATCTCGTTAGTGATATAACACGCCAGATCGCAGATGCGATCTGCCGAGATAGCACATGTGACCGCCGCTACAAAACCGACCTATGTGTGATCTCTGCAAATCTTATCTGCGATCTGGCGTGTCACATCGCTAATGAGATTGCTAGCGATGTCGCAGCGTGTAAAGCACCCTTTTGACTGAGGGGAGAAGGACTCAGCCAACTATGGAAGCAGTCACCACCTGTAAATATATAATACAATGAAACAACTGGCAAGAGACTCCCAACAAAATTAAATAAATGTCAACTGGTACAGTGCCTTGAAAAATTACTCGAACCCCGTGAACTATTTTACATTTTTAACTTTTCACTCACAAAATTAAATGTATTTTTTTGGCATTTTATGTAATATACCAAGACAAAGTAGCAAATATTTGTGAAGTTAAAGGAAATGATACATAGCTTCAAAATATTTAAAAAATATAACTCAGAAAATTATGACTTGCATTTCTATTTAGTCACCTGCATGTGTATTCAGCATTCCTGAGTCAATACTTTAGAGCACCACCTTTCACTACAATTACTGCTACATGTCTTTTGGGGTATGTCTCTACCAGGTTTGCACATCTTGAAGCTAAAATGTTTGCCCATTCTCGTCTGCAAAATAGCTGTAGTTTAGTGAGTTTGGATGGAGGCGTCTGAACAGCAATTTTCAAGTCTTGCCATAGATTCTCAAGATTTATGTCTAGGCCATTCAAACCATGAAAATGCTTTGATCTAACTCATTCCATTGTAGCTCTGGCAAAATATTTTAGGTTATTGTACTGCTGGAAGGTGCAAACTGTTTATGCTAAGATATATCCAAGCATTGAATATTTGAAATGAAGACAGCAATACTGCCATACAGAATAAAGTAATACATTTGAGTAACTTGGCGTACAAATTGGCCAATTCGTGTGTGCCCACCAACCATAACTACTGATGCGACCCTAATTAATTCTAATACAGAAAGAATCTTCCAGCTCTTCAGGCGAGGAAAGCCATGGTACTTTATTTTAGCATGCAGACAACGGATGACATGACCATCACAGCACAACGCATTTCAGGTGAAACAATCACCCTTAATCATGATGATTAAGGGTGATTGTTTCCCCTGAAACGCGTAGTGCTGTGCTGGTCATGTCATCCGTTGTCTGCATGCTAAAATAAAAACCATGGTTTTCCTCACCTAAAGAGCTGGATGATTCTTTCTTTCTGTATTTGCAATATCGGGCTGTGGCAGCGCCTGTCCGTGCTCCAGGGAGAGGCCAGGAGTGAGCTTGTACATGGTGAGCTGATATACATAAATCTAATTATTTCTACCAGACATCTTCTCCCAGACCATAAGTCTACAAATTTAAAGGGCAGGGAGGATACATCATTAACTAAAAACAATCTTAGACTGATTGGAGTGCCCATCCAAATGTCTGACTTTTGAAACACATGCTGATACTATGTCCTTGAAAATACCACAGCTATAAAGATGCATTTGTGATGCTCTGAACTAGTCAGGTCATCACAGGGTTCTGTACAATCTTTCTCTCCCCGTGCAGGGCTCAACCCCCCATGGTTTTGGGTCCCCCATCTACTGCCTCCACCAGCATTCAAAAATCCTAGTTACACCTCACACCACACCTGTCAGGCACACCAGTGGGCTGCTTAAGCTGGAATAGGGCCACCCACCTAGGGGTTGGATAGGGAGGTGGGAGGTGACAAGTGAGTCATGGAGTGGCTCCGGGGGAGCAAAGAGTTCAGTGGTAGCCCTCGAGCTGTGAGGATCTCAGAGGAAGCTGGGAGTTGGAGCTCCAAGGGGAAAAGAAGACTAGGTTGCAGACGGTGGTCTGGACCAGGAGGAGTCAGAGACCCGGTCGCGGGAGATTGGGACTGGGTGCTTGGCTAGTCTTGGAGGATAGCAAGCAGCCACAGCTCAATAGCCGGGCTGGGACCGAAGACACGATGGGGAACACAGAGCCTAGGTCGGGGAGAAACTTCAAGCAACCCGGCAATTAACCTGTGGAGGACAGGGCCTATATCGACTGTTCCCACGAAGCTCAGACATCGGGGCCACTAGCGCAACAAGGGGGATAGGGCTTTCCAAGCAAAGCAGACCACTGAAATCACTCCCGGATCCAAGCGGTTCGACCGCTGCAGGGGCGGCACACCTTCAGAATAAAAGTATGCACCCTCACTTTGGCCAAAATAAAAATATTCCCCACACAGAGCCCCCAGCATAAAATATAGCCCCCACACCGTGGCCTCTGATTTAATAAATTAACTAAAACTTTAGATACAGTATATCATAAAAGTGAGTACACCACTCACATTTTCTAAATATTTTATTATATATTTACATGGGTCACACTGAAGATATGACACTTTGATATAATGTAAAGTAGTCAGTGTACAGGTTGTACAACAGTGTAAATTTTGACCTCTAAATGACTCAACACACAGCCAGTAATGTCTAAACCACTGGCAATATTTGTGAGCACATCCCTTAGTGAAAATGGTCATATTGTGCCAAATTATACAATTTCCCTCCCTGGTTTCATGTGACTCAGTATTACAAGGTCTCAGGTATGAATGGAAAGCAGTTGCGTGGAATTTGGTGTTATCACTTACACGCTCTCTCATACTGGTCACAGGAAGCTCAGCATGGCTCCTCATGACAAAGAATTCTTTCAGGATTTGAAAAAAATAATTGTTGCTCTTCCTTCTAAGGGGTACTTTGCACGCTGCGACATCACTAGCCGATGCGTGCGATGCCGAGCGCGATAGTACCCGCCCCGTCGCACATGCGATATCTTGTGATAGCTGCCGTAGCGAACGTTATCGCTACGGCAGCTTCACATGCATTTACCTGCCCTGTGACGTCGCTCTGGCCGGCGACTCGCCTCCTCCCTAAGGGGGCGAGTTGTGCGGCGTCACAGCAACGTCACACGGCAGGCGGCCAATAGAAGCAGAGGGGCGGAGATGAGTGGGACGTAAACATCCCGCCCACCTCCTTCCTTCCGCATTGGCGGTGGAGGCAGGTAAGGAGATGTTCCTCGCTCCTGCGGCTTCACACACAGCGATGTGTGCTGCCGCAGGAACGAGGAACAACAATTCCTATTGGTGCGACATTATGAAAATGTCCGATGCTACACAGATCACCGATTTACAACGCTTTTGCGATCGTTTATCGGCGCATCTAGGCTTTACACGTTGCTACATCGTTACTAGCGCCGGATGTCTGTCACTTTCGATTTGACCCTGACGATATCTTAGTAGCGATGTTGCAACGTGCAAAGTACCCTTAAGTACATGAATTACTGGAACCATGTCCTGTGGTCTGATGAGACCAAGATAAACATATTTGGTTAATATGGTGTTAAGCATGTGTGGAAGCAAACAGGAGAGGAGTACAAAGACAAGTGTCAAGCATGTTGGCGGGAGTGTCATCATTTGGGGCAATCGGCTGTGGGAAGCTATAGTTCGTTGAGGGAACCATGAATGTCAACATGTACTCTGACATACAGAAGGAGAGCATGATCCCCTCCCTTCAGAAACTGGGCCACAGGACAGTATTCTTACATGATAACAACAGCCTACACACCTCCAAGACAACCCCCCCTGCCTTAATAAAGAAACTGAGGGTAAAGGTGCTGGTCTGAACAAGCATGTTTCCAGACCTAAACCCTATTAAGTATCTGTGGGGCATCCTCAAATGGAAGGTGGCGGAGCACAAGGTCTCTAACATCCACCAGCTCCATGATGTCATCATAGGGGAGTGGAAGAGGATTCCAGTGGCAATTTATGATGCTAAAATGAACCCCAATGCCCAAGGGATTTAAGGCAATGCTTGAAAATAATATGGCCACCCATATTATTGAGGCTTTTGGCACAATTTGGCCATTTTCACTAAGGGTTTACTCCTTTTTAGTTGCCAGTGTTTTTGACATTAATGGCTGTGAGTTAAGTTATTTAGAGGCCACACCAAATTTAAAACGTTGGCATTTCAGAGAAGAACATAGTTCAAAAGCCACTAAGGACTAAGCTGCACAGAAAACTAGTTGGGCAGATGAGTCTTCAGCAGCTTTTTCCTGCCTTCATCCCTGGAGTGACAGGTCTCTTCCTGTTCTGCTCACATGTATAGCGGGAGTCCTGTCCTTCAATCGTAAAAACTCTGAAACTAAAGGGTGCTTTACACGCTGCAACATCGCTAACGATATATCGTCGGAGTCACGTCGTTAGTGACGTACATCCGGCGCCGTTAGCGACATCGCGGTGTGTGACACCAAGGATCGATGATCAACGATCACAAAAACGTCAAAAATCGTTGATCGTTGACATGTTGCTCCTTTTCATAATATCGTTGGTGGTGCATGCCGTTGGTTGTTCGTCGTTCGTGCGGCGTCACACATCGCTATGTGTGACGCCGCAGGAACGACAAACATCTCCTTACCTGCGTCCACCGGCAATGAGGAAGGAAGGATATGGGCGGCATCTTCTGGCCGCTCATCTCCGCCCCTCCTCTGCTATTGGGCGGCCGCTTAGTGACGCGCACAGTGACGTTGCTATGATGCAGAACGCACCTCCCCCTTGAAGAAGGGATTGTTCGGCGGTCACAGCGACGTCGCTGAAAAGGTATGTGCGTGTGACGCTGCCGTAGCGATAATGTTTGCTATGGCAGCGATCACCAAATGTCGCACGAACAACGGGGGCGGGTGCTATAGCGCATGACATCGCTAGCTATTGCTAGCAATGTCGCAGCGTGCAAAGCACCCTTAAAAGTTATGAGGTTTACTTTAAGGAATATTCAATTGCAGAAAACTTGACACTTATATGGTGATTGAAAATTGTTATAAAAATTGTGCCAAGTTTTCTTTAATTGATTGGAGACTGTTTTAGAACCTACTTGTGCACCATCCTACCAGAAGTGCCATGTGTATCTATTCTACTTTAAGGAATATGACCAACAAACCCTGCCCTTTAAGGAATACAGCCCCAACACTATGCCCTTTATATAATGTGGTCAATAAAGGGTAGTCCATGAAGGCAAACCCAGAGTGGCCTCCTAGAACTGCCATGGTTCTCCTTACCAGACACTATATTAACAGTGAGAAAAAGCCATATCCACCCCTCTAGTCCATTACTCAGGCATCAGTTTCCTAGCCTTCTCTGGCATCGCACTCTTATTTACACTCAGTCATGAGCTTCCCAATTATCTGATGTAGGTAGACCTTGCCCCTCAGAGGCAGTTTTCTCCTTGCACCTTAAAAGAGGATGGATTTTTCATAAACAGGACTTAAATTCTATGCTCCAATATGCTTCTCACACAGAGTTTTGTACAAACTTTGCCGACTGTCATTGTGGTATTGGGCTATGTTCAGATTCCAGAATCTATTAATCTGTCCAATGGATTCTCTGGTGTCTGGGATCAATGCAGGCAGGTTCAGGTGTCAACCCGCTGTGTGCTGATTTATAGGCAGGTTAGCAAAAGGTAATCTCTGCTGCCCTGCGTGCTCCTTGGATCACATGTGGGGAGGTCTATCACATCTGCTCTCCTCTTATTTATGCTGGTTGAAACCGTCTACCCATGCCAGCTATAGTCTGTTCTTTATTGGTCTGTGAGGTGTGGTGTCCCAGACTTTCTGGAGATAGTTGTGCCTATTGCTTGGTACGGTTGTTGAGTTTACCTTTGTGTTTTGCAGCTTCCCTCATACTTTTGTGTTTTCTCCTGAATCTTTTATTGTCTTATCCTTTGTGTGCGGTGTGACAGAGTTTTGATTTTCCTTTGTCCATCTTTATCTGTAAGTTTAATTACACTCCTGTCCAGTCCCTTCCTTGGAGGAGGGTTAATCAGATCAGTACTGGTCAGGAGCAGGGCCAGGAAAGAGACTCATGCATCCCCACCTTCAGGAGTATCCCTGACCCCATAGCTTGAGGAACAACTTAGGAACCCCAGTTCCCTGTTATCCCATGGTCATCGTGACAATGCTGAGTTAATTTTCATCCCCAGAAATTTCTGCAACTGAAAATAAGTTCTATACATTTTAATGGGCTGCATCAATTTCTGCAAACCACATTCAGGTACATGGAAAAGAATGTGTTAAAATAAAGTACTGAAAACCACTAAGTGTTTAAACTGATGCAAGTCTCACAAAGTAAACTGATTGATATCCATATAAACAGCTTGTCATGGGTGTCAAGAGAGGAGATGCTGAATGCAGAGATTTTCTCAATAAATACTTTACTAGAATTTATGTGTGCCTTCAATACATCATTTTTACATAGTCGTAATGCACCAGAGTTTTAAGACTTTTGTTTCCAGTATAAAATAATGCAGTTCTTGAATGTCCAGTCATTCTAACCCTCATAACACAGATATATCAGCAAGGCTAGAATTAGCAATGTGCCAGCTCACATACTGGGATGTTATACTGCAGTCTAATATTTCCTTCTCCGTACTGCTGTTCACTGATACTTTCAATTCTTTCATTACTGACTGGCTTTGCTTTAAACTTTCTGGTAGAAAAATGTAAGCTCCTAATCCAGAAATAACTATCCATATGACTTTACAGATTACAGACCTTTTTTCCTGGAAATTTACTGATAGCATTACTTTGTAAATACATTGCAGTACAGGGTTCTAGAGCCCCGTCAAAAATAACTAATAAATAAATGTACAGAAGGAGCAATTTTGTGTTCAACTTTTTTTTTGTAGGTCTTGTACCTTTGTACATCCGACAGGGGGAGAGGTCTGGTACGAAAATTTCCCTCCCCATACACAAATTTCATAGAATTTGTATCTCTACGTTATTCTTTGGAAACTACATTGTGTATTAATTATTTTAACAAATGATCACTGTCCTTTTCATAATATTAATCTTATCTGGTGGCCAATGTAATGAGTAATAACATTTCCAAAGGCAAGTTTTCAGATCAGGGGAGATAATTGGACAATGGCAGGCACAATGCATGCTGGGAAGTGTTATGGCAATCGGCTAAGAGTTACATGCCCAGTGAATTGTGTTGCTAGAGGGAAGAAAGGAAGGCAGCTCTGCAGTCATTTGATTCCCCAATGGGCAATTGCCAAAGGTTATATTTATTGAAAAACTTTAACATGCAAGCCAATAGACTCCAACATTATTGGTTGCTTTTGAATCCTCACACAGTGATTGGTTTCACCCTTTTTCGTGCATTACGCTTATTGGTTCTTTGTAGTATTACGTAAATCTAAAGCCACATGACATAAATGGATGCTAACATAATATTCTTGACATGGTGTATGTCCCTCACAGTCCTTATCTTATTCTGGCATATGTTTTAGGGACTTTTTAATAATATTTATGTGGCAATGTCTCATACACACACTGTAATGTGCCAATGACACACCCTAGGGCTGTGGGGTACTCGGTCCCGGGCCTTGAATCACAGGGACATGTCATGGGACTGGCTGATGCCCGGTTTCATGACCCTGGAGGTCGCTTAAAAAGGGAATAAAGGAAAAATAAAAAAAAATATAAAAATGTTTTTTCGTGACACCACTTGCAGTATGCGGCTATGTGAGAAAAGCCACCACTGCAAAGCCTCTCACTGCTGGGGCTGGTGGTATCGAGCAGCTTGGATGTTATGGCTCTCCACAAGTAGAGCTGAGCCCCAGGGGAAAATGATGGTGGTTGTAGTATAGGGAAAGTTGGTGGCAGAGGTGCATGAATAATTCAGACAACACAGGGGCTGCGGTTTAACGTGTTCTTTACTCACTGGTTCCGTGAAGCTGCAACCCGGATGGTGCTGGTCTCTACCAATCTGGGCCTCAGGTAATCTGGTATTCCTTTTGTCCCAGTGCCGGTGTTGTGACCTGGTGAGCTTTACTTCCATGCACCCGTCTGTAATTGGTGGGTCCCTATGGCCTGAAGCATTCTGGGGCCCCTTCCTGTTGTCACAGTCCTGGCCCATATGGCAGGCAGCTTGAAGCTCTCTTGGGTTGGACCTCTGTCTCAGTTCCCGGGTTCCCTCTTTGCTGCTGTGCCCCGGATACTAACGTTGGTGAGGAACCCTGATGATTCCCTCACCAAGCAGATTTATCAGGTGAGCTTGAAGCATCTTCCTGAACTAGGGCTCTGCACCGCGCCAGTGCCTGGTCCCGTGAGTACTCACACCATACTCTCCTTGGCGACCGTATTCCTTTAGCCCAACAAGTCACTTCACACTTTCCGTCTGCACGCCAACTTCGGACTCCTCTCAAGATGTCTGTTTACCGTCAACTGCTCTCACTAGACCCTCCCCATCCCGGGTTTCTGACTATCAGATTGGATAAGTCCCAACTATAGGTGGCCATCCATCAAATCCGTCTCTAGCCTGTTACCCAGTCTGGGAAAAAAGGGCAGAATTGTTTGTTTTTGGTTGGTGTTATTTGTTTTTTACTGACACTGGTCTTTCAGGAACCCAAGGTTAGCACTGCACCTGTTACTGGATGCAAAACCCTGTGGCACCTTATGCCTCAGGGGCGCCACATCAATATTATGAGATGGTGTATTCATATAATCAGAATGTCAAGTGTATCATTATACCATAGCAAATTCAAACAACAATAATAATAATATTAATAATTAATAATAATCTGATGATTTCCTTAACAGAAGTGAAGGAAAATGTAAGTCTTTGAATCTATTTTTCTAGCAGAATACTAAAGAAAAAGCACCTGCCATTCAAAAAGAGTGGACCGTAAAGGTATAGAGTGTGAGACTCAGCACAGTCATGTGTTTCAAAATCAATTAGAACTTTTTGGGAAGCATGAGGGTACCAAAGTGATGCTTTACTCTGGTTTTGGTTTAAATGAAATATACACTTTAATTAATCTTCTTTATTTAATGTAATTCATTTAATTTAGTGGTGCTCAATTTTTAGAGTGAGGTCTCATTCAGAGGTCAGTGAGTATTATGGTATGCAAAAATGATCCAAGTTTTATTAACCTCTTCATGTCACATGACGTACAGTTACATCATATGTCATGTTGCTGCCTTTCCTGGCACACATGATATCTGAATTATTCAGCCATCATCTGCCACTAACAGCTGTGGTTGGAGCGGAGCTGAGCCTGCAGTAGTTAATATGTTGGGTGGCACAGTGGCTCAGTGGTTAGCACTGCAGTCTTGCAGCGCTGGGGTCCTGGATTCAAATCTTACCAAGAATAGCATCTGCAAGGAAATTATATGCTCTCCCCGTGTTTGCATGGGTTTCCATCCACACAGAAAAACAGATACGGAATTTAGATTATGAGACCCAATGGGGACAGTGATGATGTATGTAAAGTGCTATGGAATGAATAGTGCTATATTACTGAATTAATTTTATTATGTTAAATGCCGCTGTCAATCTTTGTCACTTTTAACACTCTCAGGGGGAGACTCCACTCTATGCTCCCATGTCATGATTGCGGGGTGCCACTGAGTTGTCGTGACAGCTGGGTGTTTGTTGAATACCCCCATGCTTCTCATGATGATTATTCTGTGAAAGCTAGCATTTAGTTGGTTTTCATATGAAACCCTGATGTTCGCATTACATAGCAGTGCTGCTGCACTGTTAGGTATAGTACAAGTGATCAGAAAATCACAGGTTCAGGTACAATAAAAGGACTAACAGTAAAGAGTGAAAGAATGTTTTAAAAATATAAGAAAAATAAATTAATATAATATCAAATCACCCACCCATTTTACCTTAATTGACCCATTAAAAATTAAAGCACTAATTAATAAACACTTACTTGGCATCGTTGCATTCGGAAAACTCCAATCTATCGAAATATAAAATAAATTAATCCATTTAGAAACTTTAGCGGGGAAACTTGTGGGCGCCGGTGACCTGGCTGCTGGATTGCTGGACTGTCAGATTGCAGGACACAGTGGCACAGCAGTCCAACAGACTGGTAGCGATGAGGCCTGGAAGCCTTAAACAAGTCTTTAAGGGAGCCTTTAAGGTTCCTGAAGTTACCTGCTGGGACACCTGGAGGCTGTGAACTGTTACCAGAGTTTACAGCCTTCAGGAGTTCCAACAGCTAGTAATTGCAAGAAAGCCATAAAATCATAGCCCGCCGCTGCCCCACAATTGGTGCATCCATGAGATGTGCCAATTGTGGCGAACCACCCGGCTCATCCCGATTACCCTGGTGTGATGGAAATCAGGGTAATATATTGGGTTAATGCCAGCTGTTATTTGTGAAAAATCATAGCTGTCATCAAGCCCTGGGTTGGCAAAGGAGAGGTGGCTATGAGTTCCCCCATTACCAGCTCTGTAAGTAAAAGGAAAAAACAAACACAGAAAAATTCTTTATTTTAAATTATAAAAAAACACCCTTTTTCACCAATTTATTAACCCCCAAAACACCCCTGCAGATCTAACGTAATCCACACAACATCCCATAATGATCCCGGCTCTGCTACATACGGAGGCCATGGTGAGCAGTGACATTAGAACATGCTCATCGCAGCTTCAGAGACACACTGAGAGCAATGTGGGAGCTAGCAGAAGTGACATCATGTGCACTCAGTGCTGGACTGTCTGACTGCATGTCATGGTGGCAGTGCAGTCCAACAGTCCGGTAGCTGGGAGGCGTTAAAACTTTAAACGAGCCTTTATGGTAGACTTTAAGGTTCCTGGAGTTCCCAACTGCTGGGATATTTGGAGGCCATGAAGTCTTACCAGAGTTCACAGTTGCTGGATGTAGGAGAGTTGGGATCATCGTGGGACATTGTGTGGATTATGTCAGACCTAAAGAGGTGTTTCTGAGGTTAAAAAATTGGAGAAAGAAGGTGTGTTCTTTATTATTTAAAATAAAGGATTTTTGTGTTTTATATTTTTTTCTTTTGCTTGTGTGACGCCCTGGACTAGCCAGGTAGTCACAGGTAGGCCCTTGCATAACACCCGTCCCCCTAATAAGGTAACACTAGCCAACCACACAAAAACTAGTCACCTCCCTCAGGGCTCAATGGACACACCAGGGGACGGAGCCATGCGGTTGGCCACGCCCACCAAGGAGTCCAGAGGGCCTGAGGCAGGAAAAACAGTCAGTGAGTGAGTCTAGAGCAGTCGGGAGTGACAGGAGTGAAGGAGAGCGCAGCAGGCCTGTGGTGACAGGTCTGCCACAGTCTGACAGGTGTGAGGGTCGTAGCCCGCACACCTTGGCTAGGAGGCAGGTGGTGGCCTGGCCTGCAGGAGCCGGGAAGACGGCCAGGTGGAAACGTAAGGGACCGGGACCAGGTAGTGGCCCGCCAGTACCAAACCGGGGAACCGACTGGAAACCGGAGCACCAGGGGGGTACTCAGACCCAGAACGAGGCCCAGAAGCCACTGCACCACGTCGAATTCACTGATTGAGGTCTTGACCTTAGGTCCTTTCCCGTCCCAAGACCCAAAAGAAGGCAACAGCCCACCGAGGGGGATAGAAAGCCACCGCACAGGCAGAGAGATCCCACGGGCCAGCGCCTGCAGGCAAACGGACTCCTCCAACATATATATAGCCGGGAAGCGGCATAGGCAGTCAACATGAACATAAAGAGGTGCAGGAGAAAGACCAGGACCACCAACCCAGGTGGGGGACAAGACGCAGCCGGCTGGGGGCACCGACCATCAACAATTTGGTTTACCAGAGACTTGCATGTATCAATAATCATGAGTACAACAGTGCCATCCAGCCGCGCACTGCTCTGCACCGCACAGCCACTACACACTTTCCAAACGGGTCCTGGGTCCACCATCCCTGCCCACGGAGGGGTTAACATCTTGCTGCATGACAATCTCCCCCGGGTTATCCGTAATCGCAGCGGTGGTGTCTACACCTTCACCACGTCCCGTGGGTGGCATCACGAACTCAAAACATGGCTCCGGCCGTACACCTACCTAACCACCCCCATCGAGATCGCCAGCAACCCCTTGCAGAGCGACGTGTCCCCCGGGTCCGGAGGCGCTCGAGCCACCCACCAAACGAGCCCGAATCTGAGCGGCTCGGCTGCGGCCGAGCGCGGGGCGGTACACTTGCAATGTTGATAATGGGGAGGCTGTATAGACACTTCTCCATTAGCAACCAAGGGCTTTATGGGAGCTGTGATTTTTGTCAAATCACAGTTGACATCAACCCCATATATTACCCTGATTGCTGCACCAGGGTGATTGGGTTGATCTGGATAAAGTGCCATAATTGCCACATCTAATGGATGTGCCAATTGTGGGATGACTGTAGGCTGGGGAGGGCCCAATAAACTTGGGCCTTCCCACCTGGAGAATACCAGTCCACAGCTGTCTCCATTACATGTGCTGGTTATCACAAATAGGAGAGATACCGCACATGGGTTTTTTTTCACTGCACCTGTCAATCACAGTAATGCCAGTAGAAATGATGGCTCTGGCATTACTGTGATTGGCAGGCAATCCACGCATGTTTAGCAGCGTAAAATCAGGCGCTAAACATGTGGGGATGGAACTTAAAACTCACGAGGTGAATACTAAAATACTCAAAGTAACGATTATCCCGAATACTTTAATATTCGTGTGAGTAACAAATAGTGCCGGATATATTCGCTCATCACTAGCTACAATTAATTTCATTTCTTCAATTGATTTCTGTTAAATATACACTCATACATTGTTAAAAAATAAAAAATATACTCTTCAACAATTTGAGTCAAATGACTATAATAACATTGCTATCAATGTAAAAAAGATCATGATTATTACATTTTGGCTTCCAGTGCAATTTTTAGCATACTAATCTCACAAGCATGGCCGATGGGTGGTGGAGTCCCAACACCTATAGACTCTAATAGCATCTGTCAGTTATCATAGCTTTTCAGAGTGTATCTGTAAAATGAATGCTATTAAAGCATATGGTTGTCAGATACCACTATAAGGCCTTTGTCAGGAATCCATCAACTATGGCTATTTTGACATCCATTTAACAGGTACATCAGGAGAAGCTAATAAAAAGCTTGTATGGCATCCTTGATCTGTAGGCTCATGGGCTAAAAAAGGCCTAAATATAGGTCTCTATTTCACCTGCAATTGTCTTATCGCAGCATGGCACAACCTTTTTAAGATTTCACATACTGGAGATCTGAATCTGTCCCAAAGCATTTCTTAAGCAGTAGTTGAGAATTTCAGATCTCCACAACCATACAAGTTTATGACCACAGCTCTCACACATCCCTTGTAAATGGAGTAATTCCCTATTAAAATCATTAAAGCAACTTAAAGCTGAGACTTCACTTTAGAGGTTCAATTATATGTAGCATTTATCAGTTGGTTTTATTTCCTCTCTGGGACCTATTCTGTCTTTGAGATAAAATTGCGAGAGAAAATCAAATAAAGACCTAATTTGGCATTAAAGAGAAGTTGTACTATCCTTTCTTTATACCTTGTTCATGTATTGCCCACATTGAAGATAACGGAGGCTAAAATATTGTAAGTTATACTTGATCTCCATTCTGTTATACAAAGGAAATATAAGTCTATAATTGGAAATTCAACTGTTGATGAAAATATGGCGAAGTAAATTTTCACAGATTTCTTAATCTTTCTATAATGCCATAGAATATTAGTTATTGTTATGGAAGTTAAAAGATTTCCAGAAAACTTCTTGATCATGTTGAAAGTAATTCTTATGAAAGAAGTATGTTGGTGTTTCTGAAATTCACTGATATACATGAGTTTGTGTCTCACATATATTGTTGAAGGCTATGTTCACATGGTGTTTTTGAGGCGTTTTAAATAGCAGATTTGGTGCTTGAAAAATTACTACAAAAAAGACTCCTAATTTCAATGTCCATCCACAGTTTTTTTTAGCATGTTTGTCTAGTTCAGGTATTGAAAAACCAATGATGAAAAAAAACTAAATATTGCATGTTACTTCCTTGGTAATCCACTCCACATATGACACATCAAGTGAAAAGGCCACAAGAAAATATTTCCAGAAAAAATATGCTTTCAAAACTTTTCAAAACCACTTCAGGAAAATAAAATTGGAAGAAAACTCTGCAAAAATGAGTTTCATCAAGGGATTTAGGCATAAAAAATTCATAGTTTTAGAATGCCTCAAGAAATAATGAACAATGAACATAGCCATATTGCCAGATAAAGAGTTTAGAGTTGGCGTAGATAGGTGATGTTGTATTCAGTGTATCAAAATTTTAAAATAACTAATGATTATATTTTTACTACTTTTAAAAAAAACAGATTAGTATGGAAACAATTTTAAGTATGCAAGAATGGTGGTACAGTGGTCTTCAAGAGTGGTCTCCCCTAAGTCTCAGACCAAAGAGGGACTTGTCCTTGAACAACAAGTCTAGAAGTCTCTCACCCACTCTGGTCCCGGTTAGCTCCACCGGAGCCTCTGATCTGTGTTAATAATAATAAAAATAATAATAATAATAATCTTTATTTCTATAGTGCCAACATATTCCGCATCGCTTTACAATTTAGGAGGATCATATACAAACAAGTAACAGTTATAGAAAATAGAATATTTAGAAGAAAAAACACAACCCTGCTCGTGAGTGCTTACAATCTACAATGAGATGGGGGGGGAGGGACAAGGTACAAGTGTTTATTTACAATGACAATCCAGCCGTCTCACGGAAATGGGGGCTAGATAATGGTTTCCTGGACCAGTGGGCCAGAGCATTGAGAGGCCTTTGGGTGCCATGGAGTTTGATGTGGAGTTATGTTGTGAGAAGTTATAGAGGGATTATGTGAATTGAATTTGATTAGGGAGTGTGATAGGCTGCCCTAAAAAGATGCGTCTTTAGGGTGCGTCTGAAGCTGAGTAAGTTGTGATTTGTCCCAATTTCTTGGGGTAGAGCGTTCCAGAGGGTTGGTCCAGCTCGGGAGAAGTCTTGGATCCGGGAGTGGGAGGTTCAAATTAGTGTGGATGTTAGTCGAAAGTCACTTGCAGAGCGTAGAGAACGGCTGGGGTGATAGACAGAGAGGAGGGTGGAGATGTAGGGGGGTGCCGCTCTGTGGAGAGCTTTGTGGGTGAGAACAAGCAATTTGAATTGGATCCTGTGATATATGGGCAACCAGTGCAATGACTGGCACAGAGCAGAGGCATCTGAGTAGCGGTTAGCCAGATAGGTGACCCTGGCTGCTGCATTAAGGATGGACTGTAGAGGAGAAAGTCTAGTTAGGGGGAGACCGATTAATAGAGAGTTGCAGTAGTCAAGGCGAGAGTAGATCAGGGCCATGGTGAGGGTTTTTGTCATTTCCATTGTGAGAAAGGGGCGGATTCTAGAGATGTTCTTGAGGTGCAAGCGGCAGGTGCAGGCAAGAGATTGTATATGGGAGGTGAAGGAGAGATCAGTGTCAATGCAGTGACCTTTACACTGCTTGTTGACCTTGTCACACATCTTCAATACACAGCTCAAATTTACAGCACAACTTTGAGCACGGCAACAGGAAGAGGTCCACCAAACATCATGGTCTATTCTAGTAGCTTTTCCATAACTACTTTCCCCTAATTCTGCTCTACAAGCTGCTCACTTGTCCTTACTAATTTCCACACAGCTCCTTCTTGACTTAGCTTTAGCCAGTGTCAGATTTGAGAAGATTTGCACAACTCTTGTCTCCATCGAAAAACTGATGTCTTTCATAGCAAAATAGATTCCTCAGAAATAAAACTTCCTAGACTCCTTAGCCCACTCTGCTTCAATGGCAGTCTACACAAAGTTATAACATGATGATAGCTCTTTTTTACCCAGCCGCTTGTGGGGTCTCCATAAACCCAGCATTCAGAATAACACCTGTCTTGGAATGGACAAGCCTTTCTGGACTTTAATCAATAATGCTCCCTCATGAACAAACTCCCATTACCATTCAGTTTTTAGTGCTCTTCTGGTTGGACAGGCCCCATGCTTGATTTTTTTGCATATGCCAACTGCAGTTATGCTTGAATAAACCCTAGTTATCTGTATACTTCCCTAATGGAACTAAACCAATCCCTTTAATTTTCTTTTCACTGGTCCCACTTTCAGGAATGTCACCATTCCAGTGGCAAAATGCCCACTCCGAATTCAGAAACCAAGCATCCTCATTGCCAGCCATGGTAGAGTTGAGCGAGTACCTAAATATTCGTACTCGCTATACAATAACAAGTACTGTCTAACACTCGTTTATTCGTTCTAAATAACGTGTACAATGCAAGTCAATGGGGAAAAACAAATTAAAGCGTAATCCAAATGCCGCACTATTCGTGTGAGTAGCAAACAGTGCGGCATTCGGGTTACTCGTTACTTTGCGAGTTTTTCCCCATTGACTTGCATTGCACACACTGTATGCGAGTATTAGATAGTACTCTTTATGAGTATAGTGAGTATGAATAGTTAGGTACTCGCTCGACTTTAGTAACAGGGTAGGGATGGACAGCTCACCAACTAGTACAGGTACACCAACCCAGGCCTAAAAGTGCTCAATTACAACATTATATGTAGATAGTAAAACATACACATACATGCTATATAACTTTAAAATACTTCTTCTTGTCCTATATATTTAAAAAAGCTGAACAGTCTCGCAAAGCTTAAAATTCTATTAAAGTATAATATGTAGGTCCTGATTCTTCAAAGTGGTTACACCAGAAAAATGCTTTAAAAAATTGTTGCGCAATGTAGAGTTGTGCAGAAATTTAGCAGCTTTTGACAGAATGGAGCTAGGTAGGATTCGGGGCAGGACAGGGGCAGCTACATACACCTGTGAAGATCATCAGTTGTGGCAGCATTTGTTACTCCAGAAATGTTTCTCAAGCCTTTAACTACAATAACATCTATGGCAAGGTGCAAGGAGGCAAACGAATGTTAAATGATGAAAGGTGCAGCTAATATGGTAGGCAATCAATGATTAGATACATGGGAGCTCAATGGTAGGATGAATCAAATCCAAAAAAGAAAATACTATGGCACATCCAGTAAACAAAAAGTGGAATTTATATCGTATCAGAAAGTCTGTGTATATGGGTCAACATTTTGGCGAATAGACCTTGTTCATGGGTGCCAGAGTGACCTCCATGAACTTGCTGGAGACTTTTCGTTTATTGGATGTGCCATAGTTGTAGGCACCTCTTTTTCAAATCCTATTATGGCACACCTCTCATTAACACTGGCATTCCAAATGCCAGTCTTAATTAACCCCTTCAGCCCCAGGGCGTTTTCCGTTTTTGCGTTGTTTTTCTTGCTCCCCTTTTTCCGAGATCCGTAACTTTTTTATTTTTCATAAATCTTGCCATATGAGGGCTTGTTTTTTGCGGGACGAGTTGTACTTTTAAATGAAACCATAAGTTTTACCATATAGTGTACTGGAAAACAGCAAAAAAATTCCAAGTATGGAAAAACTGCAAAAAAAGTGTGAACGCACAATAGTTTTTGGGATATTTTATTCACCGTATTCACTAGATGGTAAAACTGATGTTTCATTGTGATACCTAAGTTTGGTGCGAGTTTGTAGTCATCAAACATGTATAGGTTTACTTGTTTCTAAGGGGTTAAAAAAAATCACAAGTTTGTCCCATAAAAGTGGTGCATGTTTTGTGCCATTTTCCAAAACCCGTAGTGTTATCATTTTTCGGGATCTATGGCTCAGTGATGGCTTATTTTTTGCATCTCGAGCTGACGTTTCTAATGGTACCATTTTTGCGTAGATGCTACATTTTGATTGCCTGTTATTGCATTTTGCTCTAACCTTGTGGCAACCAAAAAATGTAATTTTGGCGTTTGGAATTTGTTTGCCTCTACGCCGTTTACTGATCAGATTAATTGATTTTACAGTTTGATATATCAGGCATTTCTGAACGCGGCAATACCAAATACCGTGTTTTTCCAAAAATAAGACCTCTCCCAAAAATAAGCCCTAGCAGGGATTTTTAGCATTTTCGGAGAAAGGCTTAAATGTAAGCCCTCCCCCGAAAATAAGCCCTAGTCCCGGATCAATAATGAAGTGTCCGTGCAGCTAAAAAAGATACAGATACTGCAGGACACTTCATTATACACAGCGGCACCCGGCAATTACACTCACCCGACACTGAGCAGCAGGTCCTGCAGTGATCACACACCTACACACAGCAGCTCTAACACACACACAATCAGATCTCACACACACACTATCAGATCTCACACACAAACATCGGATCGCAAACACAGTCAGATCGCACACACAAACATCAGCTCACACGCAAACAGTAAATCACACACACACACAAACATCGGATCGCACACACATCAGATCGCAGACACACTCACCTTACCCAGTGACACCGATCTCTTCTCGCCAGGAGAATCCTGAGAGGCAGTGCGGTGCAGCGCGACGAACAGGACCTGCGGCCGGACACGTGACTTGCTTCATTCTCTGCTGCCGTAAGTGCTGGATGTGATGTGATGTGTGTGTGTGTGTGTGTGTGTGTGTCTGCAATCGGCTGTGTGTGTGTATCTGCGATCGGCTGTGTTTTTCTGCGATCGGCTGTGTGTGTCTGCGTTCGGATGTGTGTATCTGTGATCGGCTGTGTGTGCCTGCGATTGGATGTGTCTATCTGTGATGGCTGTGCATGCCTGCGATCTGCTGTGTGTATCTGTGATCGGCTGTATGTGTCTGCGATCGGATGTGTGTATCTGTGATGCCTGTGTGTGATCTGCTGTGTATATCTGCGATCTGCTGTGTGTGTATCTGTGATCGGCTGTGTGTATCTGTGATCGGCTGTGTGTATCTGTGATGGCTGTGCATGCCTGAGATCTGCTGTGTGTGATCTGCTGATCTGCTGTGTATATCTGCGATCTGCTGTGTGTGTATCTGTGATCGGCTATGTGTATCTGTGATCGGATGTGTGTATCTGTGATGGCTGTGCATGCCTGAGATTTGCTGTGTGTGATCTGCTGTGTATATCTGTGATCTGCTGTGTGTGTATCTGTGATCGGATGTGTGTATCTGTGATTGCTGTGCATGCCTGAGATCTGCTGTGTGTGATCTGCTGTATATATCTGCGATCTGCTGTGTGTGATCGGCTGTGTGTATCTGTGATCGGCTGTGTGTATCTGTGATCGGCTGTGTGTGCCTGCGATCTGCTGTGTGTGATCTGCTGTGTATATCTGCGATCTGCTGTGTGTGATCGGCTGTGTGTATCTGTGATCGGCTGTGTGTATCTGTGATCGGCTGTGTGTGCCTGCGATCTGCTGTGTGTGATCTGCTGTGTATATCTGTGATCTGCTGTGTGTGATCTGCTGTGTGTGTCTGGGATCTTCTGTGTGTGTCAGCGTGTCAGGTAGCAGCAGGATAGGACGGCGTGCAGCACCGACGGCAGATCACAGGAGGACCTGGGAACCACGCAGATGTCCTAGTCTGGTGAGTATGAGTCTCCTGGGAAGTGGGGGGGTCTGCTATTTTGGGGGGTAAACATACCCCCAACCGTGTTTCTCCAAGAATAAGACCTCCTCCAAAAATAAGCCCTAGCACTTTTTTGGGGGGCAAAAAAAATATAAGACAGTGTCTTATTTTTGGAAAAACACGGTGTATATTTTTTATTATTTTAACTCTTTAATTTTCAATGGGGCGAAAGGGGGTGATTTGAACTTTTAGGTTTTGTTTTTTTTTTATTTTTTAAAACTTTTTTTTTCTTCTTTTTAATTTTACTAGTCCCCCTAGGGGCTATAGCAATCAGCAATCTGATCGCTCTGCCCTATCTGCAGATCTCAGCTACAGAGCCAAAAAATGCAGATACACTGCTTTACTCTCCATGCTGGCACTCTGCCGGCATTGAAAGGAAGTGACTCATGTCAGCTACAGGCGTCATCTCATGACCCTGTGCTACCATGGCAACCATCGAAAGTCACGTGATCACGCATGTGACTTCCGGTTGGGGCGGCGGTAAGTAAAAGCAATGGCCGCGCGCATATACATCTCGCTGCCAGACTTTGGCAGCGAGATGTAAGGGGTTAAATGTTGCGGGTGGAATACGATTCCACTCGTAACATGCAGGCACACGTGTCATCTTTTGAAAACAGCTGATATGTGTGCGGATCGCCGCGACCTGCCCACGGCAGGGGGCGGGGATTAACTTCACACGATCCATGACGGATATATCCGTCATTGGTCGTGAAGGGGTTAATACTTGTAGTTTGCCTGTACTTCTTCCTATGGACATTACTCTAGACTGGAGCTGAGTAGGAGGGAAGATGTATTGAATTTGATTTTTCCAGCCAGCATTATGGGTTATTTTTTTTGAACTATCAAACATTTTACTCTTATACTTTCCTGACTTTTTTTTCATTGACATGACTGCACAGTATAAGACCTTGTTTTATGTAAAGTCAATTGTATTTTGCCTGCACGGTTTGACCAACTTGAACATTAGTATATTTTTATCATTTATGCAATGTATGTACATAAACATTTATTTTATACTAAAAACATTATTTTTTAAAATGTTTGCCAAACTATTTTTTTCTGCTTAAATATCATTTTTTGCCCTCTTATTAAGGTATTAGTGTTTTGCAAGTACCGTATATATCAAACTTCTGTATGGTCATACATTATCCTTTGTATTATTATGAGAAAGGATGTAATAAGAGCAGAAATTAGACTGTGCTAAAAGCAGGCCTAGTGGCAGTCCAAGGGTTATATTGTCAGACGTATATTATTCTGAATTTCATAGCTGCGTGTCTATAGGCCGCTGAGTACTTGCTCCGGGGCAGCGCATGACACTTCTGCAGGTCTTATACTACCGTGCCATTAAAACACAACATTATATAATAAGACCTTTTTAATGACTGTTGTAAAAAGATGTAGCAGTAATCATTTAAAGGTTAATCTTTTAAAGTAGAGCTTAAGTTAATTACACTTTAACTAGTCCCACAGTTACCGATATATTGTATGCTGGTTTAACAATCACTACCAAAACCCTGATTTCCGTATTAGGAAAAATAGTATAAGATAGTGCAGATAGTAACCTGGGCATAAGTAATGAAATTCAGGGTGGCATGGGGGGAGAGTGAGGATAGTCAATACATTAAACAAGAATAGAAGTACAGAGAAATACATAAAGTACATGTACTCTAATGCCAGAAGCCTCACCAACAAGATGGAGGAATAAGAATTAATATTGTTGGACAAAATGATGATATTGGGGGGATAACGGAGACAAAGCTGGATGAGAGCTATTACTTGGCTGTTAATTAACAGGAATATAGTCTGTTCAGGAATTACTGTACAAATAAGCGAGGGAGAGATTTGTATTTATATGTAAACTTGTCCCTAAAACCGATCCTAAGTGAAAATATATGAGAGGCTAATGAAAATGTGGAGTCCCTATGGATGGAGATAAGGGGAAGGAGAAAGATCTATAAAGCTGAGTGTATGCGTATGTGTGCATGTATGTATGTATATCCGCTAAAGGAACTTGCACCGTCGCATTTACAATCACAACATTTTGCACAGACACCCCATTTGACTCAGGGAACGTCATAGACTATGTTTTGATGGGAAAATGTAACCCTGCGCTTTACAGTTACTCTCCAAAAAACCTGCCTCTATTAAAGTGAATGGAGCTGGGAGCTACAGGTTATTAATAGGAAAGACTGCTATTAAACGGAAGGAAATCTCCCCGAATGGCGGCCAGGATACCAAACGGAAGCAAAACAACTTGGAGGTAATTAACTTATCCCCTTATGTTCTCTCTGATGCCCAGTGTCAGGTGCTGATGTTGGGTCTGACCTTTGTCCACAGCAATACGTTTGATTTCTTTACATCAGTTAAGGATCTGTATCTATTTTCACGGAAACTAGTTCTGAGGAGATTACACCAAAAATGGGACACCCAAGATACATCATTATCTATTATTAAACAAGAGGTATTGAGAGACCTGGAGGACTTGCTCAGGGAACAGGAAACTGGTTTCCTGGGTAGATTTCCTGGATGGATTCTTGCCAGATCAGCCACGTTCACTCCCTTATCCATATGTCCTCAGGTGGAAATTTTTACAAAGTTAGTACTTGAGGATGTAAAAAAAAATCCAAAAATTTCCAAAACATGATAATCTATCTAGAGCCCAAAGGGTGGCAATAAAACAACTTAAAGAGATGAAGGACATTGTTATTAAGAGTGCAGATAAGGGAGGGAATGTGGTGATCTGGCCTACCATTAAATATGAACGTGAAGCTTTCCGTCAGTTTAACAACAAAAATACCTACTTGAGACTGGACAACAATCAACACTTGCCTTTAGTAATGAACTGCAGGAGATACTAGATCGGCATGCCGCAGCAGAGTTATTCCTAGAAAGGTTATGGATGGCTTGCTTGTGAAAGATCCAACCCCCCCCCCCACATTTTATTTATTACCCAAGGTCCACAAAGATGCCACCGATCCCTTGGACATCCTATCGTCTCGGGATTAGTGGCATCTGTGATCCCAGCTGCAAATTTGTGGACCACTACTCGAAACCGCTTGTTTATGATTTACCATCATACGTCAGAGATACTACCAATGTACTAACCAAAATTGAGGGGCTCCACATTGACCATGATATGTGGCTTGTAACGGGTGATGTGGAGTCCCTCTATACATGCATCTCACATAATGATGGACTGGAGGCTGCTCGACTGTTCCTTGAGGTTAGTGTGTGGGACGCTGCTGTTCGTGGGCTGATTGTTGAACTTTTAGAATTCATCCTGACGCATAATGTGTTTGTCTTTAAAGACAGATTCTACCTACAGAGATGTGGCACCGACATGGGGACAGCATGCGCACCATCTTATGCCAATTTATTTTTAGGCATGTGGGAACAGAGACCCTTCCATGAGAACAATCAATTTTCCAACTATGTTGTTCTATGGCTAAAAGATATTGATGATGTGCTGTTCCTAAGGCAGAGTGCCAGGTCTGGGTTGGATGATTTCATGAGAGCCTTAAATAAGAGTAATCTTAACATCAGGATAACACATTGTGCGCATCAGAGGCGAATTGAATTTCTAGATATATTATTTGAAGTGAGTGACGATGGGGTGCTACAGACAGATATTCACTGAAAAGACACCTCTGTGAACTCTCTCCTGCACGTATCGTCTGCTCACACTAGGTCCACGATCAGGGCTGTCCCCACAGGACAGTTTCTGAGGGTCAAGAGGGTATGCTCCACGGACCAGAAATTTGAGATGCAGGCAGATGAATTAAGGGAGCAGTTTTTACAGAGGGGTTATAGCAAACGTAACATCAAAAAAAGCTATCTAAGAGCCAGACATATCCGGAGGGAGCAGCTCCTCTTTAGTCCACCCATCCGGAGAGCACTGAAAATGTGGTGAGGTTCATTTCCACATTCAACTGTAGATGGGATCAGATGAGGGATTCCCTGTCTAGACATTGGTCGGTGTTGCAAACTGACCCATTTCTGGCTGGGTTTATCCCGTAGTCACCCCTTATGACATCTCGAAGAGCCAAGAACCTCAAAAACATTTTGGTAGATAGCCATGTTGTGGCAAGGCCACATAACCTGTTCACTGCCTCTGGGGCGGTGGCTGTGAGGGGTGGTTGCTTTCCCTGCGGGTAATGTCTGGCATGTAAAGAAAAGAACATTATTAGGCATGTTAAGTTTAGCTCCGCTGATGGCAAAAAAACATTTAAAATTCTGAGATGTATCTCTTGCAGCAGTACATACGTTATTTACTTGGCAACTTGTCCATGTCAAAAAATGTACGTCAGCTTAACATCGAGACAACTTCGGACGAGATTAAGGGAACATGTCCGCGACATTTGTAATTCCAAACAACGTTTGGATGTGTCACTCCTCAGAAATATTCCAAGACACTTCAATGTCTATCATAATTGTGATACTTCAGGACCGAAGGTCAGAGACATAGATATTTTACACTGTGGCATCAGGGGTGGTGACCTGAAAAAGCAGCTGGCCCAACTTGAGTGTCGTTGGACAGTCACTCTGGGGACTATGGCTCCTATGGGGCTGAATGAAAAACATAGTTTTTCTCCCTTCCTTTGAGCTCTCTAGCCAGGGTTCTCTGTGTGGCTATCCAGATTCATACAGTAATCCGCTATTGGCTTCAATTCAGTATGATCTGGAACTGTAGATATAGGGGCGGTCTAAGTATAATAATCCTGGGGATGCAATAGTCGGGATAAATGATATATGATGCACTATGGTTATGGTCTGATTATGGTACAGATGTACCTTATGTGTCTTTGTGTTTGTGACTCTTTTTAACTGTTCCTATTTTGTCATTGTTTTTAACAGTAAATTTTACAGACCGTGCTTCTATACTTTACAGACACACAGAAAGAGACACACAGAGACAGAAGCAGACAAGAAAAGAGACAGACAGACACAGAGACATAGAGAGACAGACAGATACAGAGAGAGACAGACAGACAGAGACAAAGAGATACAGAGACAGACAGGGAAAGAGACAGACAGACAGGGAAAGAGACAGACAGAGACTGACAGGTCAAGAGACAGACAGATACAGACCAAGAGAGACAGACAGAGACAGACAGAAAGAGACTGGGAGAGAGACAGAGAAACAGTTACTATCCCAGGCAATGGCGGGTACTACTACTAGTATTAAATAAATAGGCCAGGCTGCATATCAAATATATGGTTTGAGGGTCACCTGGGAAATAGCGATCACACAATAATAAGTTTTCATGTATCCTTTAATAAGATGTATAGTAGAGGAGCTACAAGGACAGTAGATTTCAGGCAGGCAAATTTCCAATGTATAAGAAATGAACTTAGTGCCATAAACTGGAACAATGTCCTGAGAAATAAAAGTACACAGAGCAAATGGGACACTTTTATAAGCATCCTGAATAGAACCTGTGCACTATATATACCCTGGCCTCTATGGGAATAAACAAGCTAAAAATAAAAAAAAGACACTATGGCTAAATAGAGCTGTTAGGGGCACAATAAATGACTAAAAGAAAGCGTTTAGAGAATTAAAGCAAGAGGGTACTGAAAAGGCATTAAATAACACTGGTCAACACAAAAAAATCCCTAATAAAGGTAATGTGTCTGTTTTATGGAGTTTGGTGTGCTGATTCCAAAAATATGCTTAGTTTTGCACTATCACATAAAGTTTCTGAGCTAGAAGTAGTGTTGTTATTACGTTACTTCTGCATTTTCAATGTATGCTGGGCCCCTCATGTGATATGCTCAAGTTTTTCAAATGGTCTTCATGACTGGTTGAATATGAGGAAAGTGGCTATGCCATTTGCTGTTCCCATGATTTGAAGAGAACCCAAAAATCATAGGGATGACTGCTACTTTTGTTTTGTCAAACTGAAGGGCTTTTCTACAAAGAACAATCATGAGGTTAATTGACCTGAACTTGAATCTGCGATTAGGCCAGTTCCACATGATGGTACCTTGCCAGTTCCTGTACCTCCATTGTCTGGATTGGATGAAAATGAAGTACAATATGAAGACTATGGAACTAAAGATACTGGTGAAGACATGGAGACCTCAAGTCAAGATGAGTATGTACCTGATGAAGCAGCCAAGCAGCCAGAATGCTTAACTCAACATGAATTAAATGATCTCATCAGAGACCTTTCATTGTCAAAAGATAAAGCTGAACTTATTGCATCTAGTTTGAAACAGAGGAATCTTCTTCATGATGTTGTCAAAATGTGTTATTACCAAAACAGAAGTAACACTTTAACACAATTTTTCACAGTTGATGGACCAATGGTGTACTGTAACAATGTGAATGGCCCCTTTGAAGAACTGAATCAAGAGTTGTTGATTTGTTGCAGATTGGCGATTGTTTATTGACTCATCCCAGAGAAGTTTGAGAGCAGTGTTGCTTCACAATGGAAATATGAAATCATCAATCCCTATTGCTCACTCATATCATCTGAAGGAATGTTATGAAAATCTGTCAGATGTTTTGGATGCTAGACAATATAAGCATCATCAATGGAATATCTGTGGAGATTTGAAAGTGATTGGTCTGCCAATAGGAATGCAAGACGTTTCACAAAATATTGTTGTTTTTTATGTTTATGGGACAGTAAAAATACAGTAGAGCATTATGTTCATCGTGATTGGGGACAGAGAAACATCTATGCTCCAGGTAGAGACAATGGTCAACATAATCCTATAGTTGCTCCAACAAAATCTTTCTTCCTCCACTACATATAAAGTTGGGATTGATTAAAAACTTTATGAAAGCCATGGCAAAAACAAATTCACAAGTGTTCCAGTACATTTCACAGAAATTCTCCAGCATTTCACCAGCAGATCTGAAGGAAGGCGTATTTGTTGGTCCTCAGATCAGAGAGCTTATGAGAGATGATGTGTTTGAAGGAACTCTAAATGATAAGGAATTGAGATCTTGGAAAAGCTTCAAGTGGATCTGTGCAAATTAACAAGGAGAAAAAAAAATCTCCACAATATGTTGAAGGTGTTGAGGAACTGCTAAATGCATACCAGTGTCTTGGAAATTTGAGTCTGGTAATTATATGCCGGTAAGTTTAACCTCTACTATGGGTAAAATCCTTGAGTGTTTCCTAAGAGATGCCATCTTGGAGTATCTCAAGAAGAATAATCGCATGACCTAGTATCAACATGGGTTTAGTGGGGATCGATCCTTTCAAACTAATCTGATCAGCTTCTATGATGAGGTAAGTGCCAGACTAGACCAGAGAAATGCAGCGGATGTTGTCTATATGGATTTTTCAAAGTCATTTTATACAGTGCCACACAAAAGGTTGTCACTTTTCTTGTTCGACAGACTGCTATCAATGAACTGGATGATGCTGTTTTTCTTGGGGAATTCTTCTTCATGGCTTCTCCTTGATTCGAACCAGTGACCTTTCACTTTGGCATCAACCTAATAACACTTAGGTAATGTAAAAATAGGTTGAAATTTGTAGTATACAGGGAGAAAACAAATTTTAAAACAGGATCAAAACAGCACCTCAATTTAAATTGCACTTTACAGGAAAAAATGTCCAGAAACATTCTTGACTGTATAATGACTTATATACAGTCATATGACAAAGTTTGGGCACCCCTATTAATGTTAACCTTTTTTCTTTATAACAATTTTGTTTTTTGCAACAGCTATTTCATTTTCATATATCTAATAACTGATGGACTCAGTAATATTTCTGGATTGAAATGAGGTTTATTGTACTAAAATAAAATGTGCAATCTGCATTTAAACAAAATTTGACAGGTGCAAAAGTATGGGCACCCTTATCAATTTCTTGATTTGAATACTCCCAACTACTTTTTACTGACTTACTGAAGCACTAAATTGGTTTTCTAACCTCATTGAGCTTTGAACTTCATAGGCAGGTGTATCCAATCATGAGAAAAGGTATTTAAGGAGGCCACTTGCAAGTTGTTCTCCTATTTGAATCGCCTATGAAGTGTGGCATCATGGGCTTCTCAAAACAACTCTCAAATGATCTGAAAGCAAAGATTATTCAACATAGGTGTTCAGGGGAAGGATAGAAAAAGTTGTCTCAGAGATTTAAACTGTCAGTTTCCACTTTCAGGAACATAGTAAGGAAATGGAGGAACACAGGTACAGTTCTTGTTAAGCCCAGAAGTGGCAGGCCAAGAAAAATATCAGAAAGGCAGAGAAGAAGAATGGTGAGAACAGTCAAGGACATTCCACAGACCACCTCTAAAGACCTGCAGCATCATCTTGCTGCAGATGGTGTCAATGTGCATCGGTCAGCAATACAGCGCACTTTGCACAAGGAGAAGCTGTATGGGAGAGTGATGCGAAAGAAGCCGTTTCTGCAAGCACGCCACAAACAGAGTCGCCTGAGGTATGCAAAAGCACATTTGGACAAGCCAGTTACATTTTAGAAGAAGGTCCTGTGGTTAGATGAAACAAAGATTGAGTTGTTTGGTCATACAAAAAGGCGTTATGCATGGAGGCAAAAAAACATGGCATTCCAAGAAAAGCACTTGCTACCCACAGTAAAATTTGGTGGAGGTTTCATCATGCTTTGGGGCTGTGTGGCCAATGCCGGCACTGGGAATCTTGTTAAAGTTGAGGGTCGCATGGATTCAACTCAATATCAGCAGATTCTTGACAATAATGTGCAAGAATCAGTGACGAAGTTGAAGTTACGCAGGGGATGGATATTTCAGCAAGACAATGATCCAAAACACCGCTCCAAATTTACTCAGGCATTCATGCAGAGGAACAATTACAATGTTCTGGAATGGCCATCCCAGTCCCCAGACCTGAATATCATTGAACATCTGTGGGATGATTTGAAGCGGCTGTCCATGCTCTGCGACCATCAAACTTAACTGAACTGGAATTGTTTTGTAAACAGGAATGGCCAAATATACCTTCATCCAGGATCCAGGAACTCATTAAAAGCTACAGCAAGCGACTAGAGGCTGTTATTTTTGCAAAAGGAGGATCTACAAAATATTAATGTCACTTTTATGTTGAGGTGCCCATACTTTTGCACCGGTCAAATTTTGTTTAAATGCAGATTGCACATTTTCTGTTAGTACAATAAACCTCATTTTAATCCAGAAATATTACTCAGTCCATCAGTTATTAGATATATGAAACTGAAATAGCTGTTGCAAAAACCCAAATTGCTATAAAGAGAAAAGGTTAACATTAATAGGGGCGCCCAAACTTTTTCATATGACTGTATAAGGCAAAATAAAAAAAAGAAACAAAAATCCTCCCCTTTAGCATATGTTCATTCGTAGCTTTTTTGCTTTTGTTTTTCTCATTGTTTTTAATGCTGAAAAAAAAAGTTCACCGGGAAATGGACGGCTGTGTGCATATACTGCATTTTTTATACGTTTTTGATGCATTTGTTGGTGCAGATTGGGTACAGATGTGTCACAAAGCTGCATGTTTATACTTATTAGTTACAACCAAGTCCAGGAACATACTGTACATTAGGTGCATGACACTTCACCTATAAATTCACAATCATTCCATTAAAGCCAAATGAGGCAATGGACAAAGAGATTCATGCAAAGTTAGATATTTTATTAATCATCTTCAGAAATATTTGGTTAAAATGAAAAACAAGAGAGTTCCCATGAGGGACATGTACATGTCTAACAAAGAGAATATCAAGGATACATATTTGTTCTATTATATGGGCAGGGATGTAAGGACCTATTATAAATTAGAAAGCTACCAAAAACCAGTGTGCAATATCAAAATGTGTTATAGAAGGCATATATATCAAAATACATCAATACTGCAAATAATTTAATCATATATCAAAAGCAATCATCTAAAAAATTAATTGCTAAATAGAAATTATGAGTTTATAGATAAATAAATAGATAAATATTATTTACAGAGATATATATAAATATATTGCACAGTGGTTATAAATATACTGCACTAATATTGTAAATTATAATATATATTGCACTATCGGTGTAAAAAATGCCCAGAGTTCAATAGCGATAGGCCCAATGCAATAAATATACAGCACTGTTGAATAGCAGCGCCCCCTGGAAGAAGCAGGTGTGAAATGATCGTGGGGTGGAGGGAAGCATGTCTGCAGCTCTTTCTACAATTTGTATTGTCTAAGGTAAATACTGCGTTTATATATATATGTAGACTCTAATAGGACACCTATTCCTTTTGATTACATCTTATTACGTTATATTTAACAGCCCAGGTTGATGTGTAATTTATGTAGAGCTACATAGCCATCTACATTTTTTGCTGCTATATTGGCCTTATAATTGCTGAGTCTTGTGCGCTGCTATTCAACAGTGCTGTATATTTATTGGATTGGTATTGAACTCTGGGCAATTTTTTTACACCGGTAGAGCAATATATATTATGATTTACAATATTAGTAAATATATTTATAATCACTGTGCAATATTTATATATATATATATATATATATATATATATATATATATATATATGTAAATAATATTTATCTATTTATTTATCTATATAGCCATAATTTCTATTTAGCAATTAATTTTTTTAGATGATTGCTTTTAATATATGATTAAATTATTTGCAGTATTGATGTATTTTGATATATATGGAGTGGTTGTGAATGTTTATACTTTTGCTCACAAAGTCAATGAGAATTCTGAAGTGTTCTTGTGAATGTTACTTATTTTTTCCTTCAAGATTTGATGTAAAAAGTAATGTGCAGCATGTCAATTCTTGGTGCGTTTTTGCCTGCCATGTTCAGCCCTTCCATCCAATGACTTCTTTGAAAACGGTACCAAAAACGCATTCTTGGTGTGTTTTTCTGCCAGAAAGTGGAGATTTAAAGCAGAAAATGTATGCATCAAATACTCAGTATGCGGACATAGCTTAATAGTAACATTTTGCTACTTTATCTGGACATGTGGTGTGTGACATGGTCAGACAACTCCTGTTTAATTTACGAATAGCTGTATTAATCCATGATAGACTGGATTGTAATTGGGACTGTTTGGTTGAGTATTGTACCAGCCGGTGTCAAAATACAGCCCTAAATACTCTCCCTTGAATAAGCTCCTCCAACCCTAACTCTGGACACACTGTACAGAAGATGGCCTGTGTGGATATTATTTATTAATTTTTTTTTTACCCCTCTTCCTCCACCATATCCACAGAGCCAGCATGAGGCCCTCAACCATAATTTTTGGAGGGCCATCAGGCAGCCCTCACTCATACATTTTGGAGGGCTCTCTCGTACATTTGGGTTCTCAGCCTCTTCCTCACAATCAACAACATTGCCACTGATCTCCCCGCAAACAGAAGATGTAACTGCACGACCACAAACACCATTATCACCAACCATGTCCACAGTATCACATGGAAGTGTTCAGCTCTCCATCCAACAAACCCTCGACAGAAAGAGGAAGTACCTCCCTACCCACCCATGAGCCATGGTCCTGACTGACAGAATTACAAAATTGCTTGCCTTACATTACATTTACAGGAGGGATTTCCGGTCGTTAATTCCTATATTATTCCCAATTACCCTTACCCGTTATCAATAATACATGGACACTGCTTGTGACTTGGTAGAAATGGCCAAGGCAGCCCTTTATTGCCTATTGTTTACACACTAACACAAAGGGGGACGCCGTCCAACGGGCGTCCCCAACATTTAACAATAGGTAATACCATAATAATAATGCAGTACGTAATACAATACGTAACCCTGGGTAGGCCCGGTCCAAAAACCACCTTCCACCACCAAAACATGATCCCTGGCCGCAACACACACTGGGCCGGAGATGAGATATTACTCATCTGTGGATCAATACCCCCACCTTGCAGGACCCATGCCTGAAAGATCCCTGTAACCGGAGCAACTATATCCTACAAGTGTCTCTCCAATCAAATAACATTATCCGTTAAACCGCCTCTGGACCAGACCTACCCCCGCCATAAGTCCGGTCTAGAAGCTATACTCCACTACTAGAACATGATCCCTGGCCGCCACACACCGACCCAGAGATACAAGGCATTAATCACCTACAGATCAATACCCCAACCTTACAGGACCCCATGCCTGTAAGAGCCCTGTAACCAAAGCCACTATATCCCACAAGTGACTCTTCAATCAAAGAACCTTACCCGTTAATCCGCCTCTGGACCAAACCTACTCCTGCCATAAATCCGGTTCAGAAGAAGCCATATACCATCACCAGAACATGGTCTCTGGCCACAACACACCGACCCAGAGATAGGAGGCATTAATCCCCTACGGATTAAACACCCCAAGTAGCATCAATTATCAACTGTGCATCGAACCCTACAACTTACTCTTTACCTACAACCCAATATCATCCCCGGCTGCAACCTCCAGCCAAGAGATACGAGGCATCAATCACCTACAGATCAATCCCCCATGTTCGTAACAGTAACTGTGAACTCAAAACCTTAAAGCCCTTTATCAACCGTAATCTAACAACATCCCCGGCCGCAACCACCAGCCCAGAGATATGAGGCATCAATCCCTTACGGATCAATCCCCATGTGCATAACAGTTACTGTGAACTCAAAACCTTAAAGCCCGTTAGCGACTTTAATCTAACAACATCCCCGGCCGTAACCACCAGCCCAGAGATAAGAGGTATTAATCACCTACGGATCAAAACCCCCATGCCTTGCAGAACTCCATGCCTGCACTGCACTTGGATCCAGAACCATAAACCCAACCAGTGACTCCTCCTGCGATTACCATTTCACCAAAAGGTGTCACTGACTATAACAACAGTCCCATGTATAAATGAGGTAATAGTCACCAAAGGAGTAATACCTTTACCCAAACCAAAAAACTCCCGTGCTTTCAATTACCTGTCACCTGGGCCACTATAGCCACCTGTGACTCCCCGGCAACCAACAACTCTTTAATATATAACCTTTGGCAACAACACTGACCCATATATGAGGCGTTGATCACCAACGGAGCAATACTTCTACCCTACAGACGACTTTGTACCTGCCAGTCACCAGTAATCGGGGCCACTGTACCTTCCCCAGTGGCTCTCCATCCCAACACCAGTAACAATTAGAGCTCCTGTGGACCAGACCTACCCCTGCAGCTGTGACAAAGGACATAATACCCATTATTTATGCTGACTATTCACATATACATCATACACATCATATACATATACTCCCACATTACGACCCATCTTGTTCACCCAATTACAAGAATCCCCAAATGACAATATACCTCACAATCCACAAATAAATATTCTCTCTTTTCTTTTCCTCTTGTTTGTTTTTTGTTTTTTTTGTTTTGTTTTGGTTTTTATACAAGACACTTTCTCCACTCCTTACTTTTTCTCTTTTTTTTTTTTACATAATGCCTCTTTTAAAATTGAATAATTATATATGCATATAAACACAACAATAATAATAATACACAATAGAAGGGAGGGTGGGTGGGAAGCTGGTATCCAGGAAGTGCAAGAGGAGGTAATTGACTCCCACCTCCTATTATATACACCATGAAGCTCCCCCCTGTCCTACCACCACACTCCACCCCCGACCAATCACCTGCTTTTTCCTCATTACTATACTAACCATCACCTTTTAACCCTATCAAATCCCTACCCTCCAGACTGTCATGTCGCCCCTACACCATATGGGTGCCATGGCTTTCTTGACATTTTCAGGAGGGATTTCCGGTCATTGATTCCTATATTATTCCCAATTACCCTTACCCGTTATCAATAATACACGGACACTGCTTGCGACTTGGTAGAAATGGCCACAGCAGCCCTTTATTGCCTATTATTTACACACTAACACAAAGGGGGGCGCCGTCCAACGGGTGTTCCCAACATTTAACAATAGGTAATACCATAATAATAATGCAGCATGTAATACAATACGTAACCCTGGGTAGGCTCGGTCCAGAAACCACCTTCCACCACCAAAACATGATCCCTGGCCGCAACACACACCGGGCGGGAGATGAGGTATTAATCACCTGCGGATCAATACCCCCACCTTGCAGGACCCATGCCTGCAAGATCCCTGTAACTGGAGCCACTATATCCTACAAGTGACTCTCCAATCAAATAACATTATCCGTTAAACCGCCTCTGGACCAGACCTACCCCTGGCACAGGACAGGCCACGTGACACCTTACGTGGCCTGGACCCCCACACACCCAAAGCTTGCTCCTCCAACCTGCAAGCCGAAACCAATCGTTAAACCCTTCCATCCTTCAACTTAAACTCTGAGCATCCCATATATGCACCAGCCAACGTTACCAGTTCACCTTACTGCACACACTTCCCTCATCCTTGGTGGCAGCACACGCCACCCCAGATCCCTTTGAACCTCCCTATGCCACAATCCGATTATATATTTTAAAACTGCCCTTCAATACGGGTCACACTGGACGACACACCATGACCACCACATAACACGGCCACCAACTCGTACCAAAACACCCATGATACCACGATTAGGCTCCCAAGACAAACATTCCAAAAAACCACCTCCTTGCTTTCTACACCATCATACATAGCCGGTGCTACACCATAAAACTAAACAACTGTAGGCAACCCTGTCTCCAGCTCGACAGGGACCCAGCAACGTCACTGGCTCACTCTGCTCACTGGCTACCTCTAACGGCCACTGGTTCCCTCCGACGGCCTGACGGCCACTCAGGCACACCCGGCACACCATGCCACTGTTAAGGATGGGATGCAAGTTATCCCTTTCGACCTGACCGTTGTTCCAAATTAAAATGTCGTTTGTGCACGGCGAAAAAGAATAATAATTAATTGGAATCAATTATGACTCTTCCTCTCACGACAGGAGCTGAGGCAACACTGAAATCTTTATTCTTGGACAGCTAGACCACGAAGTAAAAGGGGTGTAAACAAAAGTTTTAGTCCAATCAAGTATCGTAGGTCAGGGCTTCATGACGTGGAGAGATCTGCACATCCTCCTTGGATTGGTCAGTCCAGGCTCCAGGAATTTCTTTTGTCCATCTGTCTTGGGTGCAGGACAGTAAATGGCAGCCATCTTCAAGCTATACATACATATATATATATATATATATATATCCTAGTTTATACTGAGTCTTAGGAAAATACACTGAATATGCAATATACCTATATAAACGTATTAGTAAAAGAATAAAAGAGAACAAAGACATGCATAGATATGGGTGTTAGTTTACATCTTACTAAACTATATACCTGAATCTATGAAATGGCTGAATTAAGTATTTTTGTATACTCAGTTCTTTATCCTCAACAGTCCCCCCTAAAGACTTATTTCTGCCATTTCTGAATTCTAAGGGTACTATGTTCCCTTAGGAAGAGAGGTAGAAAGACCTATCAGAAAACCTGCCTAACGGAACGTTGAGGCATGGGCGGAAAGGGGAAGTCGTGTTTTTCACCGGTTTGAGACCAAGGACTCCTAGGCAAGTCCTCACCCTTTGTAGTTGGACTTTCCCATGTCCCAAGGTTCTCTAAGTCCTCTCTTCTAACAGTTTATTCTAGCAGAATCATTTTGTAACTGGGGGAGAGGGTCGTGTTGGTCTTTATGGGCATGTCGTCTGTCATATCTAGGTCTTCTGTTTCGAGTAAAGGAAAAGTCCCTCCTAATGTGACTTCAGCTGTTTTGGAAAATATTTTCTTCAAACACGGAATTACACAAACCAGAATGGCTAATAATATAACTAATACTATAATGAAGGCGGTCCCTATCTGGATCAACCAGCCTTTAAAAGAACTCGTCCATCCAAAATAGTCTCCCCAAGGGTTGGTCACTCCTGAATTTTTCTTTAATTCTTCAGACAGTGTAGTAAGTTTCTTTATAGCTAAGGTGACCTTCCCATCCACCCCAGTGTTATCTGGTATATATGTGCAACAAACATCCCCCACCATTTTACAGACTCCACCTTTCTCTGCGAGGATCATATCTAAAGCCATTCTGTTTTGATAAGCCATGATGGAAGTCGGATCTAGTTGTTCTGCCAGTCCCTGTAAGGCATCACGTGTATAATTAACGAAACGTTGCTGATTATAGTAGATGTAGTTAATCCAGTCTACATTTTTATTTACAGTAATTATGGGGATAATGGATTCGATCCCCGCCCTGACTTGGTCTCTAGCTTTATATTCGTCAGGGACCCCCCTGAGCACTCCAATAGCATCAATGTAAACATGTGGGTTAAAAGAGCCTTTAGGTGTATTTTTACTGGTACGGTCATCATCTGCACTCCGTCAAGTCCGTAAGTTGATTTTGATGTGTGCTATGAAGTCATTTTCTTTGACAGTGTGGTCAGCGGGGGCTATGTGTATAGGCATAAGTGCCTTAGCTAAAGTGCATTCTCCCGTCCAATTTCCTTCTACTCGTGATCGAATTTTCATATCCCCACAAATCCAAAACACATCTGCCACGGACTGTACCTGGTTAATTAAGTGATCACGGGTGAGATTGCTATAGGATCCACAGAACCCATCTCGAAATCTACCCATATCTCTCCCTTGACCACTCACATTATAACAGGTATAGTTGCCAGGGTATATAGTAATGCCTTTACAGGGGAGAAGGCCTTTGCTATTATCGGGTATTTCTTTTTCCATTCTTCACACGCATTTCCCTCAGTCATATTTGTAAACAGACTAACAAGACATAATTCAGCTTCGTAATCTAAATTCAATGGGACAGTTCCTAAATGAGGTCTGGCTCCTGCACATACATAACAGTCTGACCTGTTAGCTTGGTGTACTGTATATTTCATCCATTCTAACCACAGGTTGGTGTCTGTATAACCCTGTTCAACTGCATATACATCTTCCATGGTGGGATTAGCTATGGCTACCATACTATGAAAGGTCTGAATATGTGTAAGCATTCGAAATACTGATAGAACTTTTGTCATCTGTGATAACCTAAATTTTCCCAACTGCGTACAACCATTGTGCCCACCCTTTATATGTGTATCCAAAAGGTATATACCTTCATCCTGTGGTTGGGGGTGTTCTATGTGTGGAACTAAAGGGTTACACTTGTTATTTGTAGTACATGTTCTAGTGGCTGGTGCACGGGAGAGTGTCATCCTGATAAGTAAAGATCTGCCCTTCTCATCCCGTTTATTTAAGGCTACACTTGGTTTGTATCCCCAATTTTCACCAGTATTCCACCCAACAGCCTTCCATGAGCTACATGTGTCTCCATATCCTCCTCCTGTAACACATATGTACTGTTGCCCCTGTCTGAAGTGTGCCTGACATCCCATTTGGGGGACCCGTCCTAGTTCACATTTCACGATATCACAGTAATCAAATGTAAAAGTGACAACTTGTGTCGAACTATTGTATCAAAACGTAACCACATCATTTGTTTTAGTAACAGTGGCCTGAGACCACACAGATTTTGTACTAAGGATAAGTATAAGCAGGACACTCAGTGCAGCTCTGGTGGATCGACCCTTCTGCAATGCAAGGCGTGGATCCATGTTGTCCTGCCTTCAAGTTTCACGGAGGTGGGAGTCACCAGGATTATCTGGAACGGGCCTTCGTATCTGGGCTCCAGACAATTCTTCCTGACGTGTTTCTTAACCACCACCCACTCTCCTGGTTTCAATGTGTGGGTGGCTAGATCTGTGTCAGGATCTGGAAGAGAAGAGAAAACTGCTGCATGTGTTTTAGTTAACTCTCGACTTAGTTCAATAACAAACTGTACCACAGAGTCGTGATGGTCAGACACATTTTGAGGGAAATAGGACCCTAATCTGGGGACGGAACCAAAAAGTATTTCAAAGGGGGTTAGGCCATGTTTTGCAACAGGGGTGTTTCTGACATGGTACAGGACTATAGGGAGAAGTTCTGTCCAGGGCAGTGCACTGTCTTGTGAGGCCTTGAGCAGTTTGGTTTTCAGAGTTGAGTTCATCCTTTCCACTTTCCCACTGCTCTGTGGATGATACGGAGTATGCAGTCCGAGACTTGCTCCAAGCATCTTCCACAGTTCTTGGTAAATGTTAGCTGTGAAGGCTGGTCCTTGATCGCTTTCGATGACTTCTGGCATTCCAAACCTGCACACGGTTTCTGTGATGAGTCATTTAGCTGTGACTCTAGCAGTCATGTTGACTACCGGGTAGGCCTCGGGCCAACTGGAAAAGATGTCGACAACTACCAAAACATACTCGTACTTCCCCACTTTGGGTAGTTGGATGTGGTCCACTTGTATCCTTTGGAATGGATAAAGAGGCTTCACCAGATGTTTTTGTGGTGTCTTCTCTGTTCGTGCAGGATTACATGTTATGCAGGTCTGGCAGCTTCTAGTGTACGCGGATATTGCTGAAGAAATTCCTGGTGCATAGTAGAACTTCTGGATGAGTGCCAACATTTGATTCTTCCCTCTGTGTGTGCAACCATGGGCCCATGCTACTACTGCAGGTAACATTCTTCTTGGTAGACAGACTCGACCCTAGAGTTTCCAAAGTTTCCAATCCACTTTGGCTCCCATCCTCTTCCATTCTTGTCTTTCATCATATGGAGCATGGATCTGTTCCGATATGAGTTTATCATATGGAGTCCTCTCCACTTTGTTGCCTGAGTCTTCTGGCTGTGTAGTTTTCCCCGTCCTGGTTATTACCATAAGTAGAATATCCGCCAATTCTTCCGGTTTCTCTCGTGCTGCCGTCTTCGCTAGTTCATCAGCATAATGATTGCCAAGTGCTTCTGGGCTGTCCAGCCGTCCATGCGCTCTGACCTTCATGACAGCTATCTCTCTGGGCATCTGAACTGCCTGCAACAGTCTCTGGACAAGTACTGCATTCTTCACTGGAGTTCCAGTTGTGTTAATGAGTCCTCTGTGCAAACATAGCAGTCCAAAATCGTGTACAACCCCAAAGGCATACCTGTTGTCAGTATAGATGTTGACTCTTTTCCCTTCTGCCGCTTCACATGCCTTGATGAGAGCTACCATTTCTGCTTCTTGTGCTGACATGTGGGATGGTATGGCTCCCAATGTAATTGGCTGATCCAGAGTGGTCACAGCAAATCCCGTGTAGAACTTGCTGCCATCCCCGCACCGAGAACCATCTGTCCACAAAGTAAGGTCTGCATCTGGCAAAGATGTTTCAGATACTTGACAAGGTGTAGTAATTTCCTTTTCCATCTCCTTTAAGCAATCATGGCTGCAAACAGGGATGTCAACCATGTCGCAGGAGCTGCAGCGTTCATGGGCTTCATGCTGACATATGGGGTAGTCCCCCCTAGAAAGCGGAAGAAGAGTGGTGGGATTCAAGGTAGTACATCGCTGTAGAGTAACGTTGTCAGAAAGTAGTAGGGAGCACTGAAGACGAAGGTGACATTGGGCGGACAGGTGTCTTGGTTGAGTCTGTTCAAGAATCGCCTTCAAATCATGGGGTGCTTGAACCACCGTGGGGTGGCCAAGGGTAATGTCGGCCGTTTTGTCAAGAAGAAGATGTGCAGCATGGACCGCACGAAGACAGGTGGGTGAGGCCCTTGCCACAGGGTCTAGTCTGCAAGAATAGTATCCAACTGGGCGTTTTCTGGAGCCATGGTTTTGTGTTAACACTCCAGAGGCATGGCCATTGATCTCATGAAGAAAAAGAGTAAATGGCAAAGCATAGTTCAGAAGGCCCAATGCTGGGGCTGTTAAGATGGCGTTTTTGAGTTTCTCGAAAGCCCAATATCGTTTGTCATAATCCTCAGGAGAGTCGTTGTATGTGATATGATTGGTCTTGACAGCATCGTACAACAGTTGCATGATCCTGGAAGTGTCTGGTATCCATTGTCTGCAATAAGTGATGAGGCCTAAGAAGGCTTGCAGTTGTTTGATATTCCTGGGAAAAGATAAAGCATCAATGGCCGCTTTCCTGTCCTCCGTGAGATGTTTACAGCCTGGTGAAATACAATGACCAAGGAATACAACTTTGGGTTGGCACCACTGAATCTTTGCTTTAGAGACCTTACAATTTTGGGCTGCAAGGAACTGGAGCAAAGATACGGAGAAATCGTAGCAGTCTTGTTTACTCCCAGCACAGAGGAGTAGATCGTCCACATACTGTAAAAGAGCCACTTCTGGATGCTCTTGCTGCCATGGTGAGAGAATGATAGACATTGCTTGAGTGAACTGATTGGGACTGTTTTATGCTCCTTGTGGCATGACTGTCCATGTATACTGGCCTCCTTGGAAGGTGAAAGCGAACAGATATTGACAGTCTGGATGTAGAGGTACACTGAAGAAAGCGTTGGCGCGATCAATGACAGTGAAAACGGTCACTGAGGGTGGGATCTGTCAAAGAAGAGTATGTGGATTAGGTACCACTGGGGTTTCCAACAGAGTAGCAGCATTGACTGCCCTCAAATCTTGCACTAACCGAAACTTAGGAGCTTCTCCTTTAAACGTCTTCTTTTTGACAGGAAACAACGGCGTATTGCATGGCGAAACACAGCGAATGAGGGCCCCGTTTTCAAGGAGAGCTGATATTTGCAGTTTGAGTGATTCTTCCTGGATGGATTTCAGAGGATATTGCGGCACTCGAGGTAGCTGGGCCCCAGTTTTAAGACGCACCATAACGGGAGGTACTTGCAGACGACCAACATCTTCGGGACCCATTGACCATAGAGACTGTGATATAAGAGCTATAACACTGTCAGGTATTCCATACAAGGGATCGTCTCGATACAAGAGCATCATAGGCAGTGCTGAGACAATACACACGTCTTCAATTCCCTCCGGTGTATTGGGATTGTAGAAAGTTACCGTCATGCCATCGGAGTCGAAATTGATGTTGGCTCGGAAACGGTCTAAGAGGTCGGCACCCAGAAGATTAATGGGACAGGTAGGCGACACCAGGAGTCTGGTCAAAACTTCAGGGAAAGGGCTGATTGAGACCGGCACTGTAAGTTGGTTTTTAGTTGGTGTGCCATCTACACCAACACAAGTAAAAGTGTCTGAAGTAAGAGGAACTGACAATGGTAAGTCTTGTTGTCTAATAACAGTTTTGGCCGCACCTGTGTCCACCATGAATTTGATTGGGTTCTCATCTACCAGTAGGGTGACTGCAGAGCAAGGAGAAAAGGCACTTGTGGTAGAAGCCATGGTAGGTTCAGGTGTGCCTGACCATCATTGTGGCTGTTGTTGGGCCTGAGCTCGATCACCTTGTTCAAGTGGTGGGCATTGTTTTCTTGGTTGCCGATTATCGACATTCCGAGGATAGCACCTATTGGACAGTGTTCGACAATCACGTTGGATATGTCCATCCCTTCCGCATCGGAAACAAGGGCCTCGGAATCCTCTCCGATCAGGGTAGTTTTGAAATTGTGTTGAATGTTCGGCCGTAGTCGGATGGATGGCGGGAGGGTACACTTGTGTAGGAAATGGTGATACATTAGACGTGACGTATTGAGGGTCGTCAGAGTCTCCTTCCGTCAAGACAACCATCGCCTTCTTGGAGGGCTTCATATTCTTCTGGAAGCTTTTTGCTATAATAATAGCATCTGTCATGGTGGCATTTTCAATTTCAGGGCGCGTCTTCATTATATTGTTCCTAAGCTCCTCACTCAGGCCAGCGACAAAGGCTTGTGACAAAAGCTGAGCCTGTGGTTTAATCTGTTGTGAGAATCCGAGGTCTGCGAACATCTGGGTGAGTCTGGAAGCTTATTTTTCAACTGACTCTGCTTGATCTTGAGTCACATCCTTAAGTCTGGTAGCTTGATCAGATAGACGGTCTTGTGCCCAGGATTTCAACTGTTTACAAAAAGTGACACCGGATTGCCAGGTTTCTTCAGAAGAGAGGCGAGAATCATTCAGGGCCCCTTCCATGACTGGCCAATAAGAGTCTCCTGCTTTAATTTGGGCCAATGACATTAAATCTTGCCATGTAGCTGCATACATCTTCTGGATCTGTATGATACGGCGGTAGAATGGCATAGGTTGGGCCTCTGGGTCTGGCAGTGTGGAGACTAAGGTAGCTGCCTGTCCAGGAGTAAACTTTATATACATCAAAGGTTCTGAGTCATCCTTGGCAAGTATGGCTTTCTGTGTCCGGACTGACTTGATCATCACTTGCATCTCCAACCATAATGGGTAGTTTCCTGGAGATGGTAGTGGGTTTGGATGGGCGAACATATCCTTGGAGGGCATCCTGGAGTGCCTTAACAGTCGCTTCCAAACTTCCGACTAGACGAATTTCTTGCAAATTCAACATCTGGCCATGAATTAGGGGCATTATGGTTTTAACAATCTCGTTTGCACAAGCTCGGATAGGGAATCCAAAAACTCCAGCCGAAATGGCGGGCAAGGCTATTGACCGTAAAGGCATCTGGGCCTGAGAGGCCTGGGAAGCGTGTAGAATGGCTGCTTCGACTGCCTCTCAGAGGATCCGGCAACTGGTGTCATGTTGATTGGAATCATAGAGTGGGCCAACTGCATGAATGACTAGATTGCAGGGCAGGTTGCCAGGGCCTGTAATAGCAATACGTCCTGGTTGGACAGGGCCTTGTGTACGTACTAGGGCTTCTGAGTCACATTGAATAGATTCGCCTCCAGCCTTGACTATACGAGCAGCTAGGCCACCTCCGTGGTGCAGGTGGTCATTGGCAGGATTAACCACGGCTCCTACAAACATGGTAGTGATGTCTCCTTTTCCAACTGAGAGGAGGAGGGTGCCATTGGCACAGGCATAATAACACTGAAAGACAGGGTCCCACTCCTCGGATACCGTAGAAAATGAATCCTGTGATCCTCCATCCGTATGGGGGTTATCATAAGCCACACCGTCCTGTGCATAAGTAACACCCTCCTGTCCGGGTGGATCCAGATCAATAAGCTCATGTGACAGTACAGAACGGGTAGTATGTGGTAGGGGCCTATGAGGTTGCAAAACTGGAGGTGCCACTGAGGATGCTGAAAGATTGGAACAAAGCAAACCGGGTTCAGGCACCGGGCTATAATAGGTGCCGGCTGGGGTGATGACTGGACAAAGTAATTGTGGTTTATGAGGTGTAGCAAGATGGCCACCACAGGAAGTTCCAGGCATCTGACTTCCAGGAGTATTGCCATGTTGGGACACTATGGGTGTACTGGGAGGGGCAGAAGCTACGGGCGGTGCCAGGGGCATTACTTTTAAGGGCTCTAAACTAGTTTGCATTACAGCATGCAAAGGAGGGGTTTGGTTAATACCGGATACAGCAGCTCCTAGAGAAGGAGAACGATGGGTCACAGTTGAAGGAAGACATTTAGTGACATCAGAAACAGCAACAGGCAAAGGGGGGTAAAGGGGGGGACTGTAAGCTATAGCAGGCAGTAAATGAGGTCTTTGTCCTCCACAATTATAACAAACACCACAATAATCAGGATTTTGGCAATCACAAACAGGGCATATCCACCCACCTGGACCAACCCCTGGATCGGCCGCGGAACTATTGTAAGACGGCGGCAATGAGGTTTGTGAATCTATCACTTGAACCTTTGATTTCTCACTTAAAACATAACCATACAGTTTAACATCTCCTTGGTCCACTTCAATCTCCTGCCAGCCCTCTTTCTGTAACACCGCAGCTGTCCAAAACCAAGCTCTTGCTGTATCTAACAGATTATTATCTTCAAGTATCCCCTTATTGGCGGTCAATATAGACTTCCATACACTGGGCTGCAGCCTGCCACCTGGTGGTAAGCCAACTATTTTACACAATTTCTTACAATTTTTCGTATATTTTTTTCCTTCTCGTTTTCCAACTAGGATACTAGCACTCTCAGCAGTCTCCGCAAGAACCGTTTTCCTTCTGAACAGAGTATACATAGTGCTTAATTGGACCAACGGAGTCCTTTTTCGCCTCGTCCGCGTTTGTAATGCGCAGACAGTGATTTACGTCTAATACGCAGGAGAATCCGCTAACTCCAGCACCCTTAACTTAACTAAAATGAAATCCATTCCCGTCTCGTCTGCTACGCAAACAGTGACATGCGCCTGAACCGCAGGGGAATACGCTAATTCCACTTTAAGTTAACAGAACCCTTCCCGCCTCGTTTATTATCTATCCAATATTCAATATTCAATATTTAATATTTAACAAACAGTGGCTGTGTCATCCGCAACACAGGGGAATTGCTAGTTCTCATACTTCTGTTCAAAAACAAACAATTTAAAAAGACTGAAAAATGCATGAACCCGTTAATTTCCCTCTAATCCAAACCAAAATAACACTTGTCTTTCTTTCAAATCATTACAACTCCTCCATTTGCTTTACTATACAAAGGCTGCAGCCACCTCCTGTATATTAGCCCACTGACCCCTCCTTTCTTCTCACTGCAAAGAGCTGCGCTGTCTTGACCCCCGGTCTCTGCCTGTTCACTCCTTGCCCCCCCTTGCTTCTCAGCTAAAAGATGGCAGAGACGTAGCTGTGTAATTTGATCTCCGCTCTGTCTCAAGCAGCCAGTGGACATATGGCTAACACACACTGACCCCCCTTCTCCTCTACAGAACAAAGACAGCAGCTGCGTCTGTGTGGGCTCTATCAGCCCCCCTTCTTTCTAACACAGCGAAGAAGAAAAAACTGCAGGCACTGGCTTTCTTCCACTCTCTATAAGTAGCAGCAGGCAATTAACTCTTTGAAAAGTAAATCAGAGCATAGAATCTACACCTTCCCTATGAAGCTAAGACCTCCGCTCACAATTAGCAATAAAAACAGACGATCAGATCGTATGACCCACGGACGATTTGACGCTATGGGGTCTGGGTCCGTCCCTTTGTTCTTAAACTACCGGCGAAAGATTCAAGCCCGCTAAGGGTCAATAGCGTCAACCCCTTCCTCAGATCAGGGATCACACCTCTCGCCACAGATCTCCGAAATCGCAGGTAGTACTCATATACATTATATATGACACTTACCTGCGATTTTGAGTGATCAGCTCCTGTTTCGGCGGCCTGTGGGTACTAGGAAACGATCCCTTGGATCCGAGATAGAAGTTTGGACAATCTTTCTTACGGTGGTTCTCAGCAATGCCTCCAAGTTGTTAAGGATGGGATGCAAGTTATCCCTTTCGATCTGACCGTTTTTCCAAATTAAAATGTCGTTTGTGCACGGCGAAAAAGAATAATAATTAATTGGAATCAATTATAACTCTTCTTCTCACGACAGGAGCTGAGGCAACACTGAAATCTTTATTCTTGGACAGCTAGACCACGAAGTAAAAGGGGTGTAAACAAAAGTTTTAGTCCAATCAAGTATCGTAGGTCAGGGCTTCATGACGTAGAGAGATCTGCACATCCTCCTTGGATTGGTCAGTCTAGGCTCCAGGAATTTCTTTTGTCCATCTGTCTTGGGTGCAGGACAGGAAATGGCAGCCATCTTCAAGCTATACATACATACATATATATATATATATATATATATATATATATATATATATATATATATATATATATATATCCTAGTTTATACTGAGTCTAAGGAAAATACACTGAATATGCAATATACCTATATAAACATATTAGTAAAAGAATAAAAGAGAACAAAGACATGCATAGATGTGTGTTAGTTTACATCTTACTAAACTATATATCTGAATCTATGAAATGGCTGAATTAAGTATTTTTGTATACTCAGTTCTTTATCCTCAACACCACAAGCTCCCAAAATATTCCTGAATCCACACCATGCTCCGCCGGCATCAGTTAAACAAGTTAAATGCAATACTGCCCGTACCATCAGCCTCCCCATTACCGACCAAAGAACCACTGTACCGTCACCCTGACCCTCTTCCGGTCTCCAGTTGGACTTAACCACAACAGGGGTTGAGATACCACAAACAGGATCACACTCCCACTGCCTACTCGGCTGAGCCACTTCGAACCCTGTCACCTAAGGAAAAGGCTAAAAAATGACCCCCCATTTGAAAATGACTGCAATCCATAGCCTTCACATTACCCCTAAAGCCGACCTTGCAGCCTAAACAAAAGTGGGAGGGGGGGAGAACGCACCATCCGTACCCCCTTCCCGACTCACTAACACATGCATTACACATACCGCTTCCCAAGAGCAACATATCACTACTGGACTCCCTCAACCGATTTATTCCGCCATCACACACTATGACAACAACAGAGGCTCAAGCTGTCTTTCCCATAAAAATTCTTCCCACATACTCAACCACCACGCTAACGGACATTCTTCAACCGAATTCGGGCCCACTCAATTTTCCATGAAGCCCACACGGCCTAACGGAACCATGCCCCACACCAATGTTAACATGCCCTGAAAACAGAACGCAATCACAATCATTGCCCTGGCCTCCAAACCATAATTCACAGTCCGCTTCCCTCCGCAAACCGCACCAACGACAAGTTCCCCGTACAACAATGCTTCCCGGAAAATTGCAGCCACACCACTAGCCCCAATTTACTCCATATGCAACTATGGGCATCAGGAGATGCAAACTTTACTAAACACCATGTCCGGGCCTTGTGTTCTTATAGGAAACCCTATAACATACAACCCCTTTTGAGCCCTCATGTTATACCCCATGATAAATTAAAACCGTAGCCACACCGTAGTACCTGCTCAAAGCCGACCACCATAGGGTGTACCACTATTTTAATGTAACACCCTACTGCACCCTCCAAAACCAATACCTTTCCGCCGCAAGACGGGAGCACCACGGCTCCCCAAGCAAACCCTTACCAAGATCACCATACCTACCACCGGACCAATAATTTTTACTTTTTTTTTTGGAAATTGTATACAAATATATAACCGAACTCCACCAGCCCAAAGATGCCATGAGCCCAACCACATGAAACACATAATAATACCATACGGCAATAAGCCACACGACTTACACTCTATGCACCATGGGGACCCAATCCTGAAGTCCGAACCATAACTCACATAGTCGTCCCCCCCCCGTAATCACGGATGTCTGAGGAACTCCATTGTTCCATCCGTGGCCCATCATTGCTGATTCACCGAGTTCCCCCACAGCAGCCTAAAGCTGCCCACCACCTATGGTAACACCAATTCAGGCGAAAAACAAAAACGCAGCATGTCTATTATTTTTGCATTTTTGACTGCGTTTTCCACCCATTGAGTTCAATGAGATGTTCAAAAACGCAATGAAAACAGCAAATTGCAAATATAGCTGCGTTTTAGTGCGTTTCTATGACTAAAAACGCAGCTATAAACGCAAGGGGTGGGCAGTAAAGTGACATGTACAGGAAGAGGATTCCTTCTGTAAGTAAATATAGAAGCGTGAATCCTCCCGGTACCGTCACCGCTGCGTCCACCTCCAGTCCTGTGCATGTCAGCTCCCGTGCGGCACCATGTCTGGGCGGGAGGTGGAGGCAGCTGCGAAAACAAAAGTGAACAGTAGAAAAAAAATGTCATACTCACCTGTCTGCAGACTCCCGGTGCCATGTCCGCTCCCAGCTCCTCTCCTGGTACCGCCACTCCGGCTGTGTGCAGACGGCCGGGACACCTCCGATAGCTGCAGGACCTGGCGCTGATCACCTGATGCGGTCACCTGACGCATCAGTCGATCGTAAGTCTCGCGGTGACGCCGGCGCCCGGCCGGCTTAACCTGTCAGTGGATGCCATCAGGAGACTTCATCCCTGATTACCGGCAGCTCCTGCAGCGATCGGATGGGATCAAACTCCGCTCTAGGAGCTGCCGGTAATCAGCACATAAGTGAGTATTTTTTTTTTTTTTACACTGATGCATCATCTGATTGTATAAACGGCTTTTATACAATCAGCTGATGTGTGATGTGATTCACATCCTAGAACCTGACACATCATCTGATCGCTTTGCCTTCCAGCAAACCGATCAGATGATATTGGATCCGGATTGGACGGCGCGGGACCCTTGACCCAGGATTACTGCGGAGGGGGGTTCTTTATTTCAATAAAGATGGAGTCACTAATTGTGTTGTGTTTTATTTCTAATAAAATATTTTTCTGTGTGTTGTGTTTTTTTTTATCTTTACTAGAAATTCATGGTGGCCATGTATAATATTGGCGTGACATGAATTTCGGGCTTAGGGCCAGCTGATAATATACAGGTAGCCCTAACTCCATTATTACCCAGCGAGCCACCCGTCACCAGGACAGCTGGAAGAGCTGGATACAGCGCCAGAAGATGGCGCTTCTATGAAAGTGCCATTTTCTGGGGTGGCTGCAGACTGCAATTTGCAGCGGGGGTGCCCAGAAAGCATGGGCACCCTGCACTGTGGATTCCAATCCCCAGCTGCCTAGTTGTACCTGGCTGGACTCAAAAATTGGGCGAAGCCCACATCCTTTTTTTTTTTTTATTATTTCATGAAATTCATGAAATAAAAAAAAAAGGGCTTCCCTATATTTTTGGTTCCCAGCCGGGTACAAATAGGCAGCTGGGGGTTGGGGGCAGCCCGTACCTGCCTGCTGTACCTGGCTAGCATACAAAAATATGGCGAAGCCCACGTCATTTCTTTTGTTTGGGGGGGGCAAAGAAATCCTTCATACAGTCCTGGAAGGAGGATGCTGAGCCTTGTAGTTCGACAGCTGCTGTCTTCTCTCCTGCATACTCTATTGGATGGAGGATGCTGAGCCTTGTAGTTCTGCAGCTGCTGTCTTCTCTCCTGCATACACTAGTGGATGGATAGTGGGAAAAAGGTTTTTTGCCCAGCTCACCTGTGCAATGGAAGCCAGTAATCCTGGGCTGTGCACGGAGAAGAGGTTTGGAGAGCCAGTCCATGTGCATTGAAAGTGTAAAGGAGATTTCACCAGCACAAAACTCCAGGCACTTTGTTCTTTAAAATAAAAACTTCTTTATTTTCTTATCATTAAAAAGTCCATGCTATAGTGGTTAAGCCCATGTTAGAGAGGACGCGTTTCGAACATCCAGTTCTTATTCAGTCTCTAAACCATCTAGTCACAGAACTGTTTAAAAAGGGCTGAACCCAAACATGTGATCAAATGCAAGGAGAGAGCAAGACAATTACAAAAACATTAACCCCTTAAGGTGGATCATTCCATATAATGCCATAACACTTATATACATACATAGTATTTAAGCAAGATTAATATGCAAACATCAATTCATTTCTTTTATTTAGACCTTTAGGAGATCTTGTGCCCATTAAAAACATCCATTTTATTTCTCTCTGAAAAAGGATATCTTTCAAATTTCCACCTCTTCTAGGTAGCTGGATTTTTTAAATGGCATTGACTTTCATGCCTTTCAAATCACCTGCATGTGCGTCACGAAAATGTTGAGACACTCCTGATAATTTTCTTGTGGTGGCATTATTCACATCATAAATGTGTTCAGATATCCTCTTTCTGAGAGAACGACAAGTGCTGCCTATATATTGTAACTGACAAATAGTACAAGATATTAAATAAACCACATGGTCTGAACCGCAGTTTATGAGTGAAATTATTTTATAAGTTTTTTTATCAGTAAATGAAGAAAAATCCTTCACATTTAACATATAACCGCATAGTCCACACGATCTGTGGCCACATTTAAAAGAGCCTGTGCTGGGTAACCAATTGCCGGTATTTTTTTCTTTTTTAGTGGAACCGCACCTATTCATGTGATCACTAGGTGATAACATGGATCCCAATGTAATGTTCCTTTTTGAAACAAATTTAACTCCATTTTTTAAAATTTGATATAATGTGTCATCTGTAGATAAAATGGGTAAATATTTTTTGATAATTTTTATTACATCATAATAGTTCTTACTGTATGTTGTTGAAAAAACTACTGACAATTCTTTCTGGGGACTATCTTTGATTTTATTCATGTCCAAATATTGTGACCTACTCACTTTAGTTGCCTTGGTTTTGGCTTTCTGGAGATTTTTCATTTTATAACCTCTTGCCAAAAACCTTTTTTCAATAGTGCTGCATTCCACCTCAAAACCATTTTGGGTGTTGCAACACCTCCTAGCACGGACATATTCACCTGTAGGGATGTTATCTATAACATGCTTTGGATGGCAGGTTCCCGCATGTAGTAGCGAGTTGCCTGATATAGGTTTTCTGTAAAGACTGCAATTAATTTCTCCATTATCACTCTTCCCATGAAATTGTATATCCAAAAAATTAATTTTTGATACATCATGAAAAAAAGTGAAAAAAGCGATCAGCTGCTGTCACTGAGGTTACCCGCGGCCACCGCTGGATCCAGCGGTGGCCGCGAGTTACCTGACTGACAGCAGCTGATCGCGCTACTCACCTCATTTGCTGTGTGGAGGTGACCGGAGCGGCGGTGTCTTCTGCTGCTCCTGTCACCTCCATGCAGCAGAGCTGGACGCGACGCTGGAGGTCCGTGGAGTACGCCGGACATGGAGGGTTTGTCGGGGTTAATAAATTGGTAATGAGGGAATTTGTGTGTTTTTTATTTCAAATAAAGGATTTTTTTGGGTGTGTGTGTTTTTTTACTGTAACTTACAGATTAATCATGGAAGGTGTCTCATAGACGCCTGACATGATTAATCTAGGACTTATTGGCAGCTATGGGCTGCCAATAACTCCTTATTACCCCGATTTGCCAACGGCACCAGGGCAAATCGGGAAGAGCCGGGTACAGCCCCAGAACTGTCGCATATAATGTATGCGGCAATTCTGGGCGGCTGCTGACTGATATTGTTAGGGTGGGGGGCTCCCCATAACGTGGAGCTCCCCATCCTGAGAATACCAGCCTTCAGCCGTATGGCTTTATCTGGCTGGCATTAAAATTGGGGGGAACCGCACGCCGTTTTTTTTTAATTATTTATTTATTTATTTTACTGCACAGTATAGACACGCCCACCGGCTGCTGTGATTGGGTGCAGTGTGACACCTGTCACTCAGCGTGGGGGCGTGTCTCACTGTAACCAATCATAGGCGCCGGTGGGCGGGGAAAGCAGGGAATAGGAGATTGTTTAATGAGCGGCAGGCTTTTTCAAAATAGTAAAAGCCGCCGCAGCCGTGTGAATGCCGTGCAGCGCTGCGCCGGAGATCGAGGAACGGTGAGTATGAGAGAGGGGGGGAAACTTCAGTCAATCGGGGGATTAGCGGTCACCGGTGAATCCTTCACAGGTGACCGCTAATCAGTACTCGACACAGACAGAGCCGCGGTATGAGGATGAAGTCGGGTGAAGTTCACCCGAGTTCATTCTCATCGCGCAACTCTGTCTGCTGTCAGCCGACATTTATAAACGACATTGTGCATCACACACACGGACATTACACACGGACATTACACGTACACATACACGTTAATTCCACACGCACACACGGACGTTCTGCACACAAACACGGCTAGCATACGCAATTCACACAGGTGCCACACGGACCATAAAAACGGACACAAAAACGGGACACGGACCCGAAAAACGGCCCGTAACACACGTGCGTGTTTTTCACGGACGTGTGAAGGGGGCCTTAGACAAATTTTGAACCATAGGTTCTTGTAAATGAGAAAGAGCAGTTAATTCTTTTTCTACTATATTCTGGAAATCAGTCATCTGATCGCACCTCGAAGGGATGGGATAAAAACTTGGATTAGGAACATTAAAGTGGGAAACCGCACAATGTGAATTAGATCTGGTACCACTATCACTTGACAAATCATGCAAATTTTGTAAAGCCATTTGTTCTTTGAATGACATAGGAGAGAAATATGTGTCGGCTGATGCATTTGAAACATTAGGAACATTAGACCCATTTTCATCTTGAAAGAAGTGGTTTTTTACTGTTAATTTTCGGATAAACTTATTAACATCTAATATTGTTTTAAAAAGATCAAACCTTTTATTGGGAACAAAATTTAAACCCCTTTTCAAAACACTTATTTCACTATTGTTTAAAATGCATGCCGACATATTGATAACAGAAAAATTACTATTATCAATATTCATTTCCTTTTCCCCCTCATATAATGATTGTGTTGATACACATGACTTTCTATGTTTGCGGCCGCTCCTCCTTGTTTTTTTCGATTTTTTTGGGAAAAACGGCTGATTTTTCAAGTTTTTTGACACACTTGATGAAGTAGATGGAGTGTCAAAATTATTGTCGGACGTGTCTGTATTGTAATCTGTAGAGTCCACATCAGTCGGATCAAAATCTGTAGAAGAAAAATTTACATGAGTGGAATTGTTGCGTCTTTTATTATTTTTCAATATGGATTTGGGACCAGCTTGAAAAAATCTCCTAGAATTGTGCCAATTGTAGATTTTATTATCCTCATAGTCCCGCAAATCACGAACATACTTTTTTTCTTTAAATGCAGTGATTGTATCCTCAAGGGCAATGATTTTGACATTTATCTGATCTTTCATGGTCTTATAAGCATCCAGACCTGAATATTGTGCAAGGGAAACTTCAATTTCTTTAATCTTATTCTCCAACACACCTATTTTATTTCGTTCTTGTTCTATAATTAATTGAATAAGTTTTTTGGAGCATTCAGATAAGATTGTATCCCATTTTGCAACAAATTCTTGATTAAATTCAACTGTGGGTCTTTTATTCAGCCGAAGTCCCCTGGGAACCATGCTTTTGTCAAGATATGCTTGCAAGGTTTTGCTGTCCCACCAGGTACGAATTCTCGTTGACATTACTTTTTCTAATTCCCACATAATTTGGTTCATTTCTGTATGTGTTTCCAAAGGGGTATCTTGCTTATTTAATGAAAACATTTTTGCAGCTCTCTCCATACGTAATCTGTCTGAAGTAACAAAGCTTTCACAATTCTGATTGCTATTAGCATCATTCATCTGGTCTTCCATTTTATGACACAATCTTGTAAGGAACTATAAGTCATACAATTTCATTATATATAATATACAATGTCTCTTTTTGAAAAGATCCAAAGCAATAATTGTTGACTTACTGAAAGGTTCCTGATCGTGGATCACAGGGAGCACGGGTATAGCAGCTCAAGATGAATAGTGGGAAAAAGGTTTTTTGCCCAGCTCACCTGTGCAATGGAAGCCAGTAATCCTGGGCTGTGCACGGAGAAGAGTTTTGGAGAGCCAGTCCATGTGCATTGAAAGTGTAAAGGAGATTTCACCAGCACAAAACTCCAGGCACTTTGTTCTTTAAAATAAAAACTTCTTTATTTTCTTATCATTAAAAAGTCCATGCTATAGTGGTTAAGCCCATGTTAGAGAGGACGCGTTTCGAACATCCAGTTCTTATTCAGTCTCTAAACCATCTAGTCACAGAACTGTTTAAAAAGGGCTGAACCCAAACATGTGATCAAATGCAAGGAGAGAGCAAGACAATTACAAGAACATTAACCCCTTAAGGTGGATCATTCCATATAATGCCATAACACTTATATACATACATAGTATTTAAGCAAGATTAATATGCAAACATCAATTCATTTCTTTTATTGAGACCTTTAGGAGATCTTGTGCCCATTAAAAACATCCATTTTATTTCTCTCTGAAAAAGGATATCTTTCAAATTTCCACCCCTTCTAGGTAGTTTGATTTTTTCAATGGCATTGACTTTCATGCCTTTCAAATCACCTGCATGTGCGTCGCGAAAATGTTGAGACACTCCTGATAATTTTCTTGTGGTGGCATTATTCACATCATAAATGTGTTCAGATATCCTCTTTCTGAGAGAACGACAAGTGCTGCCTATATATTGTAACTGACAAATAGTACAAGATATTAAATAAACCACATGGTCTGAACCGCAGTTTATGAGTGAAATTATTTTATAAGTTTTTTTATCAGTAAATGAAGAAAAATCCTTCACATTTAACATATAACCGCATAGTCCACACGATCTGTGGCCACATTTAAAAGAGCCTGTGCTGGGTAACCAATTGCCGGTATTTTTTTCTTTTTTAGTGGAACCGCACCTATTCATGTGATCACTAGGTGATAACATGGATCCCAATGTAATGTTCCTTTTTGAAACAAATTTAACTCCATTTTTAAAAATTTGATATAATGTGTCATCTGTAGATAAAATGGGTAAATATTTTTTGATAATTTTTATTACATCATAATAGTTCTTACTGTATGTTGTTGAAAAACGACGACGCACATGCAGGTGATTTGAAAGGCATGAAAGTCAATGCCATTGAAAAAATCAAACTACCTAGAAGAGGTGGAAATTTGAAAGATATCCTTTTTCAGAGAGAAATAAAATGGATGTTTTTAATGGGCACAAGATCTCCTAAAGGTCTAAATAAAAGAAATGAATTGATGTTTGCATATTAATCTTGCTTAAATACTATGTATGTATATAAGTGTTATGGCATTATATGGAATGATCCACCTTAAGGGGTTAATGTTTTTGTAATTGTCTTGCTCTCTCCTTGCATTTGATCACATGTTTGAGTTCAGCCCTTTTTAAACAGTTATGTGACTAGATGGTTTAGAGACTGAATAAGAACTGGATGTTCGAAACGCGTCCTCTCTAACATGGGCTTAACCACTATAGCATGGACTTTTTAATGATAAGAAAATAAAGAAGTTTTTATTTTAAAGAACAAAGTGCCTGGAGTTTTGTGCTGGTGAAATCTCCTTTACACTAGTGGATGGAGTATGCTGAGCCTTGTAGGTCTGCTGAGCCTTGTAGGTCTGCTCCCCCTGACTCTCCCTCCAGCATACAGTCCTGGATGGAGCATGCTGAGCCTTGTAGTTCTGCAGCTGTCTGCTCTCCTGCATACACTAGTGGAGAATGAAGAACATATGGAAGAAGGAAATGACATCAGCCCTTTTTTTTTTTTTTTTCAAGAATCTTTAATGGCAATATTCACAAAAAAACGCAGTGAGCAAAAACGCAGCTAAACGCAGCCAAAAACGCGATAAAAACGTGTGCGTTTTTTCATGTGTTTTTTAAAGACGCTGCGTTTGTGCGTTTTTAGCGCTAAAAAACGCACAAAAACGCAGCGGCAAAAAAATGCAGTGTGTGCACATAGCCAAAGGCATTTGGCAGACTCGAGATTAGAGTTGAGCGCAGTTCGTGGTTCATGGTTCTCCAGTTCGCGGTTCGAGTGATTTAGGGGGGTGTTCTAGATCGAACTGGAACTCGAGCTTTTTGCTAAATGCTCGATAGCTTGAGTTATGTTCGAGAACGGTTCTAGCAGCAAAAAGACAAGCTAATTAGTAGCTGGCTTTTCGCTGTAATAGTGTAAGTCACTTTGTGACTCACACTGTAATGAAATTTCAGCTGCTGGGATAATGGCGATCACCATTTTTTTTTTCTTGTCTTTCCTCCCTAAGCGCGCGTGTAGTGGGGCGGGCCAGCATGTCAGCCAATCCCAGACACAGGATGGCTGAGAGAAAACCGGGTTGAATGCTGCGCTAGAAAACCACGATTCCAATGGATATAATAAAATCCTTTCCTTTATTGGCACGAGTCAACGCGTTTCGAAGGCATAACCGCCTTCTTCATCAGGACAAGACAGTACAAGAAAAGAACAGCATCTTCAACCCGGTTTTCTCTCAGCCATCCTGTGATCTACATTTCCTCCATCGGGGCTGCTGCTGACCACTACCGCATAATCTGCCTATATGCTTACATAGGAGTTGTGCCTGTCACAACCAGAACAGGTGAGTACCTGTCTCTATATGTGTATCCCCTCATCCACCAGATAAGACCCTATTTTTGCGCTTGTCTCCTCCACAGTTTTCTCGCCTAATCCCAGACACACACACAGCTAAGTGGACTTTTTGCCAGACAAGCAAGGGCATGTGTCATAGGCTGTCCATGTCACATGTCCCTGCATTATAAAAACGGGTATCTGCCCGTCTGGACGCCATTATCTGCCTTCTGCGTCTGGGTGTCAGTCACCGCTGGCGCAGCTCCTGTCGCCGATCCTGTTGTGTACGCTCTAGACACAGTGCTGTACAGAATAAGGATAGAAGTTTCTTTCAGCCCTTGTAATGGCTAATTACAGCAGGCTCAGAGTCATAGGTGACAGTCAGGTCCGTGGAAACAGTTTTTAACAGCTACAGATAACAGCGTCTGTGTAGCTAAACTCAGGGACTTCCTCGCTGCATTTCACCATTAGGAGGGATAAAAAGTGAGGCTTCCTTTCCTCTACACTGACCCACAACCTGGCCACTGTACCCTCCTGCCCTTTTTAGCAAAGCCATTTTAATTGCAGAGTGCCTCCAGTTAGTGGCATCCTAAAAGTGGCTGTTGGACTTCATTAGTGTCCCACTGGTGCAAAGCTATTTGCAGCACCTCTGCATTGCACACTCAAGCTCATTTTTACTAAGCCATTATAATAGCAAACACTGAGGAAACTTAGTGGCATCCTAAAAGTGGTTGTTGGACTTCATTAATGTTCTACTGGTGCAAAGATATTTGCAGGACCTCTGCATTGCACCCTCAAACTCCTTTGTACTAAGCTATTAGAAAAGCACTGTGAAAGTGCGAAACGGCCATCGTTTGACACGTTTTGACGTGTGCTCCCTCCCCTACCAACCCTCTCCACTCATGTAACCTCCACGATTGAATAAATCGCACATAGCACAGCAAAAAGATCTGGTGAGTGCAATTTTAATCTTTTACATTGGATGACATCTACTTCTGTTACTTTATGCACCCCGGAGCTGCGCTGATTTCTGCCTTCTGTATAGGACTGTTATTATATTGGACATATCGAGTGGTGAGTAGTGCCTTGAATCCCTTTTTCCAATTGAAATTTCTGAGCATAATGTTGACCCATATTCACAAACTGTAACACCTGTTGTAATAGACAATGAGGAACATACTGATGACGATGAGACGCAGATACTAGATTGGGATGACAACTTAAATATTCGTTCAGGGCAGGAAGAGGCTCGGTCTGAGGGTGAGGGGAGTGCAAACACAACGCTTAATGAGGAAGTTCTAGATCCCACCTACTGTCAACCCACAATCAGGCACTCGAGGAGGTCAACAGAGGCGGTGGTGGAGGATGCTACTGACGACGAAGTTACCTTGCGCCTTCCTGGACAGAGGTGGAGTACTGGTAGCACGTCTACAACTGCATCCTCAACCACCACTCTGCCTCTAAGCACTAGTCGGGGTGGCTCAGCAGGTCGCATGTCCTCTAAGTTTTGCCTAGCCTGGTCCTTTTTTGACCTTGCAAAGGATCGCCCAAATCATGTGATCTGTAAAATTTGTCGGGAATCTGTTAGTAGAGGCAAAAACATCAGCAGTTTGACAACTTCTTCCATGAATCATCACATGAATAAATATCATATGTCCCAGGGGGAAGCTCACCGTGCTGCAATTCAGCCTAGCGGAGCGGACCATCCACCGCCTGCCCCTTCCAATGCATCCGCGCGCTCTTCATCTTTTAGGACTGTGGGGACAGCTGTCACACCTGGTTTTCCATGCACAGCTTCCACCACTGTAACCGCAACAGGCAGTTTGCTTGGTAGGTCATCAGTTGGTTTGGAAGGTTAAACAAGTGCGTGTGTACAGCTCTCTCAGACATCGATAGCATCAATGTTGGATGAAGGCAACATCATGTCTACGCCTACACTTTCCTCACAAACCTGCATTTTTTTCAGGGACACCCTACTCACCACCGTCTACACACAGCAGCCAGATCTCTGTCCCTCAGATGTGGACAAATAAAAGGCCATTTCCTGCGAGCCATGACAAAGCTAAGAGGTTGACTTTATCCCTCTGTTACCTCTTGGCTACTGAAATGCTGCCTTTCCGCCTGGTGGACACACAGGATTTTCGAGACCTTATGTCTGTCGCTGTGTCCCAGTACCAGATGCCCAGTCACCACTACTTCTCCAAGAAAGGTGTGCCTGCGCTACACCAGCATGTCGCACACAACATCACCGCTTCCTTGAGAAACTCTGTGTGTGAACGGGTGCATTTCACCACCGATACTTGGACCAGTAAGCATGGACATGGACGTTACATGTCGCTGACTGGGCACTGAGTAACTATGGTGATAGATGGTGAAGGGTCTGCTGCACAAGTCTTGCCGTCCCCACGACTTGGGCGTCAATCCTCTGTCTGTCCAAGTTCCTCCACTGCTTCTGCCTCCTCAACCTCGTCTGGGTCCTCCACCTCCGCCCCAAGCCTGCCTGGTCAGGCCACCAGCGTTGTAACTGCGCAGAAGGAATCACGCACCCCTCATTACTATGCTGGCAGCAGAGCGCAATGGCATCAGGCGGTCTTTGTCTTGAAATGTCTTGGAAATAAGAGTAACACAGCGGCTGAGTTGTGGGCAGCTCTGGAGACTGAGTTTGGTAAATGGTTGTCTCCACTCAACCTGCAGCCTGGTAAGGCATCGCTCCAGAAGTCTTTCGGCCTGCCGGTTCATCGCCTGAAATGCGATGTGCCAACACGCTGGAATTCGACTCTCCACGTGTTACAGCGACTGTGGCAGCACCGCCGAGCCCTGGTGCAATATGTCATGACATATAGCCTGGGCCAACGAGATGCAGAGGTGGGGCAGATTACCCTGATGGAGTGGTCAAGGATCAAGGACCTATCAACAAGGGCGCATGGTAGCAGGCGAAACATTGAGGAAGGTGCAGGAGAACATGAAGAAATGGAGGATGAACTGTCCGTGGACATGGAAGACTCAGCGGATGAGGGAGACCTTGGTCAAATTTCAGTTGAAAGAGGTTGGGGGGAGATGTCAGAGGAAGAAAGAACGGTTAGCACCTCTATGCCACAAACACAGCGTGGACTTGGTCCGCATGGCTGCGCAAGACACATGAGCGCCTTCTTGCTGCACTACCTCCAACATGACCCTCATATTGTCAAAATTAGAAGTGATGATGACTACTGGCTTGCCACACTATTAGATCCCCGGTACAAGTCCAAATTTTGTGACATAATTCCAGCCATAGAAAGGGACGCACGTATGCAGGAGTATCAGCAAAAGCTGTTACTCGATCTTAACTCTGCTTTTCCACCAAACAACCGTGGGGCACGGAGTGAATCTCCCAGTTGTAACTTGAGAAACATGGGACGGTCTCGTCATCTTCAACAGTCTACTCGTATCAGCAGCACCATATCTGGTGCTGGTAACAGCAATTTTATTGAATCTTTTCAGAATTTTTTTAGACCATCCTTTGCAAGGCCACCAGAGACAACAAGTCTGACACATGGTCAACGGCTGGAGAGGATGATACAGGAGTATCTCCAAATGAACATCAATGCCATGACTTTGCAAATGGAGCCTTGCTCATTTTGGGCTTCAAATCTTGAAAAATGGCCAGAGCTCTCCACTTACGCCTTGGAGATCTTGTCGTGTCCAGCTGCTAGCGTTGTCTCTGAACGTGTCTTCAGTGCTGCTGGGTGTGTGCTGACAGATAAGTGCACGCGTCTGTCCAGTGACAATGTGGACAGACTAACGTTCATCAAAATTAACAAGTCATGGATCCACAAGGAATTTACTACCCCTGTGTCATCCTGGGGAGAGTAAATGCTTGTGGATTTGGAATGTGCTTGATGCAAATCAAAACATCCTGTTTGCAACTAGGGCACAAGTGCTGCCACTGATGGGGTGTCTGTGTGGCCCAATTTTTGGAAAAAAGGGAGACTCCGCTTGGAGGAACCCTTGCTTGCTGTGTTTTTAAAAAGGAGCCAAGATCAACAAGTCATGGTTCAGCAAAGACTTTGCTACCTACCCCGGTGTCATCCTGGGGACGGTTAAGGATGGCGTATTTTTGAATGTGCTTGATGCAAATCTATCTGTGAAGTGTACGACTGGGGCACAAGTGCTGCCACTGAAGGGGTGTCTGTGTTGCCCAATTTTTGGAAAAAGGGAGACTCCGCTTGGAGGAACCCTTGCTTGCAGTGTTTCTAAAAATGATCCAAGATGAACAGATCTGGGATCAGGAAAGACTTTGCTACCTACCCCGGTGTCTTCCTGGGGACGGTTAAGGATGGCATATTTTTGAATGTGCTTGATGCAAATCTAACTGTGAAGTGTACGACTGGGGCACAAGTGCTGCCACTGAAGGGGTGTCTGTGTGGCCCAATTTTTGGAAAAAGGGAGACTCCGCTTGGAGGAACCCTTGCTTGCAGTGTTTCTAAAAATGATCCAAGATGAACAGATCTGGGATCAGGAAAGACTTTGCTACCTACCCCGGTGTCTTCCTGGGGACGGTTAAGGATGGCATATTTTTGAATGTGCTTGATGCAAATCTAACTGTGAAGTGTACGACTGGGGCACAAGTGCTGCCACTGAAGGGGTGTCTGTGTGCCCCAATTTTTGGAAAAAAGGGAGACTCTGCTTGGAGTAACCCTTGCTGTGTTTTTAAAAAGGGGCCAAGATGAACAAGTCATGGTTCAGCAAAGACTTTGCTACCTACCCCGGTGTCATCCTGGGGACGGTTAAGGATGGCGTATTTTTGAATGTGCTTGATGAAAATATACCTGTAAAGTGTACGACTGGGGCACAAGTGCTAACACTGAAGGGGTGTCTGTGTGGCTCAATTTTTGGAAAAAAGGGAGACTCTGCTTGGAGTAACCCTTGCTTGCTGTGTTTTTAAAAAGGAGCCAAGATGAACGTCATGTTTCAGCAAAAACTTTGCTACCTACCCCAGTGTCATCCTGGGAACGGTTAAGGATGGCGTATTTTTGAATGTGCTTGATGCAAATCTACCTGTGAAGTGTACGACTGGGGCACAAGTGCTGCCACTGAAGGGGTGTCTGTGGGGCCCAATTTTTGGAAAAAAGGGAGACTCTGCTTGGAGTAACCCTTGCTGTGTTTTTAAAAAGGAGCCAAGATGAACAAGTCATTGTTCAGCAAAGACTTTGCTACCTACCCCGGTGTCATCCTGGGGACAGCTTAGGATGGCGTATTTTTGAATGTGCTTGATGCAAATCTAACTGTGAATTGTACGACTGGGGCACAAGTGCTGCCACTGAAGGGGTGGGTGTCTGTGTGGCCCAATTTTTGGAAAAAAGGGAAACTCCGCTTTGAGTCACCTTGCGGATTTTTACATCATTTTAGAAGGGCATGCCATGCCTATACCTGTGTTTCCTACTCTTTTTCCTTGTCCAGCTCTTTTGTTTTCGCATGAATATATGTCCTTGTCACTTTCCCATGTGTTTGTGTTGTGTTGTGAGTTGTTTGTCACCTTTTGGACACCTTTGAGGTTGTTTTCTAGGTGTTTTTATGTCTTTGTGATTGCCTCCCATTGTTTCCTATGGGTTTGAGTGGTTCGCCGAACCGGTTCGCCGAACGGAACGTGAACCAGACCTCAGTTTGGCGAACCGAGCTCGAGCCGAACCATGACTGGTTCGCTCATTTCTACTCGAGATACAAGAGATTTTTATGGTCAGTGATAATAGTAATTGGGTGGATGGCTACCTCCAGCAATTGTCTCTATTCCTCAAATCCCAACTTGATGGCGAATAATTCCCTGTTATCTATGTCATAATTATGTTTGGCTGGAAACAACTTCCTGGAAAAGAAACAACATGAGCTAAACTTACAAAGTGACAGACCCTGAGACAATACAGCCCCAACCCCTATCTCAGATAGGTCCACCTCTACAGTAAAAGGAAGAGACACATCAGGCTGTATAAGTACTGAAGCTGACGCAAAACCCTTTTTCTGACAATCAAAAGTGTGTAGAGCACTCTCAGACAAGTCAGAGAAGTCTTCCCCTTTTTAAGTCATATCGATCTGAGGTCTTGCTATAGTAGAGGTTTTTTTGAATACACTTTCTGTAATAGTTGGCAAAAGCTAAGAATCGCTGTAGCTCTTTAAAGTTTTCAGGAAGATGCCAATTTAAAATAGCCTGCAACTTTGAGGGATCCATCCTGGACCCAGACACAGAAATGATGTAACCCAGAAAAGGTAACTCCTGAACCGCAAATAAACACTTCTCATGGTTGGCATAAAGCTTGTTCTAATCAACTGCAATATCTTTTTTTAATGTGTTCCATGTTAGACCTTAAATCTTGAGAGTAAATGAGCATGTCATCCAGGTATATGATAAAAAAAAATCCCAAAAGGTGAGCAAACACATCATTGATAAAGTTGTGAAATACAGCAGGCACATTAGTTAAACCAAAGGGCATTATCAGATTTTCATAGTGACCCTCCGGTGTATTAAATGCCCTCTTCCACTAATCCCCCTCCCTGATCAGATTATAGGCCACCCTGAGGTCAAGTTTGCACTAGGGCAACTTAGCCCCTGGCTTCAACCTTATAGTGCAGTCGTAAGGTAAACTCCTGACAACCTTTCTCTGAGAACACATATTTAAACTCAGATCAAGTCTCAGCAGTACTGAGAGCAACAGTCAAGGCACATGTCCCCAGACAGTGTGCCTTACCATACAGGCTCCACTGAACAATCTCCTGAGTCTTCCAGTCAACTACTGGGTTGTGTAAGGAGAGCCAAGGCAACCCCAACATGAAAAAAAAAGTGTAGACCCAGGCAAGAATCCTCCAATTCCCCTGAGTCTAGTAATTTTCTGATGACCAGCCTTTCTTAGGTAATTGGGGACACATGCTGATGAAGTGCCCCTTTTTGCCACAGAACAAACATACCCCTCTTGTTTTAGGAGTAAGACACTCTCTTTTCACCTGAGTCATCCCACTGACCTGCATGGGCTCAACCAAGGTCTCCAGGGTTGACACTGGGGCTGCTATTCCCTCCCAAATAGATGTGGTTTCATGAGTCCTCTGGTGGACCGAGGGTTCAATACAGATTACTAGTTCCATAGCAGATTCCAGAGACTAAAGCCTCTCTCTGAAATACCATGAAAAAAATGGCTCTTGAGAACAGGCTCATTCCACTTGTATCTCTAGTGACCAGCACCGGAATCCTCCACCAAGCGATTTAGTGAATGGATCTTGGACTCAGCCAAAGACACCTTATTAGGGTCATCATTGATGAGGCCGAGAGCAGAAAAAAACTGTCCAAACACAGGGAATCGGAATGCAAGGAAAACGCTCATGATTTTGTGTCACCACAGTCTCTGGACACATTGTGCATAAGATGGCGACTGTGAATCTTATTGTTTGGAGGAGCCTCTGTGGCAAGAGTCACTGGATAAAGTTTTATAGATACAGGATCCAATCTGAGCCAGGTACAGGTTAACAGGATCAGGGAGAAGTCCAGAACCGAAGACTGGTGCATATAATGTATGCGGCAATTCTGGGCGGCTGCTGACTGATATTGTTAGGGTGGGGGGCTCCCCATAACGTGGAGCTCCCCATCCTGAGAATACCAGCCTTCAGCCGTATGGCTTTATCTGGCTGGCATTAAAATTGGGGGGGACCGCACGCCGTTTTTTTTAAATTATTTATTTATTTATTTTACTGCACAGTATAGACACGCCCACCGGCTGCTGTGATGGGGTGCAGTGAGGCACCAGTCACTCAGTGTGGGGGCGTGTCTCACTGCAACCAATCATAGGCGCCGGTGGGCGGGGAAAGCAGGGAATAGGAGATTGTTTAATGAGCGGCCGGCTTTTTCAAAATAGTAAAAGCCGCCGCAGCAGTGTGAATGCCGTGCAGCGCCGCGCCGCGCCGGGGATCGAGGAACGGTGAGTATGAGAGAGGGGGGGAAACTTCAGTCACTCGGGGGATTAGCGGTCACCGGTGAATCCTTCACAGGTGACCGCTAATCAGTACTCGACACAGACAGAGCCGCGGTATGAGGATGAAGTCGGGTGAAGTTCACCCGAGTTCATTCTCATCGCGCAACTCTGTCTGTTGTCAGCCGACATTTATAAACGACATTGTGCATCACACACACGGACATTCCACACGGACATTCCACGTACACATACACGTTAATTCCACACGCACACACGGACGTTCTGCACACAAACACGGCTAGCATACGCAATTCACACAGGTGCCACACGGACCATAAAAACGGACACAAAAACGGGACACGGACCCGAAAAACGGCCCGTAACACACGTGCGTGTTATTCACGGACGTGTGAAGGGGGCCTCAGTGAGTGAAGAGATCTGTGCAGTGTATTTTGTAAATGATGAGAACTGGTACAGAGCTCAGGTAAAGGCCCAAGTGTGAAAATACTGCTGTTCCAAAATGTGTAAGGGGTGCCTCCAAAATTAGCCCTGGAGGCTATGACTGCCACATCTAGAACCAGATTGATTTACAGCTTCTCAAAAGAAAGAACGTGTCACTTGGAGAGTATTGTAGAGCGAACAAATCAGAGGATATATAACCCAGTGATCAAAGAGATCTGTACAGCGTGTTATGCAGGTGATGAGAACTGGGACAGAACGCAGTTGAAGGACTGAGTAGGTCCGAGTGTACCAATGCTGCTGTTCCACTATGTGAAATGGCAATCCCAAAAATTACCCATGCCTTGCAGGGTATTTTAGAACGTGTCCCTTGCAGGGTATTTTACAGCAAATAAATCAAAGGATATAGAATCCAGCAAGTGAAGAGCTCTGTGCAGTGTATTATGCAAGTGATGGAAATTTGTGCAGAGCTCAGGTGAAAGCGTGAGTGTGTCAAAGCTGCTGTTCCAAAATGTTTAATGCCTACCCTCAAAATTATACCTGTAGACTATGACTGCCACATCTACAATCAAAAAGAAAGCTTCTCAAAAGAAAGAACATTGTAATGCTCACCAGGATAGCAGGTGAGTAACAGACTCACTGGGCCACAGCACAGAGAAAACCTGAAAGGGCTTAACTACAGAAACACACCTTGTTTTCATGAGAACCTCTCATGGTGAGGGTAGTGCGCTGCAGGTGTGAGACCGGATGCCGCTAAGGTAGACTGCTGCTGTAAAAGCTGGCCCCAGGGATATGAGCACTGACAGACTCTGGTGGTAGAAGCAGCGGGAACAGCGGGTGCCGTGGATTCGACTAGAATGGATGGATGCAGTAGCAGCAGCCAACGTGGACACTTGCAGCAGTGGCAGCAGATATCGTGGCAGTGGCCGGAGTGGAGAGTTGCAGCAGGGGCAGACTTGTAATGCACTGAAACACAGCGAAGAATCAGCAACAGCACACAGCACATTAATAGCAGCAGCAGCAGCACACAAACAGACTTGAGAACTAGCAAAGAGAGATGAGCAAACCCAAAGGTTGATGTTCGGAGTTCGTAGCAAACACAGACTTTGCCAAAAAAACAAAGTTTGAGTTCAGGGATCAGGTGCTTCACGTACAGTTAGGTCCAGAAATATTTGGACAGTGACACAAGTTTTGTTATTTTAGCTGTTTACAAAAACATGTTCAGAAATACAATTATATATATAATATGGGCTGAAAGTGCACACTCCCAGCTGCAATATGAGAGTTTTCATATCCAAATCGGAGAAAGGGTTTAGGAATCATAGCTCTGTAATGCATAGCCTCCTCTTTTTCAAGGGACCAAAAGTAATTGGACAAGGGACTCTAAGGGCTGCAATTAACTCTGAAGGCGTCTCCCTCGTTAACCTGTAATCAATGAAGTAGTTAAAAGGTCTGGGGTTGATTACAGGTGTGTGGTTTTGCATTTGGAAGCTGTTGCTGTGACCAGACAACATGCGGTCTAAGGAACTCTCAATTGAGGTGAAGCAGAATATCCTGAGGCTGAAAAAAAAAAATCCATCAGAGAGATAGCAGACATGCTTGGAGTAGCAAAATCAACAGTCGGGTACATTCTGAGAAAAAAGGAATTGACTGGTGAGCTTGGGAACTCAAAAAGGCCTGGGCGTCCACGGATGACAACAGTGGTGGATGATCGGCGCATACTTTCTTTGGTGAAGAAGAACCCGTTCACAACATCAACTGAAGTCCAGAACACTCTCAGTGAAGTAGGTGTATCTGTCTCTAAGTCAACAGTAAAGAGAAGACTCCATGAAAGTAAATACAAAGGGTTCACATCTAGATGCAAACCATTCATCAATTCCAAAAATAGACAGGCCAGAGTTAAATTTTCTGAAAAACACCTCATGAAGCCAGCTCAGTTCTGGAAAAGTATTCTATGGACAGATGAGACAAAGATCAACCTGTACCAGAATGATGGGAAGAAAAAAGTTTGGAGAAGAAAGGGAACGGCACATGATCCAAGGCACACCACATCCTCTGTAAAACATGGTGGAGGCAACGTGATGGCATGGGCATGCATGGCTTTCAATGGCACTGGGTCACTTGTATTTATTGATGACATAACAGCAGACAAGAGTAGCCGGATGAATTCTGAAGTGTACCGGGATATACTTTCAGCCCAGATTCAGCCAAATGCCGCAAAGTTGATCGGACGGCGCTTCATAGTACAGATAGACAATGACCTCAAGCATACAGCCAAAGCTACCCAGGAGTTCATGAGTGCAAAAAAGTGGAACATTCTGCAATGGCCAAGTCAATCACCAGATCTTAACCCAATTGAGCATGCATTTCACTTGCTCAAATCCAGACTTAAGACGGAAAGACCCACAAACAAGCAAGACCTGAAGGCTGCGGCTGTAAAGGCCTGGCAAACCATTAAGAAGGAGGAAACCCAGCGTTTGGTGATGTCCATGGGTTCCAGACTTAAGGCAGTGATTGCCTCCAAAGGATTCGCAACAAAATATTGAAAATAAAAATATTTTGTTTGGGTTTGGTTTATTTGTCCAATTACTTTTGACCTCCTAAAATGTGGAGTGTTTGTAAAGAAATGTGTACAATTCCTACAATTTCTATCAGATATTTTTGTTCAAACCTTCAAATTAAACGTTACAATCTGCACTTGAATTCTGTTGTAGAGGTTTCATTTCAAATCCAATGTGGTGGCATGCAGAGCCCAACTCGCGAAAATTGTGTCACTGTCCAAATATTTCTGGACCTAACTGTATGCAAACCACACTTGTGATTTAATCGTTTCGCACTGCGGACATGGTCAGATGTAGTGTGCACCGAATAAAAAATGGAATAACTTCACCCACCTCTGGAAGTGATCTTTTCATGTGGGTGTACAACCAATTGCCTAATTAGTGACTTCAATTGGGGTTCAGGTCATGTCCTGGTTTCAAACTGAACTTTTCTTTTGAAACGATTCAGTAGAGGCAGAAATACAAATAATTTGTCTACTAAATGTATGAACTGTCACATAACCAACCAATATATGTTAGTCTGGGAATCTTACTGCGCTAAAATGTGGCCTACTGGGTATCCCCGACCTACCAACGCCCTGATAACTGCATCTCATGCTTCCTCCTCCGTCACCCTCAAAACTGTTCTCACCCTGGTCTCTGCCTGCAGAAACTCATTTTTTTTACCAACTTCAGTTGAGATGAGTGAGAACCAATCAGTTATTATGGAAGTGGACATGCCTATGGATTTTGACCAATCTCACACACCAAGCACACCACGTTTCATAATCCACCATAACATCTCCACCTCCACTTCCCTTGCAGTTCACCAGTTTGTTGTGTACACTCTACTTACACTCTCTCAGCACACCAGCAAGCCCTTCACGCAGTTCTGGTCACAGAAAATATGATTTCCTTCTACACATAACAAAGCTAAAAGCTTGAACTTCACCATATCCAATCTGTAGCTCACGGAATGTTACCTTCTTGCCTGGTGGCAGGGGTGTAACGACCGCAGTCGCAGAGGTCGCCACTGCGACCAGGCCCGCAGGGTTATAGGAGCCCGGCAGCAGCTCTGCAGAGCCGGCTCCTCTCTGTAAGAGAGGAGATGCGCTGCGTAGTGGCCGACTACCAGGGGGCCAGCCTGTGAGTCAGGGGGGCCTGGTATTAGTAGAGGTGCTCTCTGAGCTGCAGCAGAGCAGAAGTGCTCCTGCCCAGAAGACGGAATCCATCCTGCTAGGACCTGCGATGATGTCAGGCCCATGTGACTGTGTGAGAGGAGACACACGATTGCCGGTAGAAAGCAAAGATACTGATTCCTGAAGGAGATTTGGACACATGACTGGTAATGAGAAAAGAGGGGACATGGGGAGGTGCAGGGTGAGTGGCATATGAGGGCTGCAGACTGTGACAGAAGGATGTGAAGGGGTACAAAGTGTTTGAGAGGGGTAAGTTGGGGTACAGGCTGTGTGAGATATGTGGGGCAGGGTGTGAGACATGTGTGGGTGTAGTGTGTGTGATAGGGGGGTGCAGGCTGTATGGGGAGCAGGGTGTGTTACATATGGGGGCAGGGTCTTAACTACCGAGGTCGCAGGGGTTGGAAGGAGAAGAGAGGTACTTGATTTTTTATTTTGCTGGCTGCATGACACATGGAGGCCCTAGGGGGCTGCTGGCTGCATGACACATGGAGGCCCTAGGGGGCTGCTGGCTGCATGACACATGGAGGCCCTGGGGGGGCTGGCTGCATGACACATGGAGGCCCTTGGGGGGCTGGCTGCATGACACATGGAGGCCCTGGGGGGGCTGGCTGCATGACACATGGAGGCCCTGGGGGGCTGGCTGCATGACACATGGAGGCCCTGGGGGGGCTGGCTGCATGACACATGGAGGCCCTGGGGGGGCTGGCTGCATCACACATGGAAGCCCTGGGGGGCTGGCTGCATGACACATGGAGGCCCTGGGGGGGCTGGCTGCATGACACATGGAGGCCCTGGGGGGGCTGGCTGCATGACACATGGAGGCCCTGGGGGGCTGGCTGCATGACACATGGAGGCCCTGGGGGGGCTGGCTGCATGACACATGGAGGCACCGGGGGGGCTGGCTGCATGACACATGGAGGCCCTGAGGGGGCTGGCTGCATGACACATGCAGGCCCTGGAAGGGCTGGCTGTATGACACATAGAGGCCCTGGGGGGGGCTGACTGCATGACACATGGTAGCCCTGGGAGAGCTGGCTGTATGACACATGGAGGCGCTGGGGGAGCTGGCTGCATGACACATAGAGGCCCTGGGGGGGTTGGCTGCATGACACATGCAGGCGCTGGGGGGGCTGGCTGCATGACACATGGAGGCCCTGGGGGGGTTGGCTGCATGACACATGGAGGCCCTGGGGAGGCTGGCTGCATGACACATGGAAGCCCTGGGGGGATGGCTGCATGACACATGGAGGCCCTGGGGGGCTGGCTGCATGACACATGGAGGCCATAGGGGGCTGGCTGCATGACACAGAGGCCCTGGGGGGGCTGGCTGCATGACACATAGAGGCCCTGGGGGGGCTGGCTGCATGACACATGGAAGCCCTGGGGGGCTGGCTGCATGATACATGGAGGTCTATGGGACTGCATAATAAACATGAAGGACACCTTATACATGGACTATAGGGGTGAATTATACATAGAGGAGTATGGGGCTGTATAATACAATATTAAGATTTATGGGGCTGCATTATAATACATATAGGACTATGGGGGCTGCATTATAATATATGGAGGACTATGGAGGCTACCTTACACATGGACTATGGGGGTGTGTTATAAAACATGGAGGACAATGTGGTGCAGTATAAAATAAGGAGAACTATGGGGTGAATTATAATATATGGAGGATTATGGGAAATGCATTTTAATACATGGAGGACTATGGGGTGCATTCTAATATATGAAGGGTTATGTGGACCCTTTATACTATATGAAAGGCTATGTGGGGGCCATTATAGTATTTGGAGAACTATGCACTAGGGGGGACAAAGATATAAGCATGGGATGGAAATGTTTTATGGTGAGGGAAAAAGGCTCTTTCCCTCAGCACCCAGCTTTCCCATGCTCTGCTGTACATCTTCTCTCAGCACCCAGCTTTCCCATGCTCTGTTATGGGAAAGCTGGGTGCTGAGGGAATGATATATGGCAGAGCATGGGAAAGCTGGGTGCCGAGGACAACATGGATATCAGATCATGGAAAAGCTGGGTGCTGATAGAGGGATTTCAGATCATGGGAAACCTGGGTGCTGCGCGTACAAGCCAAGTGTCAGCATCATTATCCTGTACCCAAGTGTCAGTGTCATTATCCCATACCCTAAGTGTCGGTGTACGTGAAGGGGGGCCCTGGTCCAAATTTTGCCCCAGGGCCCATGAAACTCTAATTACGCCGCTGCCTGGTGGATACGGAGGGTTTCTGAAAGCTGATGACGCTGGCAGTTCCCCAGTACCAGTTGCCCAGTCACCATTACTTCTCTAATAAAGATGTGCCTACGCTACACCATTATGTCACAGACAATAGCTTTTCCTTGAAAAACTCTGTCTCCCAGGATGCATTTCACCACTGACACCCCGACGAGCAAGCATGGCCAGGGGTGTTACATCTCACTGGCTGGGCACAGGGCTACTCTGGTGGCTGTAGGGGCAGGGAAGGGCGTGCTTCCTAAGTCTTCAAATCCCCAAGTCTTACGGGACAAACCTCTGGATCTATTGCTTCCTCCACTGCTACTGCTTTCGCAACCTTTTTAGGGCCTCCACCTGCACCCTCAACCTCTACTTTAATGTAACATGCATACCAACAGTGTCGAGAGAATCCCCACCACCTCCATACAGCACAGCAAGGGCTCAACACAATCAGGCAGTGCTGAAATTAATATGCATTGGAGAACGCAGTAACAAAGCTGCAGAGTTGTGGACTGCTATCCAGGCCAAGTTTGATCAATGGCTGTTTCCACTGAGGCTAGAACCAGGGAAGGCAAAGGTCTTTCGACCTAGTGGTTAACCGGTTGATATGCAATGTGTCGACATGGTTTAATTCCACTCTGCACATGTTGCAGCAAACTGTGAGAGGAGAAGCAAGCCCTGGTGCACTGTCATGATGTATAGCTTGGGACACCTCAGTCATGTGGGACAAATCATGATTGCAGAGTGGCCACACACGAAGGACCTCTGCACCCTCGTGCACAATTTTGAAATGGCTACAAAGATGGTTAGTGCTGACGATGACATCATCCACATCACTATCCCGTTCATCTGTATGTTGGAGCACACTTTGAATAGTCTTCGGTAGGAGGTGGTGGTCCCACAAGCAGAGGAGGAAGCAGAGGAGGATGAGGAAGGGATACCATTTTCTGTAACATCCGGACAGTCATCGCACAGGTGAGTTTCACGGGAGAGTGGAGTCCATTGATCAATGCAGGCTTATGGTAACAGACTAACTGGTAGTGAAGGTGCAGGAGCCGAGGAACAAACAGGTGATGGGCTCAGAAAACTCAGGAGATGAAGAAAATAGTGATTGGTGTGTGGTTGGTGGGAGAAGATGGAGGAGGCAAGTTGGAGTGTTACCCCACCACCAAAACAACATAGACTTGGACCACATGGAAGCATCCGACATATGAGTGCCTTCTTTCTGAACTATCTGCAACATGATATCTGTATTGTTAGTATTAGAAATAGTGCTGACTACTGGGTTGCCACTCTTTTAGATCCACAGTACAAGAGTAAATTTAGCAAAATGCTTCCCACCATGGAAAAGGATGTGCAGATGCTGGAGTATCGAAACAAGCTTGTAGACCATTTTAACAGTAGTTTTCCACAAGACAGCAGTGAGACACATAGTGTGCATCGCAGTTCTAGAATTCCAACCATGGGAACATTGCGTTGTCAACGCAGAAACATCAGCAGCAGCAATTAGCAATGGTAGAAGCAATTTCTGTGAGGTTTGGCACACATTTTTAGACCATCACATGCATCAGCAGAACAGAGTGCATGTCTGACACATAGTGAACAACTGGAAAGGATGGTGCAGGAGTATCTAGAGCTCAATATCGATGCCATTAAAGGGGGTTTGGACCCTTTTGCATTTTTATCTTTAAAAATGGAAGAGTGGCCTGAGCTCGCCAGTCACACTTTGCGAGTTTTGGCATGCCAGGCAGCCAGCGTTCTCTCAGCATGTGTCTTCAGCGCTGCTGGCAGTGTACTGATGGATAAGCACATCCAGCTGTCCCCTGAAAGTGTAGACCACCTAACTTTCATAAAGATGAACAAGTCTTAGATGTCCAATGACTTTGCCACTCTAGTCCCAAACCGTGCAGACTATTTGATGGTGTAGTGCCAGAAGTCTGGGAGCCTGTCTGTCATCTTGCTGTCTCTGGTGGAGGTAGAAAGGCTGATTCAGGCCTTGTTACAGGGCCAGTACCACATGTTAATGTTGCAGCATTCGACTATTTGTAGTCTGTGCCAATTGTTGCCTCTTTTCCTGTTGTCTGACTTTAAGTTTTGGAAATGTGGAGACTCCAAGTAGGATCTCCAAATTGTCTTTTGCCTGTAGTGCCAGTGGTCTGGGAGTAACAGCCCTTCACCTGTCTGTCATCTTGCTGTGTCTGGTACAGGTAGAAATGCTGGTTCAGGCCTTCTTATAGAGCCAGTCCCATGCATTAATGTTTCAGTGTTTAAGTATTTGTAGTCTGTGCCAATTGCTGCCATTTTAATTTTTCGAAATATGGAGACTCCAAGTAGGCTCTACAAATTGTCTTTTGCATTTAGTGCCAGGAAAATCATGGGCCTTCCCAGCCAAAGCAGGTATTCTCAGGCTGAGGAGGCCCATGATTATTGGGGCCACCCCACTGGCTAAAATTAGCAGCCTGTACCTGTGCAGGATTGTCGCATCCATTAGATGTGACAATCCCAGTAGTAACAACTGCCACAAAGCCCCAGATTAGTAATGAAGTGCGTGTATGAGAGCCCCTCCCTTTACTAATCTGTAAGTGAAAAGAAATAAATTCAAACACCACAAATCCTTTTTTTTAAATAAAATACAAAAAAACACACCCTTTTTTACCACTTTATTAACCCCTTTACTCCAGAGCATGGTTTTCACCTTTATGAGCAGGCTATTTTTTTGCAATTCTGAGCAGTGTCATTTTGACAGGTTATAACTCTGAAACACTTTAACAGATCCCGGTGATTCTGTTTTTTCATGACATATTGTACTTCATGAAAGTGGTAAAATTCTGAAATTTTTTTGCAGTTATTTGTGAACATATCGAAAATATTTTCAAACTTTGAAATATTATGCCCATAAATCTGAAAGATATGTCACACAAAATAGTTACTAAATAAAATTTCCCACATGTCACTTTTGTTGAAACATAATTTTTTTTGTTAGGAAGTTAGAAGGGTCCAAAGTTCATCAACAATTTCTCATTTTCCCAACAAAATTTACAAATGTTAGAGTAGAACTCTTTCCCTCTCAGGTAGATGTAAAGGATCGGCCGATTATGAGTGGAGCCACTTCAACAAATCAAGACAATACAGTCTGTAACTTGCTATATCATAGCATACACACCGCTTTATTAGACAAATGAGGAGGGTTCTTATACCCTCTAGACTAATTACATAATATGAGACATGTGATATAATTGCACAATAGTCATAAATTTTAGGTGCTTACCAAATATCATAGGTCAAGGTTAATCTTTGTTACACTTTTGGGAAATAACAAGAAATACACGTTCCCAGGAAACAGACAACAACATTAGAGGAAATATTATATCTTATTATGTCAGGAAGGGATTTTGGGAGTAATTACGGTAATAGCAATAGTATTGGCCAAACCGGACATAAAAGGTTTCAAGGGATGTGATATGGATGCCAAAATCATTTAACAATAAGTCATATTTTGGGAAAGGGACACAATAAGTCATATTTTGGGAGACAGACATCATATTCTAAGAAAAATACATATTTGTAAGAGAACATATTCTAGGAAACTAGACTAGTTTGATGATTCTATGTGCTGAACCCCTACACTAAGTGCCAGAACAACAGAAAACCCTTTCAAATGACCACATTTTGGAAATTACACCACTCTAGGAATTCATCTACGGGTGTAGTGATGATTTAGTCTCTGGAAAAATACGCGTGGTGTCAATCGCAGGGAATGTTGTAGAATTAAAAATTGCAAACATTTTGGATTAGTTCCCATTTATCCTGTGCTTTATGCTGAGCACTTACATTAGGGATTCCATCTACATGTCCAAAATACATGATTCAGGCAAAACCCACAACGGATCCATTCACTAATGAGGCAGCAGAGTTACTCCGAACTCCATTTGGCCTCTATTCAGCAGTGTTGTCTTTTCAAAGGTGAACAAAACTGTTGCTGAGCGCACTTTTGTGCACGTCTAAAAAGACGCATAAAAATATGGATACCACTGGACCACAGGTCAGTCGTAAGTTCAAAGTGACTTCATCTGCCTAATTATAGTGAATTTTCTATTGGGAATTATGTCTGAATCACGTTTTTTTTCAGAGATTTACATGTAATCCCTTATATAAGAGCTCAGTGTAGAGCGCCGGATCAATATGAGCTGCACCGTACTGCGAGGGTTTTGAGGCAGAATGAACAAATCAACAGCAGTTGAAGAATCAATTTTTTGCCCAAACTGGGGGAAGGGAGCTTTAACCTGGTTGAACCTGCCAATCTCAGGTATCTGCGAGTCCTCCCATCACCACTACTTAGTGTAGCTTTGATAATCTACTGGTTAAAGAGTGATTTTATCATTAATGTACTACTTGACATGCTGTCAGGTAGTTCAGCATATTCATGAGCTCTGCATAACTGCTAAATCTGCAGCAGAGAAAACATTGGTTGTATCAAAATGACAACAAACAGCTCAGCAAGTGACACATTCCTGGAATTAGGGTCTCTGTCTCTACATTATGCTGCTTTCAGATGGGGGAGCAAAAACCTGGTGACAGATTCCCTTTAGAGACCCGAAGGTATTATCATCAAATTAGAGAGGGATTTTTTTTTACTTTACCTAATTATATATTTGAGGAAAGGTTATACTTTGGTCTCCTCATTTCTCAGGAGATGATAGGTCCTCTTTAAGGACAAAGGAGAAAAATGCTGAAACAAATCACTGACATCCTATGAGATAATTGTTGAGGATTAAATATAAAATATGCTGCGCGTTGCTGTGCTATAAGCAAACACAGATATGAAATGTTTATTTTATAACGATAGATCCTTTTTAATATATTTCATGTATACTCTTGAAAATGACAAACCAGCTGAGTTTGTTTGAAAAGTGCTTTGTTAATTAAAGTAAATTAAAATCTAACGCTCTCTAGGCTAATTTAGACATGCATCATTATGTTCCCTCAGACTAATTTTTGTAATGAAATACATTGTTAATGAAGTATGTCATTTCTATTTAATAGAAACTTTTTATGCACAATGGCTTCAAAAGTTCTGTTAAATATAATCAATTTTCATTTTTCTGGTATGAGATTTGCTTGATCAAATCAAAATGAAAAAGTCAAATTTAAATTATTTTTTTTGTACCATGTACTGTACTTTTTGAAGAAAATGCAAAATGGACAGAAATGCAAATAGTGGCCAAGACTGTTAGAACATAAGCCTGGTGTAATTAATGGGCTAGTAAATTATTAAATGAATGATTAAATACATAAATATTATGAAATTCTGTGTGGAGTTTGACTTCAACCTGTTATTGGACCTAGCAATAACAAACTATATAGTACAGCATTTCAGTATTAGAAAATAAGAGCATTCATATAGTAATAATTTTTGTCTGCAGAGCTGAAAAAGAAAAATGCCAAAAGTAAATGTAAAGAAGTAAAGGAAAAGCAAAATAAATACACATGAATAATAATACAGACCAGACTGCATAACTAAGATTGGACTATTTCTCTACCATCTAATCAAATGGGATTTTGTGTGACTACCTGAAGAAGTTGAAGTGAAACGCGCGTTGGAGTGGAGAGGAGTAGAGAAATAGTCAATGATATATTCTAGTCTGTATAATTAATCATGTATTTTTATTTTACGTTTTCTTTATTTCTTCATATTTAATGTTGTTATTATTATCATGTCTGCTCACACACTGGCATGAAATTCAGTATTATCTTGTCTATATCATAGATTTAGCACAATTTCGGTATTTATTATTTAACTATATTGTCACCAATTCGTGATCATGATATTGTTTCATTGATTTTCGATAATATGTGCATCCAGCTGTCTCTAAGCTTCTCTATGACACTTGATTTTTCCTTTTTTTTATTTTGATCATGCACTATTAATCAATTAACTGCAGACCTTTCATTTTCATTAGTATACCATGCACATTAATTAATCATTAGTCTATTCCTCCCACACCTAGATTTTTTTTTTTCTTAATTACGTTTTGAGATTTATGTTTTTTATAAGGTGCCCTTATGTTTAATGAAGTAATTATTATTCTTAATGAAGTGGTTATATTTTTTAAAAAAAGTTGGCTTTGTGGAATACTTCTTTTTGTTTTATATGTATAAAGGCCCTGAGTAATAGGCATTCAGACCTGTTATGTAGGAGAAAACGTTACTTAAAAGGGAAGATTTAAACCTTGAAATATATGTAACAGTGTCAAAGTGTGCCCCATTTTATTTTATGTACTAATCCTGTCTAAGGTCTCCTTCACACATTCATGTCTCCGTGTGGCGTTCGTTTTTACTTGTACTGGAGACAAGGACACACATAGACCCATTAAAATCAATGGGATTGCGCTCAGCGACATGTCCATTTTTCTCCAGCAGCACTGACCACAGACCTGGAAGTAACAGCAGCATCGGAGACAGGCAAGTATACAAGTTAATGCTGTCCATGTACTATTCGGATGTCACATAGATAGCACATGAACAGCACATGGAGAACATAATACAGACACACATAGACCTTCACAGTCTGAGAATACCAGCCCCCAGCTGTCAGGCTTTATCATGGCTGGGTATCAAAATTGGGGGACACCACACACCGTATTTTTTTATTATTTATTTAAATATTTTTTTTTAAAAAAAAGCCGCATGCTGCTCCTTTTTGATATTTTGATACATAGCCATATTGATAAGTGCTCCAGTGAAGCTGAAGACACCAAAGAGGAACAGTTTGGCGTGAAGGGGGCAATAGCCATTTACACAGTATAGGGCGCCAGAGGGTGGAGAGGGGGTAGTATACTACTATAAGGGTGCAACAGAATCTATTTACAAAAAAATAGCCATAAAATACTATTATAAAAGAAAATTTTATTAATGATAAGATTAAAAATGTACTAGGCAGGCATAGAAATAGTGAGAAAATAACCAAGAAATTGTGCAGCACTGAAGATAAATAAGTCTAAAGGCCGCTTTACACGCTGCGACATCACTAGCGATCGCACCCACCCCCATTGTGCGTGCGTCACGGGCAAATCGCTGCCCGTGGCGAACAATATCGCTAGTACGCGTCACACGCACATACCTTCCTAACGACGTTGCTGTGGCCGCAAACAAACTCTTTTTTTGAGGGGGATGTTCGTGCGGCGTCACAGCAACGTCACACAGTGGGCCACCAATGGAAGCAGAGGGGCGGAGGGCAGCCGTATTAACGTCACTCCCACCTTGTTGCCGGAGGACGCAGGAATGCTGTTGTTCATCGTTCCCGGGGTGTCACACGTAGCGATGTGTGCTGCCTCAGGAACGACGAACAACCTGCGTCCAAAATGAGCAACGATATTTGGGAAAGGAACAATTTTTTGGGATACCCAGTGATATCTCGTTAGCGATGTCGTTGCGTGCAATGGGGTCTTAAGGCTATGTCATCTTGAGTGCATCTTTTTAACTTTGGTCGCAGAAACACAGCTTGTGGCCCAAAAAAACGCATAAAAGAACACGAGTTTTTGTGTTTTTTTAAAGGAGAAACAAAATATGATAGGATAGGATAATTGATAGCTAGAATAGATATATAGAAAAAAAATAGAAAGAATAGATAGAAATAGCAGAATAGCTCAATAGTGGGATAATTATCTTGGCCAGCTGTTTTTTCAATTATTATTTGGTAATTTTTTGGTAAAACAATGATGTGGGGTCCCCCAATTTTTCATATCTACCACAGGAACAGGAGCATCTGCGGGCTGCAATCCTCAGCTGTCTGCTGTACCTTGGCTGGTTATAAAAATAGAGGGGATCCCATGCTTGGTTTTTTTTCCGTTTATTTATTTATATATTTTAAAAATGACGCGGGGTTCTCCCACATTTTTCTAAAACCAGCCAAGATACATCAGAGAAGTGGGGGCTGATATTATTAGGGTGGGAAGGGCCATGGTTATTTAACCCTTTTCAGGATAACAATAGCAACCCGCAGCCACCCCAGAAGTGGCGCATCCTGTAGATGTAGAATTCAGCTCTTTCTGTTGCCCTGGTGCGGTGGCACATGGGGTAATAAATGGTGTTGATTTCAGCTGTGAATTGCCAGCTGGCATCAAGCACTGGTATTAGTAATTGGTGGACATCTAGCAGACACCTCCATTACGAATTCCATTATTTGAAAATAATAAATAGATTTTTATTAGAAGAAAAGAACCTCGACTCCATCCCTCATTGACCAAGTAATTAAAAATTTTATTAAAATACCAGAGGTCGGCCATAATCCATTCCGATATCCCTCGATATTCTCCAAAGTCGAACTTGAAAAGACATAAAAAGAGAAATTAATTAAATAAACACAAAAGACACCCTGTTTTCTAATTTAATTCCCTGTTAAATCTCTAATCCAGGTCCAAATCCAAATCTAAATGTGGGGACCCACATCGATCCCATACTCACTGGCACATTCAATGGAGAACATAACATCCCCCATCCCAGCCCAGGTCACCACAGGGGCACATACAGCAGTGTGTTTGTGTGTGCTTGTGTAGCACCCCACCGGGCAGGCGGTTAACCTACTCATCGCCGGGCCATCGACTGTCGCTTGTCACGGACGGACTAGCTCGCCTCCATTGCCCCGAGGCGTACAGAAGGTGGCTTGAGAACAGGATGATGGAGGTAGTGGTGAGGTGTGTGTTGTGATGCCACTTGTTGTATGCGGCCAGGGAATGGGCCGCCGCTACTGTCGCTGTCCTCCAGTGCAGATGGTAGTAGCAGCTATGGGTAGTATCGCTCCCCACAGGTGGAGCAAGCCCCAGGGAGGATGATGAGGGGAGTAGTAATGGTGGCGGGGAGCGGCAGTACCGGTAATAAAGACTCAAAGTCTATGTCTGCAGTTCCACCCGGGTAATACCAGTCACTTGTTATGATGTGCTCCGTCGAACCCGAACCCGTTAGAGATCAGGCCGGTGTGGTGTTTGGTGGGTTCCCTCCTTTGTAATGCCTGTGCTGTGAATCCCCTGGCTTGAAGCTATGAGGGGACCCTGTGTTTCACGAGATGTACTCTTATCCCTATATGCAGGTGCCGCGGTTCCAATGTAAGGTCTGGCTTGATGCGAGGCCCTGGATCCTATATGGCACTGTGCTGTCGGGCATTTGGTGGTCAGGGAGGCTTGAAATCATCCCCGTCCAGGCAGATTCTGGAAAACCAACGTGAAGTATGATCTTCCCCAAGGTCCTGCCGCCCTGTGTGGCGTTGATTCTGTGGAGAGCAGAGATCCCTCTCCCCACGGCAATTGTGTGAACTTCTTCTCCGTCTCACCAGAGCACCTGTAAGATGCAACTATTCCCTTCCTCTCCTGCTGGAGAACTCTCTAACTATAGACTGAACGGAGCCCACAGCGGAGCCATGGGTAAAGTGACCCATAACTCACTTTGGAGGGCAAGGAGGGGTTAACAGTGGGTTAGAAGGAAAGCGGTAAAAAGTTTATGGAGGTGGGTTCTGGAAGCAAGGGTTGGAATAGGTGGGGGTATATAGAGTAAAGGGGGGGTGGGGAGTAGCACTTCGGCGCGTGTGGCCGGCGCGCCGGGTGAGACCGCCGGAAAGACTGTCACCGGATGTGGCTCCTAGGCCTCGGTGGTGCCGCAGGAGCCCCTCCGGGGACCCTTCTCGCCCGTCCCCACTTCCAGCCATCAGGAACTGCAGGATGCGGCGAGGAAGGAAACCTATCAGGCAGCCGGGGCCTGCAGCGGTGGGCGGGGCCTCGGGCAATCACATGACCGGCCCCTGCTCCAGGCTTCTAGTGTCCAGGGCTTCACAAAGATGGCAGCAGTCCTTCCTGGTGATACTCTTGTCAGGGGGACCACTGGGATCAGCTGCAGCCCATCGTCTGGAGTGCCCCCTGGTCTGGGGGGGGAAGGAGTGTCTGAGAGGATGTCAGCAGCAGCAGCCAGGAGGCAGTCGTCCCCAGGGAGACGGTCACCATCTGCGAGTTGGGCAGAGTGGAGGTCGTCAGCTGGAAGGATGTCGGCATCTGGGTCCAGGTCGCCATCACCAAGGAGATCATCGTCGTGCCTGAGGTCGCCTACAGGAAGGAGGTCGCGGTCTAGGAGGGAGTCTCCTGTGTCCCGGGACACAGCGCAGCATGCGGTCCGCTCCCTGGTGGTTCAACGAGGTCCAAGCATGGTGGCTTTCCGGGGTCCCCCTGTGTGAGCAGCTGAAGCGGCTTCAGTGCTTGTGGATGCGTATGCAAGTCGTCGTCTGGAGACGGGAATTCCGGCTGGTGGGTGGCGGGCACCAATGCAGCCTGGTGAGTATGATTCTGTGTTACGTACGTCCCTTACTAGTTCAGTTGTTCCCTGGGGTTTGCGGTCGGCTCAAGGTAGTGGCGGGGGTCTCAGTGTTCGTTCACCGGGGGGATGTCGGGGTCCGATAATAGGGTCAGCAGTGTTTTGGGGAGTGTGCGGGTGCTGCTGGAAAGTTTAGAGCGTGCAAATACCGGAGAGAGAGAGTCCCCGGTTTTCTGTGTGGGTGCCGGGTGTTACAGCGGTGGCGCACGTTGCTAGTCAATCAGCGAGTGAGGCGTCACCTGGTGGAGGGGTTTCTGTGTCGGTTCAGACGGACAAGGATAAGGAAGGGCATAGGATAGTTTTGGATGATAGAGCTAAAGGGGAGGTATACGTGTGTTTCGAGGTTCCACTCGGGGCCCACTTGAAGAAGGAAGTCAGGGAACAGATTTGGAAGGATGAATATGGGAAGATTTTTTTCCCTCCTTCCTTTAGAAAAATTTAATCTGGATAAGGGAAAAAAGGATGAAAGTAAGAAGGAGGAGGAAGAGAAGAGGAGGTGGCGGCTTAAACCCCAGACTTTTGTTAATTGGCTACAAGTGTTTGCCATTTTGGCAAGTGTTATAGAGGAGAAGGCCCAAGAAAATTGTTTGGGGCTTCTTAGCTATCTGGATGTGATTGGGGAGGCTCATAGAGTTTATGGCAGTCAGACCTGGTTGAGGTATGATGAACAGTTCAGGCAGAGAAAGGCGGTGCGGCCCAGTATAAGGTTGGATCAGAAAGATATAGGGCTTTTGCTGAAAGTTATGGCACCGTCTCGTTACGGGCAGTCCTTTCAAGGGGGGGCTGGATCTTCCAGCCAGCACACCACAGGCGGGGACTTTGCCCATGGCGGGGGTGCAGTTTCAAAATCAGGAGTTTGCTGGCAGTTCAATGAGGGTCAGTGTAAGTTCGGCACGAACTCCAGGTTTAAACATCAGTGTTCAGGCTGCGGAGGTTCCTCACATGGTGCGGCCCACTGTTTTAAGAAAGACAAGAATAAAGCCAGCGGGGAGTCTGGAAAAAGGGGTGAGTCCGGTGATTCTTCCCGCGATGGCCCCTTATCTAAGTAGGTATCCTAAGAGGGATAAGGCGGCGTTGTTATTCTACGGTTTTCATTTTGGGTTTAAAATTCCTTCCCTGCCTCATGTGCTTCCTTTTTAGTTGAAGAATTTGGTCTCCGCTTTCCAGCATCCGTTGGTGGTAAGGGAGAAGATTGGCCGGGAGGTGGCATGCGAACGTATGGCAGGCCCATTTGATTCTCCCCCGATTCCCGGTTTGGTAGTTTCGCCTTTTGGGGGTTGTGCCAAAGAAGGAGCCGAACAAATTTCGGCTCATTCAACATTCGTCCTTCCCAAAGGATTTGTCGTTTAACTACGGCATAGACCCAGAACTTAGTTCTGTGGTTTATATTTCGTTTGATGCTGCAGTCGGCTGGGTCCGAGAGTACGGGAAAGGGGCACTGTTGGCGAAGATAGACATCTAATCGGCATTCCGTTTGTTGCCAGTTCACCGGGATAGTATGCATCTGTTGGGATGTTTTTGGGACAGTTCATATTTTGTAGATAGGTGTTTGCCTATGGGATGTGCAATCTCTTGCGCATATTTTGAAGCTTTCAGTTCGTTTTTGGAGTGGGTTGTGTGTGATGTGGCTAGGTTATCGTCGGTAACTTATTCCCTCAATGACTTCCTGTTTATTGGGCATCCTAGTTCCCCAGTCTGCCAGTCACTGCTGCAGACTATGGAATGGGTCACTTTGGGGTCCCATTAGCACAGGAAAAGCCAGAAGGGCCCACCATGTGTTTGAGTTTTTTGGGCATCACCATTGACACTGAACAGTTGGAGTGTCGGCTGCCAGAGGAGAAGATTGTGGATTTGCAGGCGGAGGTACGCAAGGCAGGTCGCATGAAGAAAATTCAGTTGAGGGACCTTCAGTCATTATTGGGCAAACTTAATTTTGCTTGTCGCATCATGCCTATGGGGTGGATTTTTTCCCGCCGGCTGGCGGCTGCAACGGTGGGAGCAAGGTCCCCCAAGCATTACGTACGTCTGTCAAGGGAGCTGCGAGATGATCTGGCAGTATGGGCGGGTTTTCTCAATCGATACAATGGAAGGTCACTGATAATTTCAGAAGTGGTGGACAATTTTGATTGCGAATTGTTTACGGATGCGGCAGGAGGGTCGAGTTTTGGAGCTTATTGTAGGAACAGCTGGTGTGTAGGTGTTTGGCCGCTGTCGTGGGTGGAGGCTGGATTCACGAGGAATCTGACATTATTGGGGCTATTTCCGATAGTTGTGTTCATGTGTGTTTGTAGGGAACAATTTAGCAACCAGAAGATCCATTTGTATTGCGATAACATTTTCGTTGTTATGGCAATTAACAATTTGTCCGCTGCTTCTCCTCCGGTGGTGCGGCTGTTGAGGTATTTTGTGTTACGGTGCCTCTGCCTCAATGTTTGGGTAACAGCAGTGCACGTACCAGGTGCAAAAAATTAAATTGCCGATTCTATATCTCGTTTGCAGTGGGAGCGCTTTCGGAACTTGGCACCAGAGGCGGAGTCCGACGGCTGCACATGGCAGGCGGAGCTCTTGAAGCTGGTATTCGAGCATCAAGTTCTTTAATTCGAGCATCCCTTGCGGAAAGTACACGGCTGGGATACGAGGCAGTGTGGGGAGAATAGGGAAGAATGGCGGCTGGAATTTGGCCAGGGACAGGAGGAGGATTCCGTGGGAGCGTTGTTGTGTTGGTTAAGTAAGGTGGCATCTGACGGATGGTCCGTGGCTAAGGTGAATCGTTTTATGGCAGGGATCGCTTTTGGTTGAAAATTTCAGGGTCTGAGTGATGTTACTAAGCATTTTTGGTTAGTCAAGCACAGAGGGGCTTTATGTTACGGGGGCTGTCGGATAATAAGGGAATGGAAGGCTATCTGACAGTCAGGGTCCAACGTGCAGAGCTCTGCTGCAGAGTATGGCATAGGATAGGGGAAACCTGTACCACCAAAGCGGTACTGACACTGTTGCGTCACAGTGTCACCAAGACCAATTGTGGCGTATACTGTTTAAGTCACAGCGACTACCTTATTAGAATAACATAGGAGTGGAAATGCAAAAGAGTGAGGAATACAACATAAAAGTGCATAGAAGTCTCACAGTCTGTGAGCGTGAAAGCACCTGTCTCAGTTAACAGTCACAGAGACTAGGTGTAGTGTGTGCAATATGGCACCTACCTATGTCCGCTCCACTTGTGGTGCAAGGATACGGACAGCAGCAAGGCTGCTAGCTTGAAACTCCTGCCTATGACCGCTCCCCTAGTGTGCGAGGATACGGACTGCTGCAGGAGGCAGCGTAGTGGAGCGTTACCCTAGAAGGCAACGAGCACCTAACCTACCTATGTCCGCTCCACTAAGGTGCGAGGACACGGACAACAGTACGGCTGAAAGGTACAGGAGCGCTACCCTACCGATAGCGCTCACCTCAGAGTAGAACCACAAGGCCCAGTCAGATCATGTGCAGCAAGCACCTGCCTATGTCCTCTCCACTAAGGTGTGAGGATACGGACCACAGCATAAGCTGCAAGGTACAAGAGCGTTACCCTACCGATAACGCTCACCTAGATAGAATAGGTGCTGCAAGGGACATGCACAGAGCGTCTACTCCTATGCAGGAACCAAGAGGACTGAGCACCGGGCGGCGTGCGTCAGGGTCTTATATAGACTCTGTGCCTCATCCAAGATGGAGGACACCAGAGCCAATCCGCTGCCAGAATGACAGCAATGATGTCACGCTGGCCTATCACCGAGCAAAGGGTCACAAGCACATGACCTGCGACCAATCGGCATAGAAGGTGTCAGAGACATGTGACCACGTGTCACAAGCACATAACCAGCGTCCAATCAGCTTAGAAGGTGTCAGAGACATGTGACTTCATGTCAGCGATGATGTCACCCGCACATGTGCAATGGCTCCAAGATAGGACTTAGTCTCCAGCGCTTGCACATGTGCAATAGCAAGAAATCCGAACATAGTCTCCAGTGCTCGCACATGTGCAGTAGCAAGAAATCCGAACATAGTCTCCAGTGCCACAGCAACCGTAACAGTACCTCCCCCTCAAGGGCCCCCCTCCCGGCGACGCAGGTAATCGGCAACTAAGTCGGGAGCATGGACAGCCTCCTCAGGCTCCCAAGAGCGATGTTCCGGACCGTAGCCCTCCCAATCTATCAAGAAGAACCTGCGGCCTCGAACCATCTTAGAACCAACTATGGCTCGTACCTCATAGCTAGAGCGAGAGGAATCAGAGGCAGAAGAGTGCACTTCACGAGCGTGAGGTAAAATAGCCGGCTTTAACAGTGAAACATAGAATTTGTCATGGATCCTAAGATGGACGGGTATCTTCAATTGGTGGACTACAGGATTTACCTGTCAAAGAACCTCATAAGGACCCAGGAAGCGAGGAGCAAATTTGACAGAGCTCACTCTAAGTTTCACGTTTTTTGCAGAGAGCCACACATAGTCCCCAGGAGAAAAGACAGGGGCCGGGCGACGAAACCGATCGGACACCGTCTTCATACGGTCCTTAGCTGCTTGGATCGACTCTTGAGTCCAATCCCAGACCTCTCTGGCATTAGTCGCCCAGTCGGCCACAAGAGGAGGAGGTGCAGCAGCGGGAAACGGTACCGGTACCCTAGGGTGTTGCCCATTGTTGAGTACGAACGGTGTCTGCCCAGTGGCCTCAGCCAGAGAATTGTTAAGGGCAAACTCTGCCCAGGGTAGGAGGGAGGACCAGTTATCGTGGTTCTCAGCAACAAAGTGTCGAAGGTATATAATCATGGATTGATTGGTACGCTCAACCAAACCATTGGTCTCCGGATGGTATGCCGAAGAGAGATTCAACTCAATTTGCAGAAAGCTACAAAGATCTCGCCAGAAACGGGAAGCAAATTGCGGACCTCTATCACAAATGATACGATCTGGCATCCCGTGAAACCTAAAGACATGCTTGAGTAATAGTTTGGCTAGTACCCTGGAAGATGGGATTCTTGCTAATGGTACGAGATGAACCATCCGGGAGAAATGGTCCGTAATGACCCACACAAATCGATTTCCCTGTGAACATGGAAGATCACCCACAAAGTCCATGCCTGCCACCTCCCATGGTCTATCTGGCACTGGCAAAGGATGCAAGAGCCCAGCTGGTCTCTGCCGTAACGGACGGTTGCGAGCACATGAGTAGCAGGAACCGACATATCTTTTCACGTGGCTAGCTAAGTGTGGCCACCAATACCACCTCTCGAGTAACTCTCGTGTCCGTCTAATACCAAAATGCCCACCCACCTTTGAGGTGTGGGCCCACGACAATATATCATTTTGTTGATTAGGCGGAACAAAGGTCTTGCCCGGTGGGATTTGGTCTAACCTTACAGGAGAGAGTGTGTGAAAAACCCTAGATGGAAGAATGAGACGAGGGTCCTCATTCTCTTCCTGAGATGATTCCATAGAGCGAGAGAGTGCGTCGGCCTTATTATTTTTACTCCCGGTAAGATAATTAATGGAGAAGTTAAACCGAGAGAAAAACAAGGACCAGCGAGCTTGCCGAGGATTCAAACGTTGTGCAGTTTGCAAATATGTCAGGTTCTTTTGGTCTGTAAAGACCTGAAAGGGCTGCCTGGCTCCCTCGAGCAAGTGGCGCCACTCTTCCAATGCTAATTTTAGGGCAAGTAGTTCCCTGTCACCAATAGTGTAGTTCCTCTCAGCAGGATAGAACGTCTTTGCAAAGAAAAAACACGGTCTTTTTCTACCTGAGCTGTTCTTTTGATAAAGAACTGCTCGAGCTCCTACAGAGGACGCGTCCACCTCCATGAGAAAGGGCTTATTCTCGTCAGGTCTTTGGAGGACAGGAGCAGATGAAAAGTGTTCTTTAACTGCCTTGAAAGCCTGGGATGTCTCAGTAGACCAGACCTTAGGATTAGCGCCCTTTTTAGTCAAAGCCACTAACGGAGCTACCAAGGTAGAAAAGTGTGGTATAAATTGCCGATAATAATTTATGAATCCCAGGAAGCGTTGTACTGCTTTCCAGGAATGAGGTTCAGCCCATTCCATAACTGCAGAAAGATTCGCAGGATCCATTGCCAATCCCTCATGAGAAATGATATAGCCTAAGAAGGGTAGAGAGGCTTGCTCAAATATACATTTCTCGAGTTTGGCAAACAGAGAGTGCTCCCTTAGACGTGACAGAACCCTGATCACATCCAACCGATGTGTCTCCAGGTCGGGAGAAAAAATTAGTATATCATCCAGGTATACCACCACCGATGATAACAGTAAATACCTAAACACGTCATTTACAAAGTCCTGGAACACTGCAGGTGCATTACACAGACCGAAAGGCATGACGAGGTATTCATAGTGACCGTCTCTGGTGTTAAAAGCGGTCTTCCATTCGTCACCCTCTCGAATTCGCACTAAGTTATAAGCACCTCGCAGATCCAACTTCGTAAATACCTTAGCTCCCTGTAGTCTATCAAACAGTTCAGAAATTAGGGGCAAGGGGTATCTATTCTTTACAGTAATGGCGTTAAGACCCCTGTAGTCTATGCAGGGACGCAGATCACCCTCTTTTTCCGCAAAAAGAAAAAACCAGCCCCTGCAGGTGAGACAGACTTGCGGATGAAGCCCCTCTCCAGACTATCCTTTATATAGGCCGACATAGCCTCGGATTCTGGGATAGACAAGGGATAGACCCTGCCCTTTGGTGGAACAGAACCCGGCAAGAGGTCTATAGCACAGTCATAAGGCCTATGAGGTGGAAGAGTCTCAGCACCCTGCTTGGAAAACACATCAGCGAAATCCACATAGGGTGTAGGTAAGGGAGAGAGATCAGTTGATGCAACCGCAATGACCTTAGGTGGTAAGGGAAGACATCGGGACTGACATTTCGAACCCCAACTAATAATGCTGTCGGACTCCCAGTCAATTAGAGGAGCATCAGTCCGAAGCCATGGGAGACCCAGAAGTACGTCGTCTATACCCTCAGGCAAAACAAGAAAATAAATCTCCTCTATGTGAACATGAGACAGGGAAAGGCGCAAGGGAACTGTCCTCAATGTAATGGAGTCAGACAACATAGTCCCATTAACAACCTGGACAGGAATAGGCGCCTCTAACATGATAGAGGGAATATTGTGTCTCTTTACAAATCCTGAGGACACAAAAGTCCCGTTAGCTCCGGAATCCACAAAAGCCATAATAGGCCATGTATTCTCAGAGAATGAGAGCTGACCTGGGACACTACACTTAGAGGGTGCAGAAGGCATCTCTAGTAACCCCCCTCTAATGGTTACTAGGCCTGGGAGTTTCCCTGACGGCTAGGACACTTGTTGGCATAGTGCCCAGCCTGACGACATATGTAACAGATAGGAGAGCCCGCCTTACGAGGTCGGGAAGTAGTATAACCCAACTCCATAGGAGTAGGAGATGTCTCAGATGCTGAGGAAGATGGAGAAGGAACCACAGCATCTGAACCAACTCGACGCTTGGGACGTGACAAGGTAACCTTGAGTTCCTTATGGCATACATCGATCCTAGTTGCTACCGTTATTAAGTCCTCCAGAGAAGGAGGAACTTCCCGAATAGCAAGAGCATCTTTGACATAGCCTGCAAGACCCCTCCAGAAGATAGGTAGTAACACCTTCTCAGGCCAGTCTAAAGGCTACTTTACACACTGCGATATCGGTACCGATATCGCTAGTGTGGGTACCTGCCCCCATCTGTTGCGCGACACGGGCAAATCGCTGCCCGTGCCGCACAACAGCCGTCACACATACTTACCTGTCCGGCGACGTCGCTGTGACGGGCGAACCGCCTCCTTTCTAAGGGGGTGGTCCGTGCGGCGTCACAGCGACGTCACTGAAGTGTCACTGAACCGCCGCCCAATAGCAGCGGAGGGGCGGAGATGAGCGGGACGTAACATCCCGCCCACCTCCTTCCTTCCGCATTGTGGCCGGGAGGCAGGTAAGGGGAGCTTCCTCGTTCCTGCGGCGTCACACGCAGCGATGTGTACTGCCGCAGGAACGAGGAACAACTTCGTTACTGCTGCAGTAACGATTTTTAAGAATGGACCCCCATGTCGGCGATTAGCGATTTTGCACGTTTTTGCAACGATGCAAAATCGCTTATCGGTGTCACATGCAACGGCATCGCTAATGCGGCCGGATGTGCGTCACAAAATCCGTGACCCCAACGACTGCACATTAGCGATGTCGCTCCGTGTAAAGCCCGCTTTACTCTGCTACCAAGGTACGAAAAGTAATGGCATAAGAGCTGGTAGATAACGAACCTTGAGACAGATCTAGCAGTCTCAAAGCCGCATCATGGGTAACCTGCGGTCCCATGAACACCGCTTTAAGAGCATCAAGGAAGTCTTGATGTCTCTGAGTAACCAAATCAGAGCGCTCCCATAAGGGAGTAGCCCACTCTAAGGCGGGCTTTGCACGTTGCAACATCGGTGAAAATGTGTTACCGATGCTGCAGCGATAGTCCCGCCCCTGTCGCACGTTCGATATCTAGTGAAAGCTGCCGTAGCGATTATTATCGCTACGGCAGCTTTACACGCACATACCTGCCGTGCGACGTCCCTCTGGCCGGCGACCCGCCTCCTTCCTTAGGGGGCGGGTCGTGCGGCGTCACAGTGACGTCACACGGCAGGCGGCCAATTGAAGCGGAGGGGCGGAGATGAGCAGGATGTAAACATCCCGCCCACCTCCGTCCTTCTCATTGCAGCCGGTGGCAGGTAAGGTGAAGTTCCTCGCTCCTGCGACTTCACACACAGCGATGTGCGCTGCCGCAGGAGCGAGGAACAACATCGCACCTGTCGCTGCATCGGCATTATGGAAATGTCGGAGGCTGCAGCGATGATACAACGACGCTTTTGCGCTCGTTCATCGTATCATCTAGGATTTACACACTACGACATCGCAAGTGACGCCGGATGTGCGTCACTTTCGATTTGACCCCACCGACATCGCACCTGCGATGTCGTAGTGTGCAAAGCCGCCCTTAGGCTTTATCCTGAAGAAGGGATATAATAAAGCCTACTTTGGACCTCTCCGTAGAGAAGTGAGAGGAATTAACCTCAAGGTGAATCTGACACTGGCTTATGAACCCACGACAAGACCTGGCATCGCCAGAGTATCTGTTGGGTAGAGCAAGTCGTGGGTCATGTAGTGAAGACACCAAAGTTTGAGGTTTATCCTCTACAGTCTTGAGCCTTGCTTCAAGAACCTGTATATACTGATGTAATTGTTGATACTCTGCCATCTCTGCCAGACCCTTGGCTCAGTCCTAATGTTACGGGGGCTGTCGGATAATAAGGGAATAGAAGGCTATCCGACAGTCAGGGTCCACCGTGCAGAGCTCTGCTGCAGAGTATGGCATAGGATAGGGGAAACCTGTACCACCAAAGCGGTACTGACACTGTTGCATCACAGTGTCACCAAGTCCAATTGTGACGTATACTGTTTAAGTCACAGCGACTACCTTATTAGAATAACATAGGAGTGGAAATGCAAAAGAGTGAGGAATACAACATAAAAGTGCATAGAAGTCTCACAGTCTGTGAGCGTGAAAGCACCTGTCTCAGTTAACAGTCACAGAGACTAGGTGTAGTGTGTGCAATATGGCACCTACCTATGTCCGCTCCACTTGTGGTGCAAGGATACGGACAGCAGCAAGGCTGCTAGCTTGAAACTCCTGCCTATGACCGCTCCCCTAGTGTGCGAGGATACGGACTGCTGCAGGAGGCAGCATAGTGGAGCGTTACCCTAGAAGGCAACGACCACCTAACCTACCTATGTCCGCTCCACTAAGGTGCGAGGACACGGACAACAGTACGGCTGAAAGGTACAGGAGCGCTACCCTACCGATAGCGCTCACCTCAGAGTAGAACCACAAGGCCCAGTCAGACCATGTGTAGCAAGCACCTGCCTATGTCCGCTCCACTAAGGTGCGAGGATACGGACCACAGCATAAGCTGCAAGGCACAAGAGCGTTACCCTACCAATAACGCTCACCTAGATAGAATAGGTGCCGCAAGGGACATGCACAGAGCGTCTACTCCTATGCAGGAACCAAGAGGACTGAGCGCCGGGCGGCGTGCGTCAGGGTCTTATATAGACTCTGTGCCTCATCCAAGATGGAGCCAATCCACCAGAGCCAATCCGCTGCCAGAATGACAGCAATGATGTCACGCTGGCCTATCACCGAGCAAAGGGTCACAAGCACATGACCTGCGACCAATCGGCATAGAAGGTGTCAGAGACATGTGACCACGTGTCACAAGCACATGACCAGCAACCAATCAGCTTAACAGGTGTCAGAGACATGTGACCTCATGTCAGCGATGATGTCACCCGCACATGTGCAATGGCTCCAAGATAGGACTTAGTCTCCAGCGCTTGCACATGTGCAGTAGCAAGAAATCCGAACATAGTCTCCAGTGCTCGCACATGTGCAGTAGCAAGAAATCCGAACATAGTTTCCAGTGCCACAGCAACCGTAACACTTTAGGAAAGGTTTTCATAAGCTGGACAACCGTAGACCGGTCTCGTTCCAATTGCTTGAGGGAGTGGGTGCACAGCTTGGATTTGCATGCCATTCCCATTTCGAGGAGGCGTTGTTTCGTTTGGCCTTTTCCTGGTTGTTTTTGGGGCCATGCGAATTGGGGAATTAGTGTCACCATCATCTTCTCGGGGAGGTGGTTTGTTGGGGCAGGACCTTGTGGTGTTAGACGACTCGGAGGAATTTTGGATATGGAGGTCTAAAATAGATCAACTTGGTAGAGGAAAGAGGGTAAAGTTGGGGGCATTGAGTGGGTTTTTAATGTGTCCAGTGAGGTGTTTGCGAAATTATTGGTCTTTGGACACTAATTATCCTGGCCCGTTGCTGAAGCATAAGGACGGGTCCTTTTTGTCACATTACCAGTTCGTAGCAGTTTTCAGAAAATGTTTGACTCGGATGGGCCCAGAACCCGGTGGGTTTTCGGCTCACTCCTTTCGAATTGGGGCCGCAACTGAGGCGGACAGGTGGGGCCCTCCAGCAGAGGTTGTGAAAAGGATTGGTAGGTGGGAGTCCACGAGGTACAGTATATATGTTCTCCCGCACCTGGTGTGAGCTGTTTGTGGGCCGGTAGGGGGAAGGGGTGTGCGGATGTGGGAGGGGTTGTGTTTTGTAAAAAAAAAAATGTTGAATGTATAGCCGGATATGTTTATTGCATGGTCGTTTACTTACTTCCTTTTCTCCCTCCGCCCCCTCCAATTTGTTTTTATTTCCTAGGCGGTACTCGACTAGTGTGGATTTTTGGTAACTTGTTTGTTTACAGGGGGGCCTTGTGGGCTGATATGCGGAGGAACGGGTGCCAATTGGGTTGGCCGCGAGATCAGGTAATAGTGAGGTGGATTGAGATTCGTGGTATGAGTTGGTGGCGTGTGGCACTGGACTTTCATCATTTCTGCAGGTTGGATCACTCCCCTGATGTGTTAGTGCTTCACATGGGAGGAAATGATTTGGAGGTTCGGCCCTGTAGGTGGTTGATCTGAGATATCCGCTTTGACTTGCTTCGACTGTGGTCTCAGTTTCCACAGATGAGGATAGTCTGGTCGGATATCATGCCTAGGAAAATCTGGCGGGGGGCCAGGTCGGTGGACAGGATCAATAAGACCAGGATCAAGGTGAATAGGGTGGTGGGGAGCTTCGTTGCCCGAAACGGCGGGGTGGTGGTGCAGCACATAGATCTAAAATCAGGAGAGGGGCATTTTTGGAGAAGTGATGGGGTGCAGCTTACCGCGGTCGGGATTGATCTATGGGTTTTGGCCATTCAGGAAGGAGTAGAGCGAGCGCTTGGTTTGGTGGGGCGTATCTCATTATGAGGTTTCAGTAATGCTCGCGGTGGTGGTGGTGAGGGGGGTTCTTGTAGTCGGTGGTAAAATGGTGGTGGGGGGTTATACGTCAGGGAGATGATAACCCCATCCTTTTCTCCTTTTGGAATGGCAATTATCTGGTGGACTTTGGGGCTCTCCAGGGTGGGGTCCCCTGGGAGTCGGTGTTAGGAAAATGTTTTCCGGCAAGTGGTGTCCCCGAGCTGGTGGTTGCGGCTGGGGGCAATGCCGGATGGTCTTACCAATATTATTGGATTGTTTGCCAGATTGTTTTGGGGCTCCAAGATCCCTCCTCGCTAAAAGAAAAATTATTTACTGTTGTTTTGTTAATAAAGGCCGATTTGGCCGATTTATCCAAGCTGGTGTCCTGTGTTTATTGGGGAGGGGGAGAACTTATGGGAAAATGGTTAAAGTTAGGAGGGAGGGGGAGTTTGGTTAAAGCACGGGAGGACACATCTTCAATAGTGCAGTCAAGACTGAATGGAGCCCACAGCGGAGCCATGGGCACAGTGACCTATGACTCACTTTGGAGGGCAACGAAGGGTTAACAGTGGGTTAGAAGGAAAGCGCGGGCTACAGAGGGGTCAAAAGTTTATGGAGGTGGGTTCTGGAAGCAAGGGGGGTGATTGGAATAGGTGGACTTTGGGGCTCTCCAGGGTGGGGTCCCCTGGGAGTCGGTGTTAGGGAAATGTTTTCCGGCAAGTGGTGTCCCCAAGCTGGTGGTTGCGGCTGGGGGCAATGCCGGATGGTCTTACCAATATTATTAGATTGTCTGTTTTGGGGCTCCAAGATCCCTCCTCGCTAAAAGAAAAATTATTTACTGTTGTTTTGTTAATAAAGGCCGATTTATCCAAGCTGGTGTCCTGTGTTTATTGGAGAGGGGGAGAACTTATGGGAAAATGGTTAAAGTTAGGAGGGAGGGGGAGTTTGGTTAAAGCCGGGGAGGACGCATCTTCAATAGTGCAGTCATGTGGTGGCTCCTAACTCCCCCTAGTGGTTGCACCTCCCCCCTCCCAGGTCCTAAGCTAGTGGGACTGGTGCCCCTGTTGAGGACATCCTATAAATACCTTTCTGTCGGCGACGCCTTTATTACCCTACCCTATCCCAGTCCCCAGTGGGAACAGGGCAACCAAGTGTGTATTTGAGTGTGTAATGTGGTGAAACCAGGACTGATCAACTCAGGATCCGGGTTTAGCATTACACCCAAAATCGACTGAAGCCTCAGGGGCGCCACACTTGCATGGGCAGTAACGTCACAGGGTCAAGTGAGTTCATTCACCTGACCCCGGGATGTCATTGCCACGTGGCATGGTACTGACATCACGGGGTTAGGTGAGTTCATTGTGAACTCACCTCACCTGACCCCATGCCGTGTGATTCGGTGCCGATGTCACAAGTTCGCGGGTAGCTCTGCAGTGATGTCACAGGGTCAGGTGAGATGAACGCTGCTGTCCAGGCGCTTGAATGCTGCTACAGTATCCTCTGATCTGTTCTCCAGCTAATCGTGTCGCATCATCCAATCAGCTGTTCCTGCAGGCTGTCTCCACTTCTGTTGTGACCACACGTGGTCACAAGAGCAGAACATGAGAGGGCGCATGCGCTGTCCTTGCAGCGGCAAGAAAATAACAACAGGGAGTCACATTATCTTCACAAACAGGGCACCGGAGATAAGTGCTATGTGCAGGCGCCAACTACGACGCCATGTTAGTGAAGAAATTAGTAAAATACTTTTAGAGTAGAATTAGCATAAATAATAGATAGGGGCAGGACTGACAGGTAGGGGGCGGGAATCACTATGAATAACCACCCCAGCTATTATCAGATCCCCAGCTGCTGTCACTCAATAAGCTGCTCATTCTACAAACTTTACTTGCTTGGATTTTAAAAACTATACATCCAAGCTAACCATTAAAGGTTTGTATAGAATCAGCATGATTGTACCAGTATAGCACTGGCTTTAGTTTATATAGGAAAATTCTGGCAATTGGTGCGTTTTAACAAACACTGCAGTTTCGAGCTGGGCTGCTCCAACAACACATCGCCCCAGCTATTACAAGTAGATATACAATGGTTAACTTTGCAAGCAGAATATATTCACAACTAACTGAATAGGATAACTGAAGTGAGCACTAATATATATATATTATGAGTGCAAGCCAAAAAATACATACTATATAAGGATAAGGCTGCACATCAAACTTAGATAATAGTATAATGCCTCAAGCATATGGAAAAATATTGGAAAATACAATGAAAAATGAAAAATATGGAAAAATATTGGAAAATACAATGAAAAAGGCTACTTGCTAATTTGAACATGTGAATAATGAATTGCATACCTGCCATGAATATTAGGAAAAAGGAGATATTTAGCAATCACATTGATCAATGTAACTGAGCCCCAAAACCTCGTCAAGGTATATCTCTATATTGGGGTCCCTAGCTCTAGTTTACAAAACCCTCCACCAGGCTTCAATCTACCAAGGAAAACATGGGTTACTCTAAATCGTATCAGAACAAACTTTGGCGTCTGTGCAGATTTTATGTATAAGTGGGGAAAATATGACTCTCCGACCTGTGACTGTGGAGCAGATCATCAAACTATCCAGCACATTGTTGAGGAGTGCCCCCTGAGATCCTACCATGGTGACAAGAAGGATTTCTATATTGTAAATGATAATTCTATTGCATATATAGAAAATCTTGATATTCAAATTTGATTTTTATCCTGTTGATATTTTTCAATCACTGTCTATTGTCTGGTGTTTATTTTTATATGATGGTAAGATATACGTTCATACGATTAAATAAGCTCTGTGACCCTAACTGTGTGTCATCTCATTGCAATTAAAAACTGCTGTGGGTGGAGAGGGGTAACTAAGGACTTTCTTATATAGGAGATGGAAAAAAACATGGCCGAAAGGGGCGGAGCTGTGTTCACATTCAGAAAAAACTACATATAACTGAATAGGATAACTGAAGTGAGCACTAATATATATATATATATATATATATATATATATATATTATGAGTGCAAGCCAAAAAATACATACTATATAAGGATAAGGCTGCACATCAAACTTAGATAATAGTATAATGCCTCAAGCATATGGAAAAATATTGGAAAATGCAATGAAAAATGCTACTTGCTAACTTGAACATGTGAATAATGAATTGCATACCTGCCATGAATATTAGGAAAAAGGAGATATTTAGCAATCGCATTGATCAATGTAACTGAGCCCCAAAACCTCGTCAAGGTATATCTCTATATTGGGGTCCCTAGCTCTGTGACCCTAACTGTGTGTCATCTCATTGCAATTAAAAACTGCTGTGGGTGGAGAGGGGTAACTAAGGACTTTCTTATATAGGAGATGGAAAAAACATGGCCGAAAGGGGCGGAGCTGTGTTCACATTCAGAAAAAAACTACATATAACTGAATAGGATAACTGAAGTGAGCACTAATATATATATATTATGAGTGCAAGCCAAAAAATACATACTATATAAGGATATGGCTGCACATCAAACTTAGATAATAGTATAATGCCTCAAGCATATGGAAAAATATTGGAAAATACAATGAAAACTGCTACTTGCTAATTTGAACAAGGTATATCTTGACGAGGTTTTGGGGCTCAGTTACATTGATCAATGCGATTGCTAAATATCTCCTTTTTCCTAATATTCATGGCAGGTATGCAATTCATTATTCACATGTTCAAATTAGCAAGTAGCATTTTTCATTGTATTTTCCAATATTTTTCCATATGCTTGAGGCATTATACCATTATCTAAGTTTGATATTCACAACTACACTGCACTAACAACCTAACTGGCCCCTGCTACTTGGGCAGTGTGGATAATGTGTTCTGGCCACTGAGGCCAATGCTTCACTCTATCGAGTGAGCACACTGGTAAAAAGACTCAAAATACTGCTAAAGGGGAACCAGTCCACTCCCAGGTGCTCAATATTGTGGGCATTTCTCCTTGCAGGCAGGTGGGAACTCTTCTCCTTTCATGGACCCAGATCATGTTTCTTGTCCCGTTCAGAATTGCCAACCTCCAGACCTTCTCCATCCAAGTACTCACTCAGCAGCTATCAGGGCTCTCTCATGGTGCAGTTCGCAGTTTCTCTCACAGCCATCACTGTCTCTCCCAGATCATCATTCCCGGAAACTTCTCAGGCAATGACTCGCCCACCCCAGGGCTATGGGACACCCGGTGCCGGGCCGGACTAGTCCGGTGGTAGTCAGTGGTGGCTGGGCCCGGCTCCGTGGCCCTGGTGGGTGTCAGTAAAATATGTGGCTAGATGAATAAAGTTTGTGTTCGTGACGCCACCTGTGGTATGCGGCTAATAGGCCGCCGCTGCTGTATGAGGCCTCCGGGGGATGTTATAGCAGCAATGGTGGTACTGCTCCCCACAGGTGGAGCAATGCCCGGGGCACTGTTGGTGCTTGTGAGTGTCTATGCAGATGAAATAACAGAGGCAACTTCAAGGGTGCAGTTCAAGTTCTTTACTCACAATTCTTGTCGGGGCCCAGGCCCCTTGGACTGCTGGGACCACTGTCAGGGACCTCCACCGTTACTGGGTGATTCTGAGAGTAAAAGCCGGTACCCTTCTCTTTAGTGTCTCTAACTTCTGCTGTCTTCCTTAGCCTTGCCTTTGATAGGATAAACCTGGCTTGGCCTCCACTACAGCCTCCAGGCTGGGGGGTCACCTGTCGGCTGATTACCCCTTTTCTGAAAGGTCTGCTATGGGTTCTGGCCCGGGGAGTTTACAACATTCCCTGGGCCTCGGTTTTTATTGTTTGGAGATGATCTTTGCACTCCTCCAGTCTCTAGGGACCGTCCCCTGTTGCAGCTTGATCCCTCCACCGATGTTCTTGTGGAACAGGCCACCGCAGCTCTAAACTGCCCTGGACAGCTCTACAGACTACCCATGGCCCTGCGACTCCTTCTGTTCTCTGCGTGGTGTCACCTGGACCCTCCGAGTCCCAGGATCTTCACCAGGAAGCGTCTCTTTCTTCCTTTTCAGCTCCTGACTGACTTGGAGCTTTCTTTCCTTTCTCTTCTCCTCCTTGCCTGGCTCCAGCAGGCCTCCTTCTCCTTCCCCTCCCTCTCTTCGACTAACTAAACTTGACCTTCCTCTCTGTGTCTGCTCTCGATGGCTCCTCCCACCTCCCCAATTGCCCTGTTCTACCCTATAGGAGCAGGGATGGGTCTTACGACCCCTCCCAGCATGCAGCATGGGAGGGTTGTCTGCCACTTTCCCTGGTCCCAGTGTGTTCCTAGCAATGGGTGTAGTGTGGATTTACCAGGGGACCGGAGTTCACTCTCTTCCTCTCCCAGAATGGGGCATCACACCGCTGGATGGGGTGCAATGACCTGTGGCGACGGAAGCCTCAGGGGCGCTACACTCCCCCACAGCGAATCCCAGCACGTCCTCGGGCTGAAAAGACAACAAAAACATGTGGAAGCACTGCAAAACATTTTTGTTATGAACAACAGTAAAACAGTAAACATCTCTTCCCTTTATGGGAGGCACAATGATTCGAACGTTATGAACTTCTTATAAAGAAAACTCTAAGTGTGCACTTCCAGTCCATTGCACGGTTCGGGCACATCCCCCATAATTCTGGTAGGGGGCACAACGGGTGCAACTATATACATTTCTTGGCTACAACAAGTCCAGTAGCCTGGCAGTTCGTTCAGCTTCATTTTAAACGCAAGGCACATAAACAACACACCAGCCACTAAGTCTAGTGGCCTGGTAAGACATGACACAAAAACATTCACCGGGGACCACATTCCAGTTCCGTGGCCCGGTACATATAAACATGGGGGGGTGACATCTTCAAAAAGTACAAGGGGCAGTAAGGCAGGAAAGGGTGTCATCTTCAAAAAGAACATTAGGGCAGCACAAAAGGGACATCTTCACAAAGAATGAGGGGCAGACAGGGGCTATTTACAGTTCAGCATCTCTTCTTCTTTACTCACGAGGGTAGATTCGGGGGTCCCACTCCGGCATTGCTCCTGGCAGCAGGTATGCCGACGAGATTATCGTCTGGGTCCCCTGGGCGCTGGTCCCTGACCTTCTGCGCTGCTCTGCAGCCTGGATTGGAGTGGGGCTGCTTGCAGGCACCATACGGCGCTGTTGCAGAGGGCTGCTTGTCTGCAGGGGGCTGTTACTGTGGTCCTTTGGGTCTTGTTTTGGCCGTGCTCCTTGCATCACACAAGCCATGGAGATTCGGGTCTGTGTTTCTTGCGTGGCTGTCGCAGGACCGCTGCTCAGTTCTGCGGCCTGGACCTGCTTTGCAGTGGTGCTGCGGCTGCTGCCTGCAGGGGAGACGCTGCACGCTGACATAGTGCGGCGCCACTCCGGTTCTTCGGAGGCCATCTCCTCCTCCTCCTGCAGGATATGGACATGTAGGGCATACCAGCCCCGGCCTCCCATCAGCCGTGTGTATTCTACAGCGTCACCCGGCTTGGCATCTCGCCCGGGGTGGCCTTTAGGCAGGTGTTCTTCAATGTCCCGTCGGGCTACAAAGACGTCTTTACCCAGTCCGGGCTCTCTGATGAAGCCCCAGCCTCCTTTCTGCCGGAAATCGACTACTGTGCCCCGTCTCATTGGGCCCTGTGACCCCTTAAGGGCCTTTCGAATTTGCTCCTTGGAGGCCAGGTTGGCTGCCTCCTGGGCTTTCCGCTTCTCCTCCCGGGCCTCCCGCTCCCGCCGGTACTCCTCCACCAGTCTCCGGCAGGTCATCTCGTGTGCCTGCGGGGTTTCCTTGGGGCGCAGGGGCTGTTGCAGTCTCCCACTCTCTATGGGCGCTGCGTCCCAGTTTACTCCCGGGGATGTTGTTCCCAGGAGACTCACAGGGGGACTCGGTAGGGGGCCCACTAGCTGTTCGGGGTCTACCCCTCCCCCGGCTCCGTCTGCGGGGTTTTCAGGCAGGCCTCCGGTGCCCCACCGGGCATCAGTGGGGCTGGCGGGGAAGGCTTGCGGGACGGTGGAGGGACTGGGCGGTGGCGTCTGGTGGGTCAGTGGGTCCGGACGGGTCGGGGTTTCATGTAGCTCACCCGGTCGCTTCTCCGCGGCCTCCATCCAGTGGCCCACGCCTTCCGACACCATCGATGTTTCACTCCGCCGGTCCACCTCTGCTTGCATGTTCTGCAGCCTCCGAGCCAGGATTTGCATTTCCTCCCGGAGCAGGTCCAGCTCAGGATCCATCTTCCCGGTCCCTGGTGTACACTTCTGCAGCCTCTCTGCCATGCTGCCGACCTGGGGAACGCTTGCTGTATCACTGCTTGGGTGCTCGACTACGCCACTCGGCTGCTCCCTTTCCCTTCTCGGAGGCGGGGACGGAGGCTGCGCTAGCATCTGGCGCCAGAATGGCGCCCAGCCCATCACGGCCGGCATCACTCCGCTGGCGATAAGGTACATTTTCTTTATCTGCTGGTCTGGCATTTAGACTGGTTCTGCCAGCCGGCCAGCTTATCTAGTCGCCATTTCTTCTTCCTCCGCCTTCTATGGCGGGCACCGCTTCGCGCTCTTTTCTTGGACAAGGGGGTGGGGCTTCTCTTTGCGCCCTTTCTTCTTTCACGCCCCCCTTCTTCCCGCGCTCAGTGGCTTCAATGGCGGCAGTTTCTCACAGTAAACACAGGCTATTTCACGATTCTTCAGGCGCACAGTACCCGATGTGACCGGGCACGAAATCCTGTTCGTGACGCCAAAGTTGACTCGCCCACCCCAGGGCTATGGGACACCCGGTGCCGGGCCGGACTAGTCCGGTGGTAGTCAGTGGTGGCTGGGCCCGGCTCCGTGGCCCTGGTGGGTGTCAGTAAAATATGTGGCTAGATGAATAAAGTTTGTGTTCGTGACGCCACCTGTGGTATGCGGCTAATAGGCCGCCGCTGCTGTATGAGGCCTCCGGGGGATGTTATAGCAGCAATGGTGGTACTGCTCCCCACAGGTGGAGCAATGCCCGGGGCACTGTTGGTGCTTGTGAGTGTCTATGCAGATGAAATAACAGAGGCAACTTCAAGGGTGCAGTTCAAGTTCTTTACTCACAATTCTTGTCGTGGCCCAGGGCCCTTGGACTGCTGGGACCACTGTCAGGGACCTCCGCCGTTTCTGGGTGATTCTGAGAGTAAAATCTGGTACCCTTCTCTTTAGTGTCTCTAACTTCTGCTGTCTTCCTTAGCCTTGCCTTTGATAGGATAAACCTGGCTTGGCCTCCACTACAGCCTCCAGGCTGGGGGGTCACCTGTCGGCTGATTACCCCTTTTCTGAAAGGTCTGCTATGGGTTCTGGCCCGGGGAGTTTACAACATTCCCTGGGCCTCGGTTTTTACTGTTTGGAGATGATCTTTGCACTCCACCAGTCTCTAGGGACCGTCCCCTGTTGCAGCTTGATCCCTCCACCGATGTTCTTGTGGAACAGGCCACCGCAGCTCTAAACTGCCCTGGACAGCTCTACAGACTACCCGTGGCCCTGCGACTCCTTCTGTTCTCTGCGTGGTGTCACCTGGACCCTCCGAGTCCCAGGATCTTCACCAGGAAGCGTCTCTTTCTTCCTTTTCAGCTCCTGACTGACTTGGAGCTTTCTTTCCTTTCTCTTCTCCTCCTTGCCTGGCTCCAGCAGGCCTCCTTCTCCTTCCCCTCCCTCTCTTCGACTAACTAAACTTGACCTTCCTCTCTGTGTCTGCTCTCGATGGCTCCTCCCACCTCCCCAATTGCCCTGTTCTACCCTATAGGAGCAGGGATGGGTCTTACGACCCCTCCCAGCATGCAGCATGGGAGGGTTGTCTGCCACTTTCCCTGGTCCCAGTGTGTTCCTAGCAATGGGTGTAGTGTGGATTTACCAGGGGACCGGAGTTCACTCTCTTCCTCTCCCAGAATGGGGCATCACACCGCTGGATGGGGTGCAATGACCTGTGGCGACGGAAGCCTCAGGGGCGCCACAGCAACGTCTCCTCTTTTCACTCTGTCAGGCAACCTGACTTCTCCTGTTCCCATCCTAAGCTCTTCTCCCACTCTTTCTCTGTTTCCTGCACTTTTTGGGCAGGATTATTCCAACTGAACAGTTCAGATGGGAGTGCCAAATCTGCTTTCTAGTCCACAATATACCACACGTAGGAGAGCACCATCTCTTAAAGTCATAGCTTGCTTAAACCGTTCATAGTGGTGGTTCCCCAACAATCACAACTTCTGACTGGCCGGATGTCAGAAGCTACGTCACAAGTGCTCACTGCAAATGTATGAGCCAGAATGAGGCACCAATAGAGATGCACTGAAGAGTGAACTCCAGCTCGGCCCATGCAAAACTGGAGCTGGAGGCAGGTCACAAGTCACAGGAGACCGACCAGAGAGATGCTGAAAACAGATCAAGATGCCTGAAGGTATAACACAGGAGGCAGGAGATTTAAAGCACCACTGCAGCAGTGAAAGGAAAGAAACACTGGAGTGGTGCCTTAAAATTACAGGCCCAACCCATCTTGATCAAACATGGTGGAATGCCAAGACAGTACCGTGTGATTTTTCACAGCCTATTAAATGGGAGGGGGTGAACGATTAGGAAGCACTCATCACAGTAAGACACAGGCCAATTGAGCTGCAGTTACTAGCAAATGTATTTTATTTTAGTGCTAGCTAGATTAACAACCCCACAGCTCAGTACTGTTGTTTTGCATTCTCCAACCTGCTGCTGCTTCAATCTGTGTGTTAAAGAGTAAAAAGAGCAGGAATTCCTTTGTTTTAATTTATTGTGTATATGAGACATCATAGCGTAATGTACTGTGTAAACGAGACATCATTGTGGCCTACCAACCATTTACCAACTCAGAAACAACTGAAATTTAGAAACAGGGACTGCAGAGAAGGAAAGTGATGGAACATGCAGAATAAGTGTCCTGTAATCAGTTTTGTTCTTCATGTTCACACATTACAGCTTATTGTGAAGTTACCTGAAACAACAAGTGCACATAAAGTTGATAAAGGAGTTGTCGACTACTAGGACAGCTTCTTCTCAATAACTATATTCCCTAGAATAGAGTAACAGCCTATACTGACTTCCAATGGCCGCGCAATTTCTGAAACTTCAATGCCAAGTTTTACGGCACTCATGTGATGTTCTATGTCACGTGAGCTTTGTAGCCATGCAGTGGCTGCTTCACTCTGCATTGATTTGCACGTAAGGTTGCTTTCACACTTGCGTTGTTTTGCATCTGTCACAATCAGTTGTGTGACTGATGCAACGGATGCGCTGCAGATAGTGGCACAACTGATGTGACTGATGCTGCCAAACAACGATCCATTTTTTGGTATTTTTTACTGTTTTACCGGTCGTTGGGCGATCAGCTGATCGTTCCTGCTGCTGGAACTGAATTTACAGTCTATCATGGGTTTTACTGTGCGCATGCTCACAGTAAAAAACCCTTCTGCCGCACACAAAAAATGTTACTGTTTGTGTTCCTACCGCTTGACGGTCAGGCAGTAAATGACTGATCCATCATGCGGTGCGGCAGGGCTATCATTCACAATCCGTTGTTAATAGAAGTCTATGGGGGAAAAAACGGATTCCTGCAAAATATTTTGCAGGATACCATAATTCCTGAAGGTGACGGATTGTGACTGATGCAAAACAACGCAAGTGTGAAAGCAGCCTAACTGATATCTTCAGGAAGTCAGAGCCGCAGCAGTTTTGACTTCCTCCTGGTGTCAATTTTGTCCAAAGAAAGTGAGAGTGAAGCAGCACATTAGCGGTTGTAGGACTCACAAGACGTAACAGCATCATGGAAGCATACCTCCCAACATTTAAAAATGAGAAAGAGGGACAAAGTCTGCGGTGCGCTACGCATGCCGCGGCAATTTTAGACCATGCCTCCTAACCACACCCATTTTGCAATCTGTCACCCCCACATTCAATCCTTTTTTCAGCACTGCTGATCACATTGTTTAAGGCTGCGTGCCCATGATCAGTGTTTGCAGCATTTTGGATGTAGCGTGTTTTTGCTGTGTCCAAAACGCTGCGTTGCACAGTACAAGCACAGTGGGGGGATTTCCAGAAACCCCGTGCCCACTGTGCTTGTTTATTCCACAGCAAACACTCACCTGCGGAGCGTCTTTCCAGACTGCAGCATATCAATTGTTTGCTGCAGTTGCATGCGTCCTCCACAGGGAGAACACAGAAGGAGACCGCAGCGCACTGAACCCTGATCGTGGGCACAGGCAGCTGCGTTTTCCTGCGGAGGAGACTTACAGCCCCGCAGGTCAAAACCCACTGCCTCCAGGACACAGTGAGTACTGATCGTGGGTACAGACATACACACATATACGGTACATATTTGAAGACAAATTCCCTAAAATACATATAAACAGACAAATCTATACACAGTCATCTACACTGACATAAATAGATATATACATCATACATATACACACATTGGAGGTAATAATATGGGGAAGCCGGCAGCAGCCGCACTCACCTACCCCGCTTGTCTCTGTCCAGCTCCTCCTCGGCATGCGATCACTTGGCATCACTTTAACAGACCTAGCCACGCACAGTGCACACTGACACCGCTGTGTATGTATCACAAGGGAGGATGGGGGTTTTATATACTCTATATATATATATATATATATATATATATATATATATATATACAGTGTACATCACAGGAGGGGCTGGGGGCTACAGTATATAAATCACAGGAGGGGCTGGGGGCTACATCACAGGAGGGGCTGGGGGCTACAGTTTATTCATCACAGGAGGGGCTTGGGGCTATAGTATATACATCACAGGAGGGGCTGGGGGCTACAGTATATACATCACAGGAGGGGCTGGGGGCTACATCACAGGAGGAGCTGGGGGCTACAGTATATACATGACAGGAGGGGCTGGGGGCTACAGTATATACATCACAGGAGGGGCTGGACGCTACAGTATATACATCACAGGAGGGGCTGGCCACTACAGTATATACATCAGAGGAGGGGCTGGGGTTACAGTATATACAGCACATGAGGGGCTGGGGTTACAGTATATACAGCACAGGAGGAGCTGAGGTTATAGTATATACATCACAGGAGGGTCTTGGGGCATAGACAGTACTTGAGGGGGCATACATATTAGGCCTGTTTCAGACGTCAGTGATTCTGGTATGTATGTGCTAGTTTTTATACATACCAGAATCACTGACCTATGCAGACCCATTATAATCAATGGGTCTCCACACACATCAGTGATTTTTCACTGACCGTGTCTCTGTGCGGCGTACATGCGTATCCATGATTGCCGCACAGAAACATGTCAGTTTTTTTCTGGCATCACTGATGTCCCACGGACCACACTATGGTTTGATCCGTGAAACACATACCAGAAAAACACGGACATTGAAAATAAAAAGCTTTTTCAACTCACCTTCTCCAGCGATGCTGAGTTCGGCAGCTGCTCTCTGCTGCTTCCTGCCCGGCTCATTATGGCATGCATATTCATTTATGCAGCCAGAGCCGACCCGGAAGTAGCTGAAGAGGTGAGAGAGAGCGGTGGCTGGATGCTGAATCGCGGGACTCTTCAGCACCACGGAGGGCAGGAGCAGGGGCAGGTGAGTATATGTCCATGTACAATCACGGAGTATGGATCACGTATCACGGATTGCACATGGACAAGGGACAACCACTGTGTGTCGTGAATCCCCGAGTATGAAGGGACATATGCGTGTTTAACACATCAGTGAAGAACGTCTGTGTTTTTCACTGAGGGGCATACACATTACTAAGGGGTATACACATTACTGGGGGAAATACACTTTACTGTGGGGCATACAAATTACTGGTAGCATAGATATTACTAAGGGGCATATAGCTCTGGTGTTGGGGCTTATACAGCTCTGGGGGCACATACAGCTCCGATGGGGGGCTGGGGGCATACAAATCTGGTGGAAGGGGGCTGGGGGCATACAGATCTGGTGGGAGGGGGCGGGATGGGGCTAGAGGCATACAGATCTGGTGTGGGGGCTGGGGGGCATACAAATCTGGTGTGGGGGCTGGGGGCATACAAATCTGGTGTGGGGGCTGGGGGGCATACAAATTTGGTGAGGAGGCTGGGGGGCATATAGATCTGGTGAGAGGGGGGTGACTGGAGGCATATAGCTCTGGTGAGGAGGGGCTAGGGCATACAGCTCTGGGTAGGTGGGGGGGTCACATACAGCGTTCCTTGGTGTTGCAGCTCCTCTCCCTCCAGTCTCTTCATCTGTGGACAGAGCTCAGCATGTTGCGCGGTAGCTCCGCCCACAGATGCACTTCCGTACACAAGCAGCCCAGCTGAGAGCAGTGCACTGGGCTGCAGGTGCCGGATTTAAACCGCCAGCAGCCAGGAAAGTGCTGCTGCCGCTCACCCATAGCAGCGGCAGCACACAAAGCCAGAGCAGTGAAGTAGCGCCCGGCTCTGCTCATGTGGATAGGAGGGGGAGAAAGTCAGACGGGGAGAGAGCGGGTGGGCGGAGCCACGGGACTCCTGGCTCACGATCGTGATACCGGGACACCCGATCAAATCAGGTACAGTCCCGCTGTATCCGGGACGGTTGGGAGGTATGTGGAAGCTCCACAGACGTCATGCCAACACCACTGGAGCATCGGTATCAGAGGTAAATATAAGCAGTACTAATTTATTCTGGGGACTGGAGCAATTGAGAAGGGGTAAAGTGCTGCAGAATATGATGGCGCTATATAAATAAAATTAGTATTATAAGGGGATGCCTGAGTAGTGGACAACCCCTTTAGGTAAAAGAAGGAACTAATTAGATTCCGAAGTTTAATATATGGTATACAGCTTGTCATAATCTATTTTCCTTCATTGCAGTAAACAATTGTGAAAAATCAGCGACTTTTGAACTGGAGATAGCACTGTCACTTGGTTAGCTATGCACCGTGGCAGTAATGAATGCCTCCATGATGGCTAATCGCTAACTTTCTAGATAGTAATCACATGTGCAACAAGTTTATCCAACTGTCATTCTATTTTCTGATAATAACAAGATAATATGTATTCCTTCTGATAGATCAAAGATTTTGAATACAAAGTTCATTTTTATTGTCTTATTAACCCTTACGGCTATTGATGTCTGCATTATGTTCCACAGTAGTTGCATGAACGTAATGAGATTTCCATAGAATTAGTTTTCGTTTGGTTTTGCCAATAAGCACTTGTGAAGAGAATTGAGCTGTAGATGGGATTGAATCGATCCGCGGAGAATTGACTTTGGATTGACTTTCATAAAATGTACAGGTCCTGGCAAATGCAAACAATCTGTGATTTGATTTGCATAAATTGCCAAAAAACTGGGCACCATTTCACACAGAGACAGATACAAGTGATAGTGGAGATAAAGATAGGAAATGTGCAAGAGCTGCAAATTCTGCGTGAATGTGCATTGATTGATCTGTGATATACTCCATTGTCTTGTAGGATGTGAATTTTATTACATATATTCTTTTTAATTCTTTAAGTGCTAGAAACCAGGATACTAAAACCAAGGTTAGTCTGAGACTAACAAACCATAGGCAACATCTTTCACTTCTTTTAACCCCTTCTCAACTGATGTTACATGTTTGCGCTTTCATTTTTAACTCCTTTTATTCCCAGAGCTATCATTTTTTTATTTTTTCATTGACATAGACATTAGATGGCTTGTTTTTTGTGTGACTAGTTGAACTTTTGAATGACACCATCCATTTTATCATGTGGAATATTTGATATAGTGGAAAGTGGACAAAAAATTCCAAGTGTGGCAAAATAGTGAAAAATTGCAATATTTCTAAATTTACAACTTAATTTAGTGGTAAAAATGACCTTGCAATGTGATTCTCCAGGTCAGTATAATTACGCAGATACCAAATATGTTTAGTTTTAGCTTTGTTTAATCCCTTCACGATCGAGGACATACCGTATGTCCTAAAATTGAAGATAATCACCATTGGCTGCTGCGGTGAGCCTGCGGTGATCCCCGAGCATGTCTGCATCAGACACGTGTGCCTTGCAGGCTCAGGCGAATCCGTGATCCAACCGTACCTGCTAGCCCCTTAAATCTCAATGTCAAAATGTGACAGCGCAATTTAACTGCCCGTAGACGGTAACACGCACTTACCCGCCGTTATCTGAAGCCCCATGACGTGATCACAGGGAGCTGATGGTTGTCATGGTAACACAGGGTAATGTGATGACTCCTGTTGTTATCATGACTCACTTTCTGTTACTGCCTGCAGAGCACTGCCTGTAAAAGAAGATGAGCATTTCTGCTGATCAGAGCTGTGCAGCTCTGATCAAGAGAAATGAATGAGTGATAAGACTGCTGATCCTTATAGTCCCCCTGGGGGACTAGTAAAATAAAAAAATAAAGTAAAAAAAAGTTTTAAAAACCTAAAAGATCAAATCACCCCTCTTTTGTCCCATTGAAAATTAAAGGGTTAAAAATATAAACAATATACACACATTTGGTATCACCACATTCAGAAATGCCCGATATATCAAAATATAAAATCAATTAACCTGATCGGTAAACGGCGTAGTGCCAAAAAAGTTCCGAACGTGAAAATTGTTTTTTTTGTGGTAGTACGTTTTGCGCAAAATGCAATAACAAGCGATCAAAAAGTAACATTTCTGTAAAAATCAGACCATTAAAAATGTCAGCTCATGACACAAAAAATAAGCCATTACTGAGCCCCAGATCCCAAAAAATGTAAACGCTTTGTTTGGATAAACTTCTACATTTTTTTAATTCCTTAGATAAAAATAAACCTATACGTGTTTGGTGTCTACGAACTATTACCAACCTGAGGCATCACCCCGACACATTAGTTTTACTATACCGTGAACATGGTGAATAAAATATCCCCAAAAACAATCATGCAATCACACTTTTTTATTTGCAATATTTGCACATTCATCCCGCAAAAAATAAACCCTTACATGGCAAGATTGACAGAAAAATAAAAAAGTTACGGCTCTCAGAAGAAGGGGAGGAAAAAAAACACGATAAATGGAAAATCGCTTGTGGGTGAAGGAGTTAAGTGGTAACCAAGGTAGAGGAATTAAAATTAATATTATTGGAAAAAATGATGATATGGTGGGGATAACGAGGACCTGGCTGGATGAGACTTATGACTGGGCTGTTAATTTACAGGAATATAATCTGTCCAGGAACAACCGTTCAAAAAAGGAGATGTGTATTTATATGCAAAATCTTCACTAAAATCCAGCCTACATAATAATATATGTGAAGCTAATGAAAATGGGGAGTCCCTATGGGTGGAGATAAGAGGAGGGAGAAAGAATAATACAATTCTGATAGGGGTTTTGTTACAAGTCTCCAAATATAATGGAAGCGGCAAAAAATATCCTCAAAAAGCAAATAGATGAGGCAGCGAATCAGGGAGAAGCCATTATTATGGTGGGCTTCAGCTACCTTGAAATAAATTGGGGAGCAGAAACCTGCAGGTCCAGCAAAGGAAACAGGTTTTTGACAATAATGAAACAATATACAGCACCGCATATCAAATTGGGTTGGGGGTCACTTGGGTAATAGTGATCACAAAATAACAAGTTTTCATGAATATTTTAATAAGATGTACGGTAGAGGAGCGACAAGGGCCACACAAAGGGTTGGTAGAGAAAATGAGAATAATGGGACTAGGGGAAAATATGTGTAAGTGGGTTAACAACTGGCTCAAGGATAAGAAACAAAGGGTTGTTATTAACCTCATAACGACGGCCGTACGACTTAAAGCGGCGGCAAAACAGGGTACTTATTCTGTTCCGCCGCTTTAAAGCGGCGGCCCGAAAAAACCCTGTAGCGCCCCCCAGCGACCGAAAATCTCGGGGGTTTCAGCTACCGGGTGTAGCTGAGACCCCCCAGATTATGAATCGGGGTGTTTTTTTTGGACCCCGATCATGTGATCGGCGGTATACACTGTATACCGACGAACACATGAAAAAAAAAGAAATGGCCGGTAAAACTGATTTCTTTTTCATCTGACATGATCAAACATGTCAGATGAGAAAGAAATCTAACCCCCTAGTGCCCCCAAAGCCCCCGGTACCGGAGAGTCCCCCCACCCCCACCCCTACCCCCACCGGACATCCAAAATGGCGCCGAAGCGCACAGAAAACTGCCGCCGGCGCCGGCTCTGCAGTCATTTCCCTCCGATCTGAAATGATCAAACATTTCAGATCGGAGGGAAATGTCCTCCCCCTGACCCCTCCTCCGGTCCACTGGAGCCCTCTGGTCACCGGAGCCCCCTCCGGTTCTCCAGAGCCACCACCCCCCCTCCCCCCTCTGGAAGATGGCGGCGCACAGCGCGCGGCCGCATTCATTCTGCTCTTTCTGCCGCATGTGACACGTCACATGCGGCAGAAAGGTGTCCCCAGGTCCCACTAGGTCACCCCCCGTCACCCCCCCCCAAGCCCCCGGTTATACGTTACCTGTCTGCCGCTCCGTCCCGCGATCACGCCGCCTCCTTCTTCAATGCTGGCGGCGCATGCGCAGACAGCGGCTGTCAGCTGGATCCCTGCAAGCAGGGATCCTGCTGACGTCGCAACTGCACAGGCTACTCCACTGTGGACCGGGGGAGGGTGAGTGCGGTAATCTGCAGTCACACTCCTCACATGGAGAGACTGCTGTTCCAGAAAATGGGGGGTACGTTCTGTGAGCGTGCCCCTCATATTCTGGAATGAGGTTACTGCAGGTCACTCTGCCCTAGGTTGGACCGGGGCAGTGTGAGTGCAGTATTCTCAGATTACTGCACCCACACTGCTCATGGAGAGCTTGCTCTTCCAGAAAATGGGGGATACGTTCCCTGAACGTGCCCCCCATATTCTAGAAGATCCAGAGCCGGCGTGGGACCTCCAAAATGGATTACAGCGACCGGAATTTCTTTATTTTCAATAAATTGGTAAAAGAGGAATGTTTCGGGGAGTGTTTTTTCAAATAAATTTTTTTTTTGTCTTTTTTTTTTCTATTACTGACTGGGTTAGTGATGTCGGGTATCTGTTCAGATGCCGTGACATCACTAACCCCAGGGCTTGATGCCAGGTGACATTACAGCTGGTATCAACCCCATATATTACCCCGTCTGCCACCGCACCAGGGCGCGGGATGAGCTGGGGCGAAGCGCCAGGATTGGCGCATCTAATGGATGCGCCACTTCTGGGGCGGCTGCGGCCTGCTATTTTTAGGCTGTGAAGAGTCCAATAACCATGGCTCTACCCACCCTGAGAATACCAGACCCCAGCTGTCCGCTTCACCTTGGCTGGTGATCTAATTTGGGGGGGACCCCACGTTTTTGTTTTTTTTTAAAAAAAACGCCTGGGGAGCCCTCCAAATTGATCACCAGACAAGGTGAAGCTGTCAGCTGTGGTTTGCAGGCTACAGCTGTCTGCTTTACCCTAGCTGGCTATCAAAAATAAGGGGGACCCCACGTCGTTTATTTTAATTATTAATTTTTTGGGGGGCTAAATACAAGGCTAGGCACCCTTTAGTGCCACATGAAAGGCACTAAAGGGCGCCAGCTTAGAATATGCAGGGGGTGGGACGTTATATTGGTTTGACATCTATCCATTCATCCATTGTAGCATTTTACGCTGTGTGCCCACAATCAGGGTTTGCAGCGTTTTGGGCGCAGATTGTTTTCCCTGCGTCCATAACGCTGCGTTGTGCAGTAGAAGCACAGTGGAAGGATTTTTAGAAATCTCATGCCCAATGTGCTTCTTTTCTCCGCAGTATAAACCGACCTGTGGTGCAGCTTCCCGAGCCTCAGCATGTCAATTTATGCTGTGGAGATGAGTGTTCTCTGCAGGTAGAATAGAGCTCCACAGCAGCCTGAACCCAAATCGTGGGCATGGGCAGCTGCGTTCTCCCGTGGACAACACTCACATCTCTGCAGGAGGCTGACACTGTGTACTAGACGCCGTGTCGCTGGATCATGGCCACATAGCCTAAAAGTGAGACATTTGTTGCTACAGCAACATTTTTGTGAAGTACCTGTGGATTCAAAATGCTTACTATACTCCTGAATAAAATCCAGTTTCCAAAATGGAGTCACTTGTGGGGGTTTTCTGACGTATAGGTACCCAAGGGGCCCTGCTAATGTGACATGGTGCGCGCAATTTATTTCAACTTTTCCAGAATTCAAATGGTGCTCCCTCCATTCCAAGCCCTCCCATTTATCCAAACAGAGGTTTTTGGCCACATGTGGGGTATCCCTGTGCTCATAAGACATTGGATAACAACCTGTGGGGTCCACGGTTTGTTGTTGTCTCTTGAAAAAGTGAGAAATTTGATGCTAAAGCAACAGTTTTGTGAAAAAAATGAAAATTTTCAATATGGCAACCTAAGCTTATCAAATTCTGTGAAGTACTCGTGGATTCAAACTGCTCACTATACACCTAGATAAACGCCTTGAAGTGTCTTGTTTCCAGAATGAAGTCACTTGTGGGGGACCGCCACTGTTTAGGCACCTCAGGGGCTCTCCAAATGCAACCTGGCGTCCGCTATTGATTCCAGCCAATTTTGCAGTCAAATGGCACTCCTTCCCTTCCGAGCCCTGCCATGCGCCCAAACAGTTGATTTCCACCACATATAAGGTATCGCCAAACTCAGGAGAAATTGCACAATAAATGTTATGCTGAATTTTTTCCTTTTACTCTTGTAAAAAAAAAAGCTACCTGGTTGAAATAACAATTTTGTGGTAAAATTTTTTTTTTCTTTTTTCATGGCTCAACGTTATAAAATTCTGTGAAGCACCTGAGGGTTCAGGGTACTCACCAAACATCTAGATAAATTCCTTGAGGGGCCTAGTTTCCAAAATGGGGTCACTTGTGCGGGGTTTCTGCTGTTTAGGTACCTTAGGGGACCTCCAAATGCGACATGGTGCCCGCAATCTTTTTCAGGCAAATTTCCTTTCTAAAATTCAAATATTGCTCCTTTCGTTCCAAGCCCTCCCATTTGTCCAAACAAAGGTTTCAGACCACATGTGAGGTATCACCGCGCTCATAAAAAAGTGGTTAACAAACCTTGAGGTCAAATTTTTGGAATTACCTCTTGAAAAAGTGAGAAATTGATGCTAAAGCAACATTTTTGAGAAAATTATTAAAATTTTCAATATGACAACGTAACGTTAACAAAATCTGTGAAGTACCTGTGGATCTAAAATGCTCACTATACCCCTAGATAGAAGCCTTGAGGGGTCTAGTTTCCAAAATGGTGTCACTTGTGAGGGATTTCTTCTGTTTAGGTACCTTAGCGGACCTGTAAATGCAATATGGTGCCCGCAATCTATTTCAGCCAAATTTGCTTTCCAAAATTCAAATATTGCTCCTTCTGTTCCGAGCCCTCCCATTTGTCCAAACAGAGGTTTCTGACCACATGTGGGGTATCGGCGTGCTCATAAGAAAGTGGGGAACAAGTTTTGGGGTCCATTTTGTTGTGTTATTTCTTCTAAAAGTGAATAAATTTGGGTTAGAGCAACATTTTTAGGTAAAATTTAATTTTTGCTTTTTTTCATTCCACATTGCTTTTGTTCATGTGAAGCACCTGAAGGGTTAATAAACTTCTTGAATGTGGTTTTGAGTACTTTGGGGGGTGCAGTTTTTAGAATGGTGTCACTTTTGGGTATTTTCTGTCATCTAGGCCTATTGAAGTCACTTCAAATGTGATGTGGTCCCTAAAAAACTGGTTTTGTAAATTTTGATGTAAAAATGAGAAATTGCTGATAAACTTTGAACCCCTCTAACTTCCTAACAAAAAAAAATTTTGTTTCCAAAATTGTGCTGATGTAAAGTAGACATGTGGGAAATGTTATTTATTAACTATTTTGTGTCACAGAAATCTCTGGTTTAACGGTATAAAAATTCAAAAGTTGAAAATTGCTAAATTTTCAAAATTTTTGCCAATATTCAATTTTTTTCATAAATAAACACAAAAAATATTGTCCTAAATTTGGTACTAACATGAAGTCCAATATGTGACGAAAAAACAATCTCAGAATCACCGGGATCCGTTGAAGCGTTCCAGAGTTATAACCTCATGAAGTGACACTGGTCAGAATTGCAAAATTTGGTCTGGTCATTAAGGTGAAAATTAGCTCCGTCACTAAAGGGTTAATGGAGTACACTTGTGTTTGGCCACATTTACCAATGAGGTACCACAGGGGTTGTTAATAGGCCCTTATCTTTTGAATATATTTATAAATGACCTTGTAAAAGGAAAATTGTGTAAGAATTTCAATATTTGCACATGATACTAAACTTTTTATGGTAATCATACAGAAGGATTTATGTAGGCTGGAGGTTTGGGTTTAGAATTGGCAATTGAAGTTTAATGTAGATAAATGTAAGGTCATGCACTTGTGTTGAGGAAATACAATGTATAACTATGAACTAAATTGTAAAACACTGGGTAAAACTCACTGATAAAGACTTGGGTGTATGGGTGGACGGCAAACTCAAATTTTCTGACCAGTGTCAGGCAGCTGCTGCGAAGGCTGAAACAATAATGGGATGCATTAAAAGAGGCAAAGATGGTCATGACAAGAACATAATTTTGCATCTTTACAAGTCACTAGTGTGGCACAACATTAGTGAAGGATTTGGGAGACTGAGATGTATTGCGATGTGCAGCCTACAACTGTTGAAGAGATATATGGAATGATGTCACCCACAATACGGGGGCTCAACAAACAGCACTTTAAGAATAGAGGATGTATCCACAGTTCATGTTTTTGGGTTCCAGCTGCTTGAGAGATATCTTCTGATATGAAACTAAATTCTTCTCATCAATTGAATTGTCCATGTTAAGCCCACTTTACACGTTGCAATTAGTTGTACAATCGCATTTGCGATGTGTGACACGCCCAGGTTGCATACGGGATCTTATGAAATTGCACGTAGGTCATTCATTTGCTGTCACACGAGCGTTAGTAGTCTATGTTAAATTAATCAATTTTGTGTGCGATCCTTTAGATCATGTGTTCTGTGACGTATGCATTGGGCACCTTTTTTTTTTTTTTTTATTTATTGACTTGCCAAGCGTGTGTAATGTGTAGGGATGCGTTTTTACTATGTCATCTGCCGTTCAGCTCTGCTACATGGCCGCTAACAGCAGCCACAGACAGCCATGTAGCAGAGCTGAATGGCAGATGACAGCAGACACAGACAGAGCCGCACTGTCAGAATGAACTCGGGTGAACCTCACCCGACTTCACGGTCATGCTGCGGCTCTGTCTGTGTCGCGTCCTGATTAGCGGTCACCTGTGAATGGCTCACCGGTGACCGCTAATCTCCTAAGTGACTGAAGTTAGCAGCCCTCTCTCATATACTCACCAATCCCCGATCCCCGGCGCGGCACTGCACGGCGTTCACACTGCTTCGGCGGCTTTTACTGTTTTGAAAAAGCCGGCCGCCCATTAAACAATCTCGTATTCCCTGCTTTCCCCGCCCACCGGCGCCTATGATTGGTTACAGTGAGACACGCCAGGTGTCACACTGCACCCAATCACAGCAGCCGGTGGGCGTGTCTATACTGTGTAGTGAAAAAAATAATTAAATAATTTAAAAAAACGGCGTGCGGTCCCCCCCCAATTTTAAAACCAGCCAGATAAAGCCATACGGTTGAAGGCTGGTATTCTCAGGATGGGGAGCTCCACGTTATGGGGAGCCCCCCAGCCTAACAATATCAGCCAACAGCCACCCAGAATTGCCGCATACATTATATGCGACAGTTCTGGGACTGTACCCGGCTCTTCCCGATTTGCCCTGGTGGGTTGGCAAATCGGGGTAATAAGGAGTTATTGGCAGCCCATAGCTGCCAATAAGTCCTAGATTAATCATGTCAGGCGTCTATGAGACACCTTCCATGATTAATCTGTAAATTACAGTAAATAAACACACACACCCGAAAAAATCATTTATTAGAAATAAAAAACACAAACATATACCCTGGTTCACCACTTTAATCAGCCCCAAAAAGCCCTCCATGTCCGGCGTAATCCAGGATGCTCCAGCGTCGCTTCCAGCGCTGCTGCATGGAGGTGACCGGAGCTGCAGAATACACCGCCGCTCCGGTCACCTCCACACAGCTAATGAAGACAGCCGCACGATCGGCTGAGCTGTCACTGAGGTTACCCGCTGTCACTGGATCCAGCGGTGGCCGCGGGTAACCTCAGTGACAGCTCAGCTGATCGCGCTACTCACCGCCGCTCCTATCACCTCCACGCAGCAACTGAGGTGAGTAGCGCGATCAGCTGCTGTCACTGAGGTTACCCACGGCCACCGCTGGATCCAGTGACAGCGGGTAACCTCAGTGACAGCTCAGCTGATCGCACGGCTGTCTTCATTAGCTGCGTGGAGGTGACCGGAGCGGCTGTGTCTACTGCAGCTCCGGTCACCTCCATGCAGCAGCGCTGGAAGCGACGCTGCATCATCCTGGAGTACGCCGGACATGGAGGGCTTTTTGGGGCTGATTAAAGTGGTGAACCAGGGTATATGTTTGTGTTTTTTATTTCTAATAAATGATTTTTTCGTGTGTGTGTGTGTTTATTTACTGTAATTTACAGATTAATCATGGAAGGTGTCTCATAGACGCCTGACATGATTAATCTAGGACTTATTGGCAGCTATGGGCTGCCAATAACTCCTTATTACCCCGATTTGCCAACGCACCAGGGCAAATCGGGAAGAGCCGGGTACAGTCCCAGAACTGTCGCATATAATGTATGCGGCAATTCTGGGCGGCTGTTGGCTGATATTGTTAGGCTGGGGGGCTCCCCATAACGTGGAGCTCCCCATCCTGAGAATACCAGCCTTCAGCCGTATGGCTTTATCTGGCTGGTTTTAAAATTGGGGGGACCGCACGCCGTTTTTTTAAATTATTTAATTATTTATTTCACTACACAGTATAGACACGCCCACTGGCTGCTGTGATTGGGTGCAGTGTGACACCTGTCACTCAGCGTGGGGGCGTGTCTCACTGTAACCAATCATAGGCGCCGGTGGGCGGGGAAAGCAGGGAATACGAGATTGTTTAATGGGCGGCCGGCTTTTTCAAAACAGTAAAAGCCACCTGAGCAGTGTGAACGCCGTGCAGCGCCGGGGATTGGGGATCGGTGAGTATATGAGAGAGGGGGATAGACTGACATGGACAGAGAGTGAGGGACAGAGATAGTGACCGACTGACAGAGATTAGTGAATGACAGACATTGTGAGGTGCTTCAGAACGCAGCTTTTCAGCTGCGCTCTGAAGCGGATCTTTTTTAAGCTGCGGTGCAGAGCGCACACCTGCGCACATAGCATCAGACACCAAAATCGTATGAGGGATGTCACACGTTACAATTGACTAGGTTCCTGCAACAAAACGCTCAATTCTAGACAAAGATACGATGTGTTTGCGATCAACGGTTTTGCGTTCAATCCTGATCGCACGTAGCTGTCACACGCAGATACCTCACAAACGATGCCAGATGTGCGTCACTTACAACTTGACCCCAACGACGGATTGTGAGATATATTGAAGCGTGTGTAGCGGGCTTAAAAGACACACTGTATGGAAGGAGATTAATAAATCTCAGGCTGACATTGTTGGCCTACAAGAAACACAATTGGCTCAGGAGAAATGCCCTAAATTTGAAAACCCCAACTTCCCCCACATTATTCTTGCCAGCAATAACAAAAGGAATTCAGGGGTTGTTTTGCAGATAAAAAACACCATTAGCTTTCAGCCAATTGATCAAATTATCAATCCTGAAGGTCTATATATTATCATTTTGGATAAAATTAATAATACAAAATATACCCTTCCAAAAATAAGACACTGTCTTATACTTTTTTTTGCCCCTAAAAAAGCGCTAGGGTTTATTTTTCTGTAGGGCTTCACAGGGAAACACGATTGGGGGTAAGTTTACCCCCCTAAAAGACAGACACCCCTCTTCTTTTCCAGGAGAATCATACTTACCAGACCCCGGATATCTGCGTGGCTCCTAGGTCCTCCTGCAATCCTCAACGGGCGCTCCTAGCAGGTATGTTTCACACCAGTCCTCCCATGCTTATGGCCGACACTCACATACATCAGATTGCGCAAACACTCATACACACACACATCAGATCACACACATAATCACACATCAGATCGAACACACACTCACAACATCCAGTGATACCGATTGCTTCCAGCCGACAGGGGAAAATGGGGTGTGGTGCAGTGGAGCACGAGGACCTGTGAGGGAATGCATAGAGGACCTGCAAATCCTCCATGCATTCCACCACAGGTCCTCACGCTCCACTGCACTGTGTCCCAGGTTCCCCTGCTGGCCGGAAGCAATCAGTATTGCCGGATGTGGTGAGTGTCTGTGTGGTCTGATGTGTGGTTTTGTGTACAATCTGATGTGTGTTGTGTGGGTGTGCATTCCACTGCAGGTCCTCCTATTCAGCATCTGATAAGCATGATTGCGGGGTCCTCTGTCTTCTTTCTTCTCTCTTTTGGGGGTGTCTGCTTTCTATAATGAAGTGTCCTGCAGTATGCTTTCACTTTTTTAGCTGCATGGACACTTCATTATTGAACTGCGACTAGGGCTTATTATTGGGGTAGGGCTTATATTTAAGCCTTACACAGAAAATGCTGAAAATTCCTGCTAGGGCTTATTTTTGGGAGAGCTCTTATTTTTGGAAAAACAGGGTAGTAACTATTTATTCCCCAAATAAAGGCCAGATATCTTTTCTAAGAAAGGTGTTAGACCTAACAGAGTCAATTAAAAAGGGAAGCTTCTTATTTTTGGGTAACTTCAACGTGATCCTAAATGAAAAATTAAATTTCACAGCAAAGAATAGGACACTGAGAAATTATTTGCATACCTGGTTAACTGAAGCAAATCTCTATGATTTATTTCAATGCCTAAATTCTACTTCTAGAGAGTTTAGCTTCTACTCTGATAGGCAGAAAACATTCACAAGAATCAGTTTGGCACTCACGGAGATCTATACTCTTTCCCGAATCACTGCAGTTGAAATCTGAATTATCACTTGGTCAGACCATGCCACAAAAACATTCAAGCTGTAATTATTTAAGAAATCACAAAATTCACTGAATTGTAGATGCACCTTTTTTCTCTTTAAGCTGCCCAAAATTAAGGAACTCATTGAAAAAGCCCTGGAAAATAATTTTGGGGCAAATGATAGGCATGACATCTCTCCAGAGGTCTTGAGGAATGCTTGCAAAGCTGTGATGAGAGGCGTTCTGATATAAATTTCCACTAAATATTATAAAGATAAAAATAATCACATAGAAGAAATCGCCAAAAACTTCCAATCCCTGAGTTGAGTTCATCATCATTACATCAATTTAACCCTTCTTCACATCTCCATAAACAAATATTAGAGCTTACGATAAAACTAAAAGCCGTTTTAGCAAAAAGTGCGAAAAGATTATGAAAAGCATAAGAACCAACTATTATGCTTTTCGTAATAAACCCACTAGGCTGATGTCAAGACAAATTAACGTCCAATGGACCAAAACTAGAGTATTATTGATTAAAAGGAAAAATGGTCAGAACTGAATATATCTAAAAGAAATCTCTGACACATTTATGGAATTTTATAGTGACATATAATCTTAAAATGATCAGTCCATCCCACAACCTTCTGACAAAAATATTAACACCTTTTGTACAACATATTCATCTCTCCAAATTGACTTTACACCAAACTAACTATTTCAACTAAACCTTCTCTATAGGAGAAATTAGTGTCATTATTAGGAATCTGGAAAAAGGTAAATCATCAGGTCCACATAGTTTTAATAATGAATATTATTCAACCTTTTTAAATCATCTCACCCCTCATTAATGAGCTTCTTTAACAACTTTCTTATATTGGGTAATATTCCAGTGGAAGTGACGCCATCTAACATTATAGTCATCCCAAAAGTTGATGCAACCTCTGCCATAAACTCAGCTGACTTTCCACTTGAATTCTGACTTAAAAATCTAAGCAAAGGCCATCACTAATTGACTAAAGCTAATAATCCCTGATTTGGTCCATCAGGATCAAGTGGGTTTCATAAACAATAATTAAGCTTCAGATGCCCCCATAGATTGATTAATCTTTTAAAAGTTATTGATTCTGACTAGAGTTGAGCGCGGTTCGTGGTTCGTGGTTCTCCAGTTCGCGGCTCGAGTGATTTTGGGGCATGTTCTAGATCGAACTAGAACTCGAGCTTTTTGCAAAAGCTCGGTAGTTCTAGAAACGTTCGAGAACGGTTCTAGCAGCCAAAAAACAGCTAAATCATAGCTTGGTTTCTGCTGTAATAGTGTAAGTCACTCTGTGAATCAAACTATTATCACATTTCAGTGTATAGTGTGCGTGAACAGCGCCTTCAGATCACTGCTGTTTCTATAATGGCGATCGCCATTTTTTTTTTTTTTTTTTCTTGTCTTCCTTCCCTAAGCGCGCGCGTCTTGTGGGGCGGGCCAGCATGTCAGCCAATCCCAGACACACACACAGCTAAGTGGACTTTGAGCCAGAGAAGCAACGGCATGTGTGATAGGATCTGCATGTCACATGTCCCTGCATTATAAAACCGGACATTTTCTTCACGGACGCCATTATCTGCCTTCTGCGTCTTTGGTGTCAGACATCACTGTCGCAGCTCCGTCTTCCTGAGTCCTATAGCCGATACAGCTGTATGCGCTGCATACACAGCGTTAGACAGCTTAGGGAGAGCACTTTATAGCAGTCCTTTTAAGGGCTCCAACCGGCAGGGTCAGAGAGCCATAGGTGACAGGTCCTGCAAACAGCAACAGCGTCTGTGTAGCCCAGGTCAGGGATTTCCTACCTGCATTTCACCATTAGGAGGGAATAGAAAGGCAGTCTTCCATTCCTCTACCCAGAGCACCACAATCCTGCCACTGTACCCTCTTGTCCTCTGCACACTCCAACTGATAACTAAGCCATTATACTAGCAAACACTCAGTGTACCTAGTGGCATCCTATACGTGACTATTGGACTTTGCTATAGTCCCACTAGTGCAAAGACATTTGCAGAGCGCGTCTGCCTGCATTGCACACTACAACTCATTCTAACCAAGCCATTATACTAGCAAACACTCAGTGTACCTAGTGGCATCCTATACGTGGCTATTGGACTTTGCTATAGTCCCACTAGTGCAAAGACATTTGCAGAGCGCGTCTGCCTGCGTTGCACACTACAACTCATTCTAACCAAGCCATTATACTAGCAAACACTCAGTGTACCTAGTGGCATCCTATACGTGGCTATTGGACTTTGCTATAGTCCCACTAGTGCAAAGACATTTGCAGAGCGCGTCTGCCTGCGTTGCACACTACAACTCATTCTAACCAAGCCATTATACTAGCAAACACTCAGTGTACCTAGTGGCATCCTATACGTGGCTATTGGACTTTGCTATAGTCCCACTAGTGCAAAGACATTTGCAGAGCGCGTCTGCCTGCGTTGCACACTACAACTCATTCTAACCAAGCCATTATACTAGCAAACACTCAGTGTACCTAGTGGCATCCTATACGTGGCTATTGGACTTTGCTATAGTCCCACTAGTGCAAAGACATTTGCAGAGCGCGTCTGCCTGCGTTGCACACTACAACTCATTCTAACCAAGCCATTATACTAGCAAACACTCAGTGTACCTAGTGGCATCCTATACGTGGCTATTGGACTTTGCTATAGTCCCACTAGTGCAAAGACATTTGCAGAGCGCGTCTGCCTGCGTTGCACACTACAACTCATTCTAACCAAGCCATTATACTAGCAAACACTCAGTGTACCTAGTGGCATCCTATACGTGGCTATTGGACTTTGCTATAGTCCCACTAGTGCAAAGACATTTGCAGAGCGCGTCTGCCTGCGTTGCACACTACAACTCATTCTAACCAAGCCATTATACTAGCAAACACTCAGTGTACCTAGTGGCATCCTATACGTGGCTATTGGACTTTGCTATAGTCCCACTAGTGCAAAGACATTTGCAGAGCGCGTCTGCCTGCGTTGCACACTACAACTCATTCTAACCAAGCCATTATACTAGCAAACACTCAGTGTACCTAGTGGCATCCTATACGTGGCTATTGGACTTTGCTATAGTCCCACTAGTGCAAAGACATTTGCAGAGCGCGTCTGCCTGCGTTGCACACTACAACTCATTCTAACCAAGCCATTATACTAGCAAACACTCAGTGTACCTAGTGGCATCCTATACGTGGCTATTGGACTTTGCTATAGTCCCACTAGTGCAAAGACATTTGCAGAGCGCGTCTGCCTGCGTTGCACACTACAACTCATTCTAACCAAGCCATTATACTAGCAAACACTCAGTGTACCTAGTGGCATCCTATACGTGGCTATTGGACTTTGCTATAGTCCCACTAGTGCAAAGACATTTGCAGAGCGCGTCTGCCTGCGTTGCACACTACAACTCATTCTAACCAAGCCATTATACTAGCAAACACTCAGTGTACCTAGTGGCATCCTATACGTGGCTATTGGACTTTGCTATAGTCCCACTAGTGCAAAGACATTTGCAGAGCGCGTCTGCCTGCGTTGCACACTACAACTCATTCTAACCAAGCCATTATACTAGCAAACACTCAGTGTACCTAGTGGCATCCTATACGTGGCTATTGGACTTTGCTATAGTCCCACTAGTGCAAAGACATTTGCAGAGCGCGTCTGCCTGCGTTGCACACTACAACTCATTCTAACCAAGCCATTATACTAGCAAACACTCAGTGTACCTAGTGGCATCCTATACGTGGCTATTGGACTTTGCTATAGTCCCACTAGTGCAAAGACATTTGCAGCACGTCTGCCTGCGTTGCACACTCCAACTAATTATAACTAAGTTGCATTGTCAGGGATATTTATTCTTTATTATTCTGCTGTTAATAAAGCTAGACCACCACTGCAATCTTCACCACCTCTCAATTTTTACTACCACATTTTCAGTCCACAATCTTGTCGCAATCAACATGAGTGGCAAAATGACAGATGCTGGTGGAAAGGGGAAGAGGCGTGGTGGAAAAGGCAAAAAAGGTTTTGTCCGTGGGGAAGGTGGCAAAGCTCCATTATCATCTGCTGAAGATAGACCATCTACCAGCAAAAGTAAGATGTCTACTACTTACCGTGGACAATCCGATGTGCTCCCTTTTTTACGGACACGAACAACAGGAAGAAAGGTAGATGATGGGCAAAAAAGGAAAATGCTTGAATGGATCTCAAGTGGTCCAACAAGTGCCCTCTCAGCCACTTCAAGTACCGCATCCAAAAAACACCAGTCCTCTGAGTTGTCATCCCAATCACACTTGATTTCTCCCAGCTCTGAAGTCTCCATCAGCCCTGCACAGTATGGTGGAACTGAGATGGCTGAGTCTGCAGAGCTGTTCAGTCACACTATAGCCTGGGAATCAGAGGTCTGCTCCCAAGCTACAGTGAGTACAGAACAGGAAATGGTCTGCAGTGATGCCCAGAACCTTTGTGACTCAGATTCAGGCCGTGAGGACCAAGTTTCTGAGCATAATGTTGACCCTTTGTCACAAACTGTAACACCTGTGGTTATAGACAATGAGGAACATACTGATGAAGATGAGACGCAGATACCCGATTGGGATGACAACTTAAATATTCCGTCAGGGCAAGAAGAGGCTCGGTCTGAGGGGGAGGGGAGTGCAAACACAACAATTGATGATGACGTTCTAGATCCCACCTACTGTCAACCCCCAGTCAGGCACTCGAGGAGGTCAACAGAGGCGGTGGAGGAGGATGCAACCGACGACGAAGTTACCTTGCGCCTTCCTGGACAGAGTCGGAGCACTGGTAGCACGTCTACAACTGCATCCTCAGCCACCACTCTGCCTATGAGCATTATTCGGGGTGGATCAACAGGTCGCATGGCCTCTAAGCCTTGCCTAGCCTGGTCCTTTTTTCACATCGAAAAAGATCGCCCAACTCATGTGATATGTAACATTTGTCATGATTCTCTTAGTAGAGGTCAAAAGCTCAGCAGTTTGACAACTTCTTCCATGAATCGTCACATGAATAAATATCATAAGTCCCGGTGGGAAGCTCACCGTGCTGCAATGCGGCCTAGCGGAGCGAACCATCCACCGCCCGCCCCTTCCACTGCATCCGCGCGCTCTTCATCTTCTAGGACTGTGGGGACAGCTGCCACACCTGTTTTTCCACGCAAAACTTCCACCACTGTAACCGCAACAGGCAGTTTGCTTGTAAGGTCGTCAGTTGGTTTGGAAGGGGAAACAAGTGAGTGTGTACAGCTCTCTCAGACATCGATAGCACCAACGTTGGATGAAGGCAACATCATGTCTCCGCCTGCACTTTCCTCACAAACCTGCATTTTTCCAGGGACACCCTACTCAACACCGTCTACACACAGCAGCCAGATCTCTGTCCCTCAGATGTGGTCAAATAAAAGGCCACTTCCTCCGACCCATGACAAAGCTAAGAGGTTGACTCTATCCCTCTGTAAGCTGTTGGCTACCGAAATGCTGCCTTTCCGCCTAGTGGACACACAGGATTTTAGAGACCTTATGTCTGTCGCTGTGCCCCAGTACCAGATGCCTAGTCGCCACTACTTCTCTAAGAAAGGTGTGCCCGCGCTACACCAGCATGTCGCACACAACATCACCGCTTCCTTGAGAAACTCTGTGTGTGAACGGGTGCATTTCACCACCGATACTTGGACCAGTAAGCATGGACAGGGACGTTACATGTCGCTGACTGGGCACTGGGTAACTATGGTGATAGATGGTGAAGGGTCTGCTGCACAAGTCTTGCCGTCCCCACGACTTGTGTGTCAATCCTCTGTCTGTCCAAGTTCCGCCACTGCTTCTGCATCCTCCACCTCATCTGGGTCCTCCACCTCCGCCCCAAGCCTGCCTGGTCAGGCCACCAGCGTTCTCACTGCGCAGAAGGAATCACGCACCCCTCATTACTATGCTGGCAGCAGAGCGCAACGGCATCAGGCGGTCTTTAGCTTGACATGTCTTGGTAATAAGAGTCACACAGCTGAGGAGTTGTGGTCAGCTTTGCGGTCCGAGTTTAATAAATGGTTGTCTCCACTCAAACTGCAGCCTGGTAAGGCCGTGTGCGACAATGCTGCAAACCTGGGTGCGGCACTTCGCCTGGGCAAGGTGACACACGTACCTTGTATGGCTCACGTGTTGAACCTTGTCGTGCAGCAATTTTTAACACACTATCCCGGCCTAGATGGCCTTCTGAACAGGGCACGAAAACTGTCAGCTCACTTCCGCCGTTCAAGCGCCGCAGCAGAGCGACTTGCATCGCTCCAGAAGTCTTTCGGCCTGCCGGTTCATCGCCTGAAATGCGATGTGGCGACACGCTGGAATTCAACTCTCCACATGTTACAGCGACTGTGGCAGCACCGCAGAGCCCTGGTGCAATACGTCATGACGTATAGCCTGGGCCAACGAGATGCAGAGGTGGGGCAGATCACCCTGATGGAGTGGTCTCAGATCAAGGACCTATGCACCCTTCTGCACAGTTTCGACATGGCGACGAATATGTTTAGCGCTGACAATGCCATTATCAGCATGACGATTCCAGTCATTTACATGCTGGAGCACACGCTAAACACTATTCGGAGTCAGGGGGTGGGACAACATGAAGGGGAGGAACTACAGGAGGATTCATATGCGCAAGGGACAACAACATCACCAAGGTCCAGACGTTCATCATCACCAACGCAGCAGGCATGGGACCATGGGGGACAGGGATCGACAAGGGCGCATAGTAGCAGGCGAAATGTTGAGCAAGGTGCAGGAGAACATGAAGAAATGGAGGACGAACTGTCCATGGACATGGAAGACTCAGCGGATGAGGGAGACCTTGGTCAAATTTCAGTTGAAAGAGGTTGGGGTCAGATGTCAGAGGAAGAAAGAACGGGTAGCACCTCTATGCCACAAACACAGCATGGACTTGGTCCGCATGGCTGCGCAAGACACATGAGTGCCTTTTTGTTGCACTACCTCCAACATGACAGTCGTATTGTCAAAATTAGAAGTGATGATGACTACTGGATTGCCACACTATTAGATCCCCGGTACAAGTCCAAATTTTGTGACATAATTCCAGCCATAGAAAGGGACGCACGTATGCAGGAGTATCAGCAGAAGCTGTTACTAGATCTTAGCTCGGCTTTTCCACCAAACAACCGTGCAGGTGCAGGGAGTGAATCTCCCAGTTGTAACTTGACAAACATGGGACGGTCTCGTCATCTTCAACAGTCTACCCGTACCAGTAGGACCTTTTCTGGTGCCGGTAACAGCAATTTTATGGAATCTTTTCATAATTTTTTTAGACCCTCTTTTGCAAGGCCACCAGAGACAACAAGTCTGACACATAGTCAACGGCTGGAGAGGATGATACAGGAGTATCTCCAAATGAACATCGATGCCATGACTGTGCAACTGGAGCCTTGCTCCTTTTGGGCTTCAAACCTACAAAAATGGCCAGAGCTCGCAACTTACGCCTTGGAGATTTTGTCGTGTCCAGCTGCCAGCGTTGTCTCTGAACGTGTATTCAGTGCTGCTGGGTGTGTGCTGACAGATAAGCGCACGCGTCTGTCCAGTGACAATGTGGACAGACTGACGTTCATCAAAATGAACAAGTCATGGATCCAGAAGGAATTTACTACCCCTGTGTCATCCTGGGGAGAGTAAATGCTTGTGGATTTGGAATGTGCTTGATGCAAATCAAAACATCCTGTTTGCAACTAGGGCCCAAGTGCTGCCACTGATGGGGTGGGTGTCTGTGTGGCCCAATTTTTGGAAAAAAGGGAGACTCCGCTTGGAGTAACCCTTGCTTGCTGTGTTTTTAAAAGAAGCCAAGATGAACAGAGCTGGGATCAGGAAAGACTTTGCTACCTACCCCGGTGTCATCCTGTGGACGGCTAAGAATAGCGTATTTTTGAATGTGCTTGATGCAAATCAAAACATCCTGTTTGCAACTAGGGCCCAAGTGCTGCCACTGATGGGGTGGGTGTCTGTGTGGCCCAATTTTTGGAAAAAAGGGAGACTCCGCTTGGAGTAACCCTTGCTTACATTGTTTTTAAAAGAAGCCAAGATGAACAAGTCATGGGTCAGCAAAGACTTTGCTACCTACCCCGGTGTCATCCTGGGGACGGCTAAGAATAGCGTATTTTTGAATGTGCTTGATGCAAATCAAAACATCCTGTTTGCAACTAGGGCCCAAGTGCTGCCACTGATGGGGTGGGTGTCTGTGTGGCCCAATTTTTGGAAAAAAGGGAGACTCCGCTTGGAGTAACCCTTGCTTACATTGTTTTTAAAAGAAGCCAAGATGAACAAGTCATGGGTCAGCAAAGACTTTGCTACCTACCCCAGTGTCATCCTGGGGACGGCTAAGAATAGCGTATTTTTGAATGTGCTTGATGCAAATCAAAACATCCTGTTTGCAACTAGGGCCCAAGTGCTGCCACTGATGGGGTGGGTGTCTGTGTGGCCCAATTTTTGGAAAAAAGGGAGACTCCGCTTGGAGTAACCCTTGCTTGCTGTGTTTTTAAAAGAAGCCAAGATGAACAGAGCTGGGATCAGGAAAGACTTTGCTACCTACCCCGGTGTCATCCTGTGGACGGCTAAGAATAGCGTATTTTTGAATGTGCTTGATGCAAATCAAAACATCCTGTTTGCAACTAGGGCCCAAGTGCTGCCACTGATGGGGTGGGTGTCTGTGTGGCCCAATTTTTGGAAAAAAGGGAGACTCCGCTTGGAGTAACCCTTGCTTGCTGTGTTTTTAAAAGAAGCCAAGATGAACAGAGCTGGGATCAGGAAAGACTTTGCTACCTACCCCGGTGTCATCCTGTGGACGGCTAAGAATAGCGTATTTTTGAATGTGCTTGATGCAAATCAAAACATCCTGTTTGCAACTAGGGCCCAAGTGCTGCCACTGATGGGGTGGGTGTCTGTGTGGCCCAATTTTTGGAAAAAAGGGAGACTCCGCTTGGAGTAACCCTTGCTTACATTGTTTTTAAAAGAAGCCAAGATGAACAAGTCATGGGTCAGCAAAGACTTTGCTACCTACCCCGGTGTCATCCTGGGGACGGCTAAGAATAGCGTATTTTTGAATGTGCTTGATGCAAATCAAAACATCCTGTTTGCAACTAGGGCCCAAGTGCTGCCACTGATGGGGTGGGTGTCTGTGTGGCCCAATTTTTGGAAAAAAGGGAGACTCCGCTTGGAGTAACCCTTGCTTGCTGTGTTTTTAAAAGAAGCCAAGATGAACAGAGCTGGGATCAGGAAAGACTTTGCTACCTACCCCGGTGTCATCCTGTGGACGGCTAAGAATAGCGTATTTTTGAATGTGCTTGATGCAAATCAAAACATCCTGTTTGCAACTAGGGCCCAAGTGCTGCCACTGATGGGGTGGGTGTCTGTGTGGCCCAATTTTTGGAAAAAAGGGAGACTCCGCTTGGAGTAACCCTTGCTTGCTGTGTTTTTAAAAGAAGCCAAGATGAACAGAGCTGGGATCAGGAAAGACTTTGCTACCTACCCCGGTGTCATCCTGGGGACGGTTAAGAATAGCGTATTTTTGAATGTGCTTGATGCAAATCTAGCTGTGAAGTGTACAACTGGGGCCCAAGTGCTGCCACTGAAGGGGTGGGTGTGTGTGGGGCCCAATTTTTGGAAAAAAGGGAGACTCCGCTTGGAGTAACCCTTGCTTGCTGTGTTTTTAAAAGAAGCCAAGATGAACAGAGCTGGGATCAGGAAAGACTTTGCTACCTACCCCGGTGTCATCCTGGGGACGGATAAGAATGGCGTATTTTTGAATGTGCTTGATGCAAATCTAGCTGTGAAGTGTACAACTGGGGCACAACTGCTGCCACTGAAGGGGTGGGTGTGTGGGGCCCAATTTTTGGAAAAAAGGGAGACTCCGCTTGGAGTCACCTTGCGGTGTTTTACATGACTTTAGAAGGGCGTGCCATGCCTATATCTGTGTGTCCTCCTCTTTTTCCTTGTCCAGCTGTTTTGTTTTCGCATGAGTACATGTCCTTGTCACTTTCCCATGTGTTTGTGTTGTGTTGTGAGTTGTTTGTCACCTTTTGGACACCTTTGAGGGTGTTTTCTAGGTGTTTTACTGTGTTTGTGATTGCCTGCCATTGTTTCCTATGGGCTCGAGTTCGGTTCGTCGAACGTTCGACGAGCCGAACTCGAGCCAGACCCCCCGTTCGGCGAACCGCCTCGAGCCGAACCGGGACCGGTTCGCTCATCTCTAATTCTGACAAAGTATCTTCCCTGCTCCTTTCATTAGATGTGGAAAAGGCCTTTGAAAGAATCCACTGGGGAATTTTACAAAAAAACTTTAACAAAACTTGACTTTAATGGCTCAATATTGAAAGGAATCTTGGCTTTATATACCATATTTTTTGGATTATAAGATGAACTTTTCCTTATAAAAATTTGAAAAGAAAATGAAGGGTGTGTCTTATAATCCGAGTGGAGAGGGGTCGCCGGAGCAATGCCACTAGCGCTGTGCTGGAACTGTGCTGTGCTTGGGCTACGGGCCAAGGGCGCTTTGTTGTGCTGGGGCTGTGAACGCTCTGCTGGGGCTGCAGGCCGAGAGCGCTGCGCTGGGCTGAAGCTGCGGGAGCCATCCTTAAAATTTTGGTGGTGCAGACTTCAAAGCAATGGCACCTGGAGTCGGCACATGTGCAGATGGGACTCTTGGCTCAAGATTTCATCTGCGCATGAAACACTTCCGGGCACAATTTTCCTTGAATCCATTTCCGGGAGAGCAATGGGCCTGAGGCGGCACATACACATATGAGATTTTAAGCCAAGAGCCTGCAGCCCCAGGACAGCACAGCGCCCTTGGCCTGCAGCCCCAGCACAGCGCAGCTCCAACATATCGCCCGCAACCCCACCACAAGCCCAGCAGCATTGCCCTATGCTACTGCCTCTGCCTTCTACGGCCCCACTCCACCATCGCTGCCGCCCACTCCTGGTGAGACACCACTGGATTGTAAGACTGACCCCCCTTTTTTATACCTTTTTTTTCTTCTAAATTTGGGGTGCATCTTATAATCTAGTGCGTCTTATAAACCAAAAAATACAGTAAAGCCTGCTTTACACGCTGCCATAAATCGTGCGATCGCATTTGTGATCGAACCCACCCCCATCGTTTGTGCGGCACGGGCAATTTGTTGCCCGTGTTGCACAATGTTGTAGCCCCCTATCACACGTACATACCTTCCAAATGACCTCGCTGTGGGCGGCGAACATCCACTTCCTGAAGGGGGAGGGACGTTCGGCGTCACAGCGACGTCACACAGTGGCCGGCCAATAGAAGCGGAGGGGCGGAGATGAGCGGGACGTAAACATCCCGCCCACCTCCTTCCTTCCACAATGCCGGCGGCCGCAGGTAAGCTGCAGTTCATCGTTCCCGGGGTGTCACACGGAGCGACGTGTGCTGCCTTGGGAACGATGAACAACTGGAGCACAGAAGGATGTTCGATATTTTGAAAATGAGCGATGTGTCAACGAGCAACAATTAGGTGAGTATTTTTGCTCATTCACACTCGCTCGTAGCTGTCACACGCTATGATACAGTTAGGTCCAGAAATATTTGGACAGTGACACAAGTTTTGTTATTTTAGCTGTTTACAAAAACATGTTCAGAAATACAATTATATATATAATATGGGCTGAAAGTGCACACTCCCAACTGCAATATGATAGTTTTCACATCCAAATCGGAGAAAGGGTTTAGGAATCATAGCTCTGTAATGCATAGCCTCCTCTTTTTCAAGGGACCAAAAGTAATTGGACAAGGGACTCTAAGGGCTGCAATTAACTCTGAAGGCATCTCCCTCGTTAACCTGTAATCAATGAAGTAATTAAAAGGTCTGGGGTTGATGACAGGTGTGTGGTTTTGCATTTGGAAGCTGTTGCTGTGACCAGACAACATGCGGTCTAAGGAACTCTCAATTGAGGTGAAGCAGAACATCCTGAGGCTGAAAAAAAAGAAAAAATCCATCAGAGAGATAGCAGACATGCTTGGAGTAGCAAAATCAACAGTCGGGTACATTCTGAGAAAAAAGGAATTGACTGGTGAGCTTGGGAACTCAAAAAGGCCTGGGCATCCACGGATGACAACAGTGGTGGATGATCGCCGCATACTTTCTTTGGTGAAGAAGAACCCATTCACAACATCAACTGAAGTCCAGAACACTCTCAGTGAAGTAAGTGTATCTGTCTCTAAGTCAACAGTAAAGAGAAGACTCCATGAAAGTAAATACAAAGGGTTCACATCTAGATGCAAACCATTCATCAATTCCACAAATAGACCGGCCAGAGTTAAATTTGCTGAAAAACACCTCATGAAGCCAGCTCAGTTCTGGAAAAGTATTCTATGGACAGATGAGACAAAGATCAACCTGTACCAGAATGATGGAGAGAAAAAAGTTTGGAGAAGAAAGGGAACGGCACATGATCCAAGGCACACCACATCCTCTGTAAAACATGGTGGAGGCAACGTGATCTCATGGGCATGCATGGCTTTCAATGGCACTGGGCCACTTGTGTTTATTGATGACATAACAGCAGACAAGAGTAGCCGGATGAATTCTGAAGTGTGCCGGGATATACTTTCAGCCCAGATTCAGCCAAATGCTGCAAAGTTGATCGGACGGCGCTTCATAGTACAGATGGACAATGACCCCAAGCATACAGCCAAAGCTACCCAGGAGTTCATGAGTGCAAAAAAGTGGAACATTCTGCAATGGCCAAGTCAATCACCAGATCTTAACCCAATTGAGCATGCATTTCACTTGCTCAAATCCAGACTTAAGATGGAAAGAGCCACAAACAAGCAAGACCTGAAGGCTGTGGCTGTAAAGGCCTGGCAAAGCATTAAGAAGGAGGAAACCCAGCGTTTGGTGATGTCCATGGGTTCCAGACTTAAGGCAGTGATTGCCTCCAAAGGATTCGCAACAAAATATTGAAAATAAAAATATTTTGTTTGGGTTTGGTTTATTTGTCCAATTACTTTTGACCTCCTAAAATGTGGAGTGTTTGTAAAGAAATGTGTACAATTCCTACAATTTCTATCAGATATTTTTGTTCAAACCTTCACATTAAACGTTACAATCTGCACTTGAATTCTGTTGTAGAGGTTTCATTTCAAATCCAATGTGGTGGCATCCAGAGCCCAACTCGCGAAAATTGTGTCACTGTCCAAATATTTCTGGACCTAACTGTATGTCAAATGATGCCGGATGTGCGTCACTTACGACGTGACCCCGATGACATATCATATTATATATCGTAGCGTGTAAAGCCCGCTTTATAATCTATCTGCTAGAGTGGTTTCTAACAATGACATATTGGATACTTTTTAAATTTCATAATGCAACCAGACAAGACTGCCCATTATCCCCTATTCTTTTTGCTTTAGTTATGGAGCCACTTGCTGAAGGAATAAGAAATAATACCATTATTAATGGGGTACCTATTAAAATTCGAAGTTACAAAATCAATTTATTTGCAGAAGATTTTACTCTTTTGGTGACGAATTCACTATCATTCCTGGGAGACATTTCTAAAGGAATCGAAGAATTCACAAAGGTCTTGGATTATAAGATAAATTTCTTTAAATCCAAAATATTAGACTTAAATATAGACAATGAGCTAAACAAATGATACATGATGAGTTTGAATACAAATGGGTATCTGGGCATCAAAGTTTCAAGAGATCTAAATAAATAGATAGAGGTTATCCTAGAAATTACTCTGAAAACTATATTTGAAGAATTATTGAAAATATCTAAACACAAATTTTCATGGCAGGGAACAATCATAACTCACAAAATGTTTGTACTACCCAGATTACTGTATGTCTTGTGATTCCTTTTTTAATTAGTAAGGATTGGATGTTTAAGTTTCAAGTTGTTACCCAAAATTGTTTCTTCATGGAGGAAGTAGATGAACTCTAGTATCACCTATGAGGAATAGCAATCCTAAAAGTTAAAAGAGATTCTTTAATGAGCCATGTCATATGACTTAGGGGCACTTTGCATGCTGCGACATCGCAGGCCGATGCTGCGATGCCGAGCGCGATAATCCCCGCCCCCGTCACAGCGGCGATATGCTTGTGATAACTGCCGTAGCGAACATTATCGCAACGGCAGCTTCACATGGACTCACCTGTCCTGCGACCGTTGCTCTGGCCGGCGACCCGCCTCCTTATTAAGGGGGCGGGTCGTATGGCGTCACTGCGACGTCACACGGCAGGCGGCCAATAGGAGCGGAGGGGCGGAGATGAGCGGGATGTAAACATCCCGCCCACCTCCTTCCTTCCGCATATCCTACGGAAGCCGCGGTGACGCCGGTAGGAGATGTTCCTCGCTCCTGCGGGTTCACACACAGCGATGTGTGCTGCCGCAGGAACGAGGAACAACATCGGACCGTCGCGTCAGCGTAATCATGGATTATGCCAACGCTGCACCGATGATACGATTACGACGCTTTTGCGCTCGTTAATCGTATCATCGAGCCTTTACACACTACGATGTCGCATGCGATGCCGGAAGTACGTCATTTTCAATTTGACCCCACCGACATCGCACCTGCGATGTCGTAGTGTGCAAAGCCCGCCTAAGGATTTATGACAGATCAGAACCTCAATTTATAGACACGGTGTTTTGAGGTAATTGCCCCTTGTCCGCAAGGAGAAGTTTTTCCCTTAAGCTCAGTTATGAGATTTGTGTGGAAAAATAAAAATCCACATATCGCTAACAAGAAACTTCACAAAAGGAAAATAAATGGAAGTGCCAAATATTATTTCCAACTGTTTAACATCCCTGATTAAACAGAGCTTTCAATGGATAATGCCTATTTGTTGAGATGGTCATTATTACATAAATCTTTTAATAAGAATATCTTGTTAAAAACCCTGATCTTCATTCACTTGTTTGACAATAATTTACCCACCCTTAGATCTCCGAGGTAAGAAGGCTGAAAAATGACCACCTTTGAACAAGAAACAAAAGATAAAACATCAAGACTGGGCCAAGAAATATCTTAAGACTGCTTTTTAAGGCTGGATCAGTAAAGGGGAGAGAGCTCCACTCCGACTCAGACGCCAGCAAGGTGGAGGTGAAGTACTGGTATGGGCTGGTATCATCAAAGATGAACTTGTGGGACCTTTTCGAGTTAAGGATGGAGTGAAGCTCAGCAGCTTGTCCTGTGTCATTTCGGAAAAGAAAACAGCAAACCTCCAAAACCGCTGTGGTGTGTGTCTGGAACCCACCCCTATGCGACCCAGGTGTTTTTTTAAGTTTGCCGCCATTGCACAGGAAGCCACGCCCCTAAACGTTCAATCTGGGGTGTCTTCGACAAACCTTTTTTCCCCTAAAGGAAGCGAAACGGGGTCTTCACTCCCAGACCTACTGCCAGTTTCTGGAAGACAACTTCTTAAAGCAGTAGTACAGGAAGAAGTCGGTATTGTTGAAGAACAACATGATTTTCATGCAGGACAATGCTCCGTCACATGCATCCAACTACTCCACAGTGTGGCTGGCCAGTAAAGGTCTAAAAGATAAAAAAAGAATGACATGGCCCCCTTGTTCACCTGATCTGAACCCCATAGAGAACCTGTGGTCCCTCATAAAATGTGATATCTACAGGGAGGGAAAATAGTACACCTCTCAGAACAGTGTCTGGGAGGCTGTGGTGGCTGCTGCACGCAATGTTGATCGTAAACAGATCAAGCAACTGACAAAATCTATGGTAGGCTGCTGAGTATCATCATGAAGAAAGGTGGCTATATTGGTCACTATTTTTTGGGTTTTGTTTTTGCATGTCAGAAATGTTTATTTCTAAATTTTGTGCAGTTATATTGGTTTACCTGGTGAAAATAAACAAGTGACATCTATATATATAATTGCCTTATTCTGTCTGTCTGTCTGTCTGTCTGTCTTGCTCCAAAATTGTGTCCTTACAGTGACAACCGTCGGATTGGCCTGGCCCTGCCCCTCCACACAGATTGGCCGCTCGGCTCGGCCCCGCCCCCCGCATGGATTAACCGTTTGGCCAGGCCCGCCCCCCGCACGCGATGCCCGCTAGGCCACGCCCCCCACACGCGATGCCTGCTGGCCCTGCCCCCCGCATGGATTAACTGTTTGGCCAGGCCCGCCCCCCGCACGCGATGCACGCTAGGCCACGCCCCCCGCACGTGATGCCCGCTAGGCCACGCCCCCCACACGCGATGCCCATTAGGCCACGCCCCCGCACGCGATGCCCGCTGGGCCACACCCCCACACGCGATGCCCGCTAGGCCACGCCCCCCGCACACGTTGGGCACCTGTACACCACCCCCCAGGACTACTCCTCCCATTATACTCCTCTTTCCCCAGACTACTCCTCCCATTATACTCCTATTATACTCCTCCTATTATACTCCTCTCTGAGGGGTTCGCAGCATGGGGGATGGAGCACGATGGGGAGTGCAGCATGGGGGGTGGACCACGATGGGGGGTGCCCAGAATGGGGGGATGAAACACGATGGGGGGTGCGCAGCATGGGGGATGGAGCACGATGGGGGGTGCAGCATGGGGGATAGAGCACGATAGGGGGTGCGCAGAATGGGGGATGGAGCACGATGGGGGGTGCGTAGCATGGGGGATGGAGCACGATGGGGGGTGCGTAGCATGGGGGATGGAGCACGATGGGGGGTGCATAGCATGGGGGATGGAGCACAATGGGGAGTGCAGCATGGGGGATGGAGTACGATGGGGGGGTGCAGCATGGGGGATGGAGCACGATGGGGAGTGCAGCGTGGAGGATGGAGCAAGATGGAGGGTGCCCAGAATGGGGGAATGAAACACGATGGGGGTGCGCAGCATGGGGGATGGAGCATGATGGGGGGGTGCGCAGCATGGGGGATGGAGCACGATGGGGGGTGCGCAGCATGGGGGATGGAGCACGATCGGGGGTGCGCAGCATGGGGGATGGAGCACAATGGGGAGTGCGCAGCATGGGGGATGGAGCACAATGGGGGGTGCGCAGCATGGGGGATGGAGCACGATGGGGGGTGTGCAGCATGGGGGATGGAGCACAATGGGGGGTGCACACCTCCCCCCAAAACACACACACACCGCCACGCACGCACCGCACAACACACCACACACACACTAGGAACCACAAACACCGCCCTACACAGACACCCACACACACAGACAATGCCACACACACACAACACCCGACACACAAACACCGCGGCACACACAAATATACGCACATACCGCACAACACACACACTGCACAAAACATACCTCCCCCAAAACACACACACGCATTCCACACCCACACAAACTGCGCAACACACACAGCACCACACACACAATGCTACAGACACACAGCGCTCCACAAACAACGCAACACACAAACAACACCGCTCTCATCCCCCGCCACACCCAGACAACACCCAGAACATTTACAGCGCACTACACAAACACTTGGAAACTACACACAACAACATCTATATATATAACAAAAATCATACATTAACTACACAATACGTAAATTCTAGAATACCCGATGCGTAGAATCGGACCACCTTCTAGTGGGAATATATTTGGTTTCTATTAAGTTGCCTAATAATTCTGCACAGTAATAGTTACTTGCAAAAACAGATATCCTCCTAAGATAGCCAAATCTAAAAAAAAACTCCACTCCAACTTCCAAAAATATTAAGCTTTGATATTTGAGTCTTTTGGGTTGATTGAGAATATAGTTGTTGATCAATAATAAAAAAAATCCTCTAAAATACAACTTGCCTAATTATTCTGCACACAGTGTACATATGCTTGACTAGTTACTAGGCCACACTGAATTTTATAGAGCTTATAACAAAATAGCAGGATAATGAAGAGCAATACAATTATTTACTGATCCTGAAAGGTTTCCTTAAGCCCTATTTAACAATAACATTAGTATTGTACTAGAAAATCACCTGACAGATTCCCTTTAAAAGCATTTTGATGTTATATAAGATTTCTTCCCTAATTCTTTCCCTTGCATTCATCTTCCCTCTTTTCCCTCTTAAGCAACTAATTGAAATGTTATTACTTGCTTTCTCCTGTTATAATTTAAATTCAATAAAAATGACTATAAAAAAAAAAAAAAAAGTGAGCTTATTTATTTTCAAAAGTGAAAAGGTGTCATAATCGATCAATTTGTTCTTTAAAATAATTAGCTAGATCATCAGCGCTAAAGTTGATCAGAACCAGCACTTTAGGACGTTAAAGGGAGTGAAAAGGAATGAAGTGTCGAATAGTAGTTTAGTATTTATAGTAGGTTGACAACCCTGTTCTGAATCCTGGGCAGAGTTGTCCTCAGATGTGACTTTGTGAAGGGGGTGGCATCTAATTAGCTCTAGGGTCACTAGAGGCTACAATTACACAGGGAGAGTATTTTTTTCTCTTGGAGTGAAATTGGAGGTGTAGAGTTGAGATGTTACATGTTGACATGCTGTTAGGTTGGCCTGTGTTTGAAGAATCACTACGAAGCTGTGTTGTGTGACTGCAGGAAGGTTGCTAATAGTAATGATTGAAGTTAAGGTCATCCAGTCTGCACAAATGTATGCCATTCCTGTGACAGGACTGGAAAAAGTACCTTAGGTTTGTTGTTCAGAGCGTTACGTGTTGCATATACTACTGTTTAAATATCGGAAGATATGGTTATATCTGTAAAAACCTGTTGCTGAGCCTATACTATTCAAGTGACTGTGCATCATACATAAGACCTGTTATGTCATTCTCTCTTGTCTACATAAAAGTAATGTTGTTCCTAAATTGTGCTGTAATCCTTAAAGAGGACCACATTTTTCATGTTGTCCTTGACAACAAAAAATTATGCTGCAGAGTGGAGTAAAATCTCCATAATAGAGATATTAGCAATCATTTGACATCTAATGAGTTAAATTCTGCTAATTTCAGTTGAAGCTGACCAATTATAGCCAGGCAGCAAAACCTGGAGAACGATGAACCTACCCCAATAATAGCATAGAGCAAATTTCTATGTATGAGATGTAATGATACAGATCTCATCACCTGATTTAATTTCCAGGATGATTAGAAAGTCCTGTGAGTAGAGCACAGATGACTAAGGGGTGCTTCACACACAGCGAGATCGCTGCTGAGATCGCTGCTGAGTCACGTTTTTTGTGACGCAGCAGTGACCTCATTAGTGATCTCGCTGTGTGTGACACTGAGCAGCGATCTGGCCCCTGCTGTGAGATCGCTGCTCGTTACACACAGCCCTGGTTCGTTTTTTTTATTGTTGCTCTCCCGCTGTGACGCACAGATCGCTGTGTGTGACAGCGAGAGAGCGACGAAATGAAGCGAGCAGAGAGCAGGAGCCAGCGTCTGGCAGTTGCAGTAAGCTGTAACCAGGGTAAACATCAGGTAACCAAGGTGGTTACCCAATATTTACCTTTGTTACCAGCCTCCGCCGCTCTCACGCTGCCAGTGCTGGCTCCCTGCTCTCTGCACATGTAGCTGCAGTACACATCGGGTTAATTAACCCGATGTGTACTGTAGCTAGGAGAGCAGGGAGCCAGTGCTAAGCAGTGTGCAAGGCTCCCTGCTCTCTGCACATGTAGAGACGTTATGATCGCTGCTGCGTCGCTGTGTTTGACAGCTAAGCAGCGATCATAACAACGACATACAAGGTCGCTGTTACGTCACAGAAAATGGTGACGTAACAGCGACGTCGTTGTCGCTGTCGCTATGTGTGAACCCAGCATAACACCTTTTGGTTAAAGGGAACCTTTCATGTGGAAAAATACTGTTAATCTTCAGATATGCAGGTTAATAGCATTCTAAACCTGTCATGCACTTGCACATCACCCAGCTACCGGGAGGAAAAAAACGTTATTACTCCTGGTAGCATTTGGGTTTTAATCAAGGAGGTAGCGACACTGCGGGTTCAGTCATTGCTCACCCCCCTCACTGGCTGATAGCTCCCCTGCATTATAGGTCTCCAATGAGGCCCTGTCTGCTGTCCAAGTCCTGATACAACTTCCCCCCCACCAAGGTTGCGGGCAGGAAGCCCAGTAACCAACACCACACATATAATATAGGCACAGACAAGGGTAAACAAACTCATGTACACAGCACTCAAACACAAAGGAGGGACAGTATGTTCACTAGTGAGTATCACAAAAGAGGTAGGAATTAAATACAGAACTGGAAAACTCACACACCACGCAGAACCGCAACTTGTAGATCACCATGCAACTGGATAACCACAGGAACCGAGGAAGCCAAAAGCTATATCTGGCAAACAGCCCCAGAATCCAGAACCTTATAAAGGCTGGGGATGGTGATCAACAGCCTGAGCTCCCAGCAGCTGATCACAGGCCAGCAGAAATTAATTCCCGCTGTACTGGAGAGCAGTGAAGCCAGAACTAGCTGACACCATGACAGGCCGTGCAACTAAAGAATCCCAAGCAATTTGTCGGACTCTGCAGTGTGAAGCCGCCATGACACCCAGCGAGTGCAACGCAAAACCCTGCTCGGCAGGGGCTCTTCAGATCCATGGTTGTCTTGACTGGTGGGGGGCCACAGCGGTCAGACTCAGAGTTATTCCCTATCCCATGGATAGGGATAACTTTTATACTTGAGAACACTCCTCCAACTCATTAAGTGCCAAATAGTTTGATTGCTATGTTAATATCCCTGCAATGGAAATGCGAAATGAAAAAAAAAAAATAAAAATTAATCCCGCTCTACAGCCATTTTTATATTAAGTATCCAGTTCAACATGAAACATTTGAAGAAAGATCCACTTTAAAGGTGCATGACACCAGAGAGAGAGTACACATGTCTGTCAACACATTCAAGTTTTTAAAGCACCAATCAACACTACAGATGAACTAATATTTTACAATTCCAATTCACCAGCCGAATTCTTAGCTGAATTTGCTCCAAAAAAATGTCACGTGCAGCCAAAATATTCAGGCAAATATCAATACGGAAAAGCTTATAATTGCTTGTAAAATACATCAGACTAGAAAAAAAGATCTTAGCTGAACTTCAAAAGCTTTTAATTCACAAGCGAGAGGGAGGACGTCGCTGATCATATAAGTCTACACTCTACAAGATAAAGAGGAACCCCCAATCATAAAAGTTTATACTGTACAGGGAAGAGAAAGTGGACCTTGATGGCCACAAGAGCTTAGCTCTACAGGAGACTTACAGAGTGACACTGGAGATTGAAAATGATTCTGTTATACAAACTGTACTCCCTGGGTAACTGCTGATCTGTGACGGCCCAAGTACTGACCACCACTGTACAAGGTATGATAATCCATTGGATGTCTCATCTGCAGAAAGTTATGGAAAGCCATGCGGCACTGCAGAATGACTTTAGTCTGCTCTCTGATGCTTCAGCAGTGTGAAAAATTGTATCGGTAAATTTGTTTTGGTGAACTGAGAATCAAATTGCAAGATGATCAAATTCACGTAAAACCGTGAACTTCAGGAAATTCAACTCAAACTCAATCCATTGCAAACCAATCCACTCATCTCTAATTAAGGCCTGTTTCAGATGTCAGTGATTCTGGTACGTATGTGGTTTTTTATTATACGTACCAGAATCTCTGACATACTCAGACCCATTATAAGCAATGGGTCTGCGCATACATCAGTGATTTTTCACTGAACGTGTCTCTGTGCAGCGTACACACATGTCCGTGATTGTCGTACGGAGAAAAGTCCGTTTTTTTCTGGCATCACTGATGTCCCACGGACCACACTATGGTGTGATCCGTGAATCACATACCAGAAAAAAATGTGCATTGAAAATAAAAAATATTTTCAACTCACCTTCTCCAGCGACGCTCTGTGCAGCCTCTGCTCTCTGCAGCTTCCTGGCCAGCTCATTATTGCATGCATATTCATGAATGCAGCCAGAGCTGACCTGGAAGTAGCTGCAGAGGTGAGAGACAGCGGGGGCCAGATGCTGCAGAGCCAGAGACTTCAGCACCACAGACACCAGGAGCGAGGACAGGTGAGTTACCTCCATGTGCATTCACAGAGTACGGATCACGTATCACGGATTGCACATGGAAAACCCCCGTGTGCCATGAATCACGGCACACGGAGGGACATATGCGTTTTTAACACGTCAGTGAAAAACGTCTGTGTTTTTCACTGACGTCTGAAACTGGCCTAACACAGCTAATTTTTATTACTACCGGGTCTGACAATAAGCTCATTTTTTAACAGCGCATTGCTATTACACACCAAAAAGGCAGTCCTAAAATCGTTACCCTTGATTATTTATCGAAGAGCAGGTAAAACGGCATTAACAATTGTAGTTAGGTACAGTGGAACCTTGGTTTAAGAGTAACTTGGTTTGAGAGTGTTTTGCAAAACAAGCAAAGTTTTTTAAAAATGTGTAACTTGGTTTAAGAGCAATGCAATAGGAGCAAATTCCCACCATGCACATGTCTGGTTCTGCCCTTTGACCACACTCTGACCCGCTCTGGCGGTAACTCTGTCCATATGTACTGTTTACTGTATACAGTATATCATTGCACAGTACAGTATATACTATATAGCATTTCTATCAATTTTTCATTTGTGGATATAGTATTGTACTTTCTTTTGGCTAAGTAGTGCAACACATTGCTTTTACTGTATCTCTCAAACACCAACAATTTTATTGAAAGCTAAAGTGCAGTTTAATTTGTTTTACATGTTTTTTACTGTACTGTACAGTAAAAATTATTACAGTATTAGTGTACTGTAATAATTTTATATGAATACAGTACATTATATTGTATTACTGTAATAGGTTTGTATAAATACTGTAAATATTTTTGGGTTGTGGAACAAATTGTCTGTGTTTCAAATATTTCCTATGGGAAACTTCTCTTTGATATAAGAGTAACTTGGTTTAAGAGCACACTGCTGGAACCAATTATGCTCGTAATCCAAGGTTCCACTGTATTTGGTAGATTAACTATTTTTGCTGAATGTAATGACTGCATGTCAGCAGGCTGGCCCAGAGATTACTATTGCATTTGGTGCCAGGGCGTCCAAGTTATGCATCTGCTTAAAAGATTAGAAGTTTAGTTATCTATTGCCAGATAATAAACTGATTTCAGCTGGATTTTCTCAGGAAAATAATTCAAAGGACTGATAGATAACGACTGATAAATCAGTATAAACAAATATAGTTATCATATCTATAACTCACCAACAAGCCAGAATTACAACATGCAAAGCCTAAAAGATATGTTACAATGCCAAAAGTAAACCTGTACTTCCTTAGGCCTCTTTTACACGTCCGTGAAAATCACGCACGTTTTTCACGGACGTGTCAAAGGTGCGTATTACTCTCGCTGTGCCATATGTATGGCACACGTGTGTTCTCCGTGTGTTATCCGTGATAACACACGGAGAACGGGAACTTTCTACTCACCTGTCCCTGGCGTCGCTGTCTGTGGTGCTGATCTCCGGTCCTGCCGATTCCCCGCTGCTGCAGCTTCCGGCCGCAGTGAAGTGAATATTCAATGAGCATAATGAGCGGCGGTCAGCAGCAAGTGACAGCAACGGCAGTGACTGCAGGGCAGGAGAAGGTGAGTAAAGGTTTGGTTTTTTTTCTCACAGACACATGTCTTCTCTCCGGTGCGTGTCACACAGAACACATCCGTGTGGTCCGTTTGCATTACATGTGACCCGTTTGTGTTCCGTGTGACACCCGTGATGCGATAGAGAAAATGGACATGTCGGCGAGAGAAACACATGGACACACGTAAGTACGGAATGGACACACGTAAGTACGGAACGGACACACGTTCCATGCACTAATACAAACCCATAGGAATACCTAGGTCTACATGTGTACGTGTTTCCAGTACGTGAGAAAACTGCCAAACATATACCAGAGGCACGTACATGTGAAAGAGGCCTTAGGAAAATTTGAAACATTTCAGTTGACATATTAAGCAGTTCAAGACCAGGCCTCTTAATACCGTTTCTGGCAAGAAACATTTTAAGATTTTATTCTTAAAAAAAAAAAAAAAAAAAGCTGTAAAAAAATGTTCTCATTCAGATACTCAAATGATGTTTGCATCTTCTTTTCTTTTCTATGTGATACATTTAGTTTTTATAACTACAAAGGAGCACTGAAGTGTATTTTAAATTCTGTCCCACCTTCATCATTGTTATGGAATGATATTTATATATCAGTCATGTTGTAAAGCCTGCTTTACACGTTTCAATTTATTTGTCGGATCACACCCGCCCCTATCGTTTGTGCGGCATGGGCAATTTCTTGCCCGTGTCGCACAATGCTGTAACCCCCCGTCACACGTACTTACCTTCCAAACGACCTCGCTGTGGGCAGCGAACATCCACTTCCTGAAGGGGAGGGACGTTCGGCGTCACAGCGACGTCACACAGTGGCTGGCCAATAGATGCGGAGGGGAGGAGATGAGCGGGATGTAAACATCCCGCCCACCTCCTTCCTTCAGCATTGCCGGCGGCCGCAGGTAAGCTGTGTTCATCGTTCCCGGGGTGTCACATGGAGCAATGTGTGCTGCCCCGGGTACGATGAACAAGAGGACGTGCAATTTTTAGAAAATGAGCGACGTGTCTGCGATGAACGAGAAGGTGAGTATTTCTGCTCGTTCATAGCTGTCACATGCTACGATATCACTAAGAATGCTGGATGTGCGTCACTTACAACATGACCCCGCCAACATCTCGTTAGATATATCGTAACGTGTAAAGCCCACTTTACAGTTTTTGGGGGGCTAGTAAAAGTGATCCAGATTTGCAACATCTATTTTTTTTTCTTGCCTTTTATTTATTTATTTATTTATTATTTACGGTATTTATTTTTCATACAAGACTTTTGAGGAGTAGTTCAACATTTAAATACTTTTTAACTAATATCCCTTGTACCTGGATTTTTGTTTTTCTTTTTTTGGTGACTGTTCACATTGTCATCAGGCCTTGTCCACAGGCTATTTACTTCATGCAGCATTTGCTTGGACCTGTCCCGCCCACAGCCATGACTCAGTCATGGGTACGGGATTGAAATAGACCAGGTGAGTGCTGCTAAGAGCAGTTCTACTATTCATATGTGAGGCCGTATGGCACATTTTATAAAAATATTTTAGTGTAGGACTGCCTCAGATGAGATTTGCCGTGACGTGGCGAGGCAGCTCAACAAATTTCAATTTTTTTGCCAAAAATCTCAAAATTTTTATAATAAGTACAGTTTGGAATTTTAGTGCTGAAGTGCACATTTAGTGCTGGCTTTTTGTTTTTCTTCATTGAATTGGTCGGTGGCTGACCCACACCATGCTATGCACCCCAATTTGGGATGTATTCCATCTGTCTAGATTTTGGCGGTTATGGACTGTTCACATTGTCATCAGGCCTTGTCCACAGGCTATTTACTTCATGCAGCATTTGCTTGGACCTGTTCCGCCCACAGCCATGACTCAGTCATGGGTACGGGATTGAAATAGACCAGGTGAGTGCTGCTAAGAGCAGTTCTACTATTCATATGTGAGGCCGTATGGCACATTTTATAAAAATATTTTAGTGTAGGACTGCCTCAGATGAGATTTGCCGTGACGTGGCGAGGCAGCTCAACAAATTTCAATTTTTTTGCCAAAAATCTCAAAATTTTTATAATAAGTACAGTTTGGAATTTTAGTGCTGAAGTGCATATTTAGTGCTGGCTTTTTGTTTTTCTTCATTGAATTGGTCGGTGGCTGACCCACACCATGCTATGCACCCCAATTTGGGATGTATTCCATCTGTCTAGATTTTGGCGGTTATGGACTGTTCACATTGTCATCAGGCCTTGTCCACAGGCTATTTACTTCATGCAGCATTTGCTTGGACCTGTTCCGCCCACAGCCATGACTCAGTCATGTGTACGGGATTGAAATAGACCAGGTGAGTGCTGCTAAGAGCAGTTCTACTATTCATATGTGAGGCCGTATGGCACATTTTATAAAAATATTTTAGTGTAGGACTGCCTCAGATGAGATTTGCCGTGACGTGGCGAGGCAGCTCAAGAAATTGCAATTTTTTTGCCAAAAATCTAAAAATTTTTATAATAAGTACAGTTTGGAATTTTAGTGCTGAAGTGCACATTTAGTGCTGGCTTTTTGTTTTTCTTCATTGAATTGGTCGGTGGCTGACCCCCACCATGCTATGCACCCCAATTTGGGATGTATTCCATCTGTCTAGATTTTGGCGGTTGGTGACTGTTCACATTGTCATCAGGCCTTGTCCACAGGCTATTTACTTCATGCAGCATTTGCTTGGACCTGTCCCGCCTACAGCCATGACTCAGTCATGGGTACGGGATTGAAATAGACCAGGTGAGTGCTGCTAAGAGCAGTTCTACTATTCATATGTGAGGCCGTATGGCACATTTTATAAAAATATTTTAGTGTAGGACTGCCTCAGATGAGATTTGCCGTGACGTGGCGAGGCAGCTCAAGAAATTGCAATTTTTTGCCAAAAATCTCAAAATTTTTATAATAAGAACAGTTTGGAACTTTAGTGCTGAAGTGCACATTTAGTGCTGGCTTTTTGTTTTTCTTCTGTACCTGGATTTGATGTAGCGTACCATGGAGCCTTAGGGTACTCGTCACCGGGCCAGTGATTCCTTGGGGTAGCTGTGACTGGCCTGACCCGGCTCTGTGACCCCGTTGGCTACATGTTAAACAAAAACAGCAAACGGACAAGTTTCCAATACAGATGAGGATGGAATGAGGGTGATGGGACCCTGGGAAGCGTGTCAGCGATTGCAGTGGTGACAGGGGTATCGGCCTCCTCCAGCGCCGACCCTTCCTGCGACTAGTCCTCTCCCAACGGCAGTACTGGATGGGGAATGGGAATGCTTCGCAGCGCCACCTGCGGTATGCAGCCAGGAATTAGCCGCCGCTGCACAGTCTCTCTCCGGGGCAGGTGTTATGTGCAGCCGGGATGGTGTCGGTCCCCACGGACGGAGCGAGGAACCCCGGGAGGTTGGTAAGAACGGGGGCGGCAGTCCACGGAAGCATCGGAGTGCAGGGAGGCGGCAGTTACTCACAGAGTTACCAGGTGCGGGTTCCAGTCACTTTATTTACTGGCTCAGGTGGTATCGCATCCCGGGTGCTGGTCCTTGCCATCAGAGACTCCGGTCGCTTCCCGGGCAGGTCAGTGGCTCGATCTGGTTTGGTAATCTGTGGCCTTTCTCTTCCATGCACAACTCTGTACTCTCCCCCGGTCCTGGCCCGTACAGGCCGGCAGCAGCCTGGGCGTCTCGTGGATCGGACCTCTGTCCCATCTCCCCAGGCTCCCTCTCTGCTGCCGCGCCGCGGCCTCCCGCACTAGGGCTCTGTACCTCTCCTGTGCTGAGTCCCGTGCTCTGGCGACTGCTCCCCTTTTAGTCCATGATTACAAATTCTATTTTTTAGAGATTTATTCAGTTTTGAAGTGACTTTAGGGGCTTATATATTGGAAAACCCCTGAAAATGACACCATTTTAAATATTGCACCCCTCAAATGATTCTAAGCTACTGTCAGGAAATTTGTTAACCCTTCAGGTGTTACAGAGTAATTAAGGCAAAAGGAAATGAAAAGTTACATTTTTAGACTGAAAAATTGCTTTACCTACATTTTTTTATTTTTGCAAGGGGGAAACAGAGAAAACTGAGCCCAAAATTGAATTAGATATATCTCTTAAACATTGCAATATTCTAATATATAGTTAAAGTTCACTGGGCACATGGCAGGGCTTGGAAACGATAACGCTCTATTTGTTTTTTTGGAACATAATTTTGGCTACAATAGATTGTGGACAGAATGTCACATTTACAGAGCCCCTGAGGTACCAAAACAGAAGAAACCTACAAAAGTGACACCATATTGGAAATGTAACCCCATAAACAATTAATCTAGGTGTGTTATTTTGCCAAGAAATGCATATTTTGTGCTAAAATTTTTACACCATATTCCTGCACCCAATCTATACCTCCTGGCAAAAAAAACCGCATCACTACCGCGTGAGGTATGATGCGGTAGTGATGTGATTTTTTTTTTTTGCCAGGAGATGGAGATTGTGTGCCGGAATATGGTGTAAAAATTTCAGCACCAAATCTAGAGCTTGGAAAGGAAGAAGCTCCATTTGTTTTTTGGAACATGAATTTGGCTGGAATAGATTGTGGACACAATGTCACATTTGCAGAGCCTCTGAGGTACCAAAACAGAAGAAACCTCCACAAATGACACCATATTAGAAAACTTAATCTAGGTGTGTGCTGACAGTAATATCATTCTGGCTGCCTATAGCAATTAGAGTGCAGGTTTCAGCATTAAAACTGCTGAGGTAAAGTGAAAGCTGAGCTCTGATTGGTTGCTTTGGACTGCTAGAACTGTCTGACTGTGAGGCAGTTTTCATAACTGAGATTTGAGATCCTTCAAGACACATATTTTCTGATATATATTCCTATAAGATCTCTGTAATCGCCTGGTATTTGCTGCTCAAATGACAAAGTCAGTATTTCACCTTTAAGTCTATCTCCCGAACCACTTCTTTCATACATGTCAACAACTCTTGAGTCCAAGAATTTTCTTCAACATGTTAGGAGATACAATTCATCTTTCCAGATGACATCCTTTGGTATGACGGCAGTAGTTAATAGCGCAGATATTATGTCAACTTTTAAAGTCCACGGCCAAATATATCACAAAATAGGTTCGATGCTTCCTGTAGCAAATGAAGACAGCCAAATTTTTCAAATTTACTTTTTGGGAGACACACAGATGCAAGCTGATTGACGTTGTGAAGGTGTACCTGAGACAAAAAAAACATTGTTTTGAATTTGGAAAGATTTTTCTATTAACACAATCAGTTTTTAACACTGCCTTAAGCGGGCTTTACACGCTACGACATCGCTACAGCGATCTCGTTGGGGTCACGGATTTTGTGACGCACATCCGGCCACTATAGTGATCTCGTTGTGTGTGACTCCAAGGAGTGATTTTGGATCTTTACAAAAACGTCCAAAATCGCTCCTCGTTGACATGGGGGTCACTTCTCAAATATCGCTGCTGCAGCGTGTACGATGTAGTTCGTCGCTCCTGCGGCAACACACATCGCGCCGTGTGATGCCGCAGGAGCGAGGAACCTCACCTTACCTGCCGCTGCCCGCAATGAGGAAGGAATGAGGTGGGCGGGATGTTACGTCCCGCTCATCTCCGCCCCTCCACTTTGATTGGGCGGCCGCTTAGTGACGTCTCTGTGACGCCGCACGGACCGCCCCCTTAGAAAGGAGGCAGTTCACCGGTCACAGCGACATCGAAGAGCAGGTATGTAGTGTGACGGGTACCGGGCAATGTTGTGCGCCACGGGCAGCGATTTGCCCGTGTCGCACAACCGATGGGGTCGGGTACCCATGCTAGCGATATCGGTACCGATATCGCAGCATGTAAAGTGGCCTTTAGAAAGAATGCCAAGTGACGAATATCAGGTTGTTACAAGAGTGACAAGACACTGGTTGTTGAGCACAAAAAAAAATCTAATTCTCCCAGTGTTAACGAAGGAGCTATTATCATGGTTGTACAAAACTTTCTAAGCTGAGATATATTTATTCAACGACGAAGCAAAAATCTACAACAAATTGAAGAAACACATAGATCATATGATGCCCCGCAATATCCTGTAATATTTTGGAATGGCTAAGATGGCTATCACTTTAGTCTAACACAGACTGATCCCAACATTCCTAGGCCAACCCATAAAAAAAATATCAGCTATAGACTTCTACCAAATAATGATCAGACATGGTTCATCAAACCTTATATTACAATGTTGGCAAGTTTTTCATCAATTTATAGTTGATATGCATGCCAAGGTGGACAGCGAGTGTGTTATGTACATATGTACATACGACTGAACCAACAAAACCTTTGAGTGGATGCATATTCTCATTTTAGAGATGCTGTTAATAATGATGGCAACATGGTGGACACTGGGCATATCGTTATTTTACCAACTACAGTTACAGAAAGTCCCAGACTTATGCACAAGTATGCTCAGGACACCATGATATATGTCTCATGGAAGTAATTACAAAGTGTCACATTGTCGGTGAAACTCGATGTTGGATTTATTCAAATGAGCGGCAAAAAGAGGTCTTCTGCATGCACACATACTGTTATGGCAGGACAAGTTACGCCCTGATTAAATTGACCGTGTTATTTTGGTTGAGTTTCCAAACCCAGAAGAGGACACAGTAGTTTTTTAATCTATTTATAAGATTATGATCCACAGGGTATGTGGGTCAGTTAATCAAAGATCGTCATGCATTAAGGAAGGAAAATGCACTAAAAACTATTCTCACAACTTGATTGAAGAAACACATTCAGGAGTTGATGGTTATTAGGGATTAGGGTTATTAGGGTTATTATTAGGGATGAGAGAACCTGAGATGTAAAGTTCAGGGTCTGTACAAGACACCTTATGTCCGGTGCTGAACCCTGAACACAGACTTTTTACTGTACATCCGCTTCCTGTTCTGGTTCGGCCTCTCTAATAATTTTTTTTAAAAAAGCTAAAAGGAAGCAAAATAGAGATTAAAGCAGGAGAACTATACTAACTTAGTCTCCTGCACAGCTGTCACACTGCTTCCGGGTCTGCTCATTAACTGTCATGCATAGTCACTGCTTCCCCCGCCCACCCTCTGTGACAGTGTCTGGGAATGGTTGCAGTCAGACTGCTCTCATGCCGACATCTGTGAATGGTTGTGCACTGTAAAAATAAATACATAATTGAAAAAAATGATGTAGGGTCCCCCGTATAGTGATACCCAGTGCAGATAAAGCATACGGCTACAGGATGCAGCTCCAGCTGTGCACGTTATCTTGGCGGTGGATCAAAATACAAGGGATTCCATGCAGCTTTTTTTGAATTATTTAAATAAATAATTTTAAAAAACGGCATGCGGCTCCCCTCCCTCAATTTTGATACCCAGCCAAGATAAAGCGGACAGCTGAAGGCTGGTATACTCAGGCTGGATAGGGCCATGGTTATTGACTCCTCCAACCTAAAAATAGCAGCCTGCAGCCACTCTGAAATTGTTGCATCCATTAGATGAGACAATTCCGGCACTTTACCCTGCCCATTTAACAGGCCCATCCTGACAGTCCTGCTGCGGTGGCAATAAGGATAATGTAAGGGGTTAATGACAGCTATGAATTGTCAAAAAACAACCTCTTTCTCCAATTCATTAACCCCCAAAATATCTTGCAGGACCAACGTAGTCCACACAAGGTGCCACAACAATCCCAACTGTGCTATATCCTGAGATCGCAGCACGGGGTCATGTGTCACCCAAGGGATACCGATCCAGCTTCAGGGACGCCACAGGGTTTCTTCAATGTGGTAAACAGGTATGTCAGTTTTGAATATATGTCGTGACTCCACTCACGGCTTACGGTCAGGGACGTGGATGACTGCCACTGCAGATTTTATCAGCGTCTGGGACTGATGGAGTCTGCAGTCAGATGTTGTAGTCTCCCGTGAATGAGGCAGGCCCCAAGGCTCGGGTGAGCAGAGTAGCAGGTCCCGGAATAACGTAACTGCTGATTATTCTGCAGCCATTTCACAGCACATGTGCGCTTCAAATCCCTGCAGAATGAATGCAGTATTTTTATGAAAAAAAAGCTGATTTCATGCTCTATGGTTGCTGCCCCCACCATAGGCAGAGTTGGAGCTGCTTCCAGAACGCAGAAATAATTGACATGCATATTTTATGAACGCACGGATTTGGGTCAAAATTTTAGCACCCAAATCGCTGCGTTCATAAAAGCATCGTGCGCACGTGTCATGCACAATCTACATAGATTGTGCAGGGGACGCAGGACACATGCATTTACACTGCAACGTGCGCATGAGCCCTAAAATGCATGTTGGTTTGATGCGTTTTTTTGCCAGGAGATGCAGATTTGGTGCAGAAATGCCTGCACTCAAATACTGAATGTGCACACATTGCCTAATCCGGTGATCCGGCATTGAGTTCAATGACTTCACCTGAGGTAACAGCTAGGGTTCCCCCGGTATCCTAGGTGTGACCTAAAGTGAACTGACCTGAGGTGAATTCATTGCACTCAGTAACGTCACCTCTGGTGAACTCATTGAACTCAATGCTGGATTACCGATTAGGCAATCTGTGCACATTGAGTATTTGGGTTCAGACATTTCTGAACCAAATCTGCACCTCCTGGCAAAAAAGCGCACCAAAACTGAATGTGTTTTAATTCAGTTTTGGTGCGTTATTTTGCCAGGAGAAGGTTGAACTAGATGGACCTAGGTCTTTTTTCAACCTATGTAACTATGAGATGCAGTATATGATATCTGCATCTTAGTACATAAACTACAAAATGTATTACATACTGCAATAACTAGTCATGTACAGACATTTATGCTATTATAAAATAACAGGAAACATTCTGTTATACCCTGCTTTGCACTACCACATTGTTCTATGCACAGCACTTAGCACCTAAATTGCATATGAATTAAAAGTTAAGAAAAAAGATATAAAGGTGCCAACGTATTCAACTTTCAAAGGCTTACATGCCTATATATACGGATTGGAAGGGTATGATCTCACTGACAGATTCCCATTAGTGCAGGTTCACATGACCGTACAGAAAATCATCCCGAAAAATGAAACAACTTTTTTCTCACTTGTCATCCGTGCGCAATCCGCATGCAGACCATATAACAACCATTTTTTTCCAGCAGCAGCTTTTAATCATTTGGAGGACTATTTAGTTTCCTATGTTATAGAATAGCAATGTATCCATAAAAATCGGATGCTATACTGTGGTAGCCGATATTTTTTTTCTGACACCTGTAGACTTGAATGGGATATTCAGAAGAAAATTGAGCATGCTGTGATTTTATTCACACACAGAAAATAAATCAGTCACCAGCACTGCACCATTAAATAACATTGGTCCCAGTGCTGTTTATTTTTTTCATGGACAACACTCAGACTGAAAATATGGTTGTGTGAATAAGCCCCTATACTGATATATCAGTAAGATCCAGAAAAATTATGTCCCCAACACACAAGTAAAAAAAATGATAAAGTGGATAAACCCTACAGGTATAATATCAGTTAACACCATTCACTTATGCTTAGTTTACGGAACAGCCAGGATCGTAATCAAATCGTGTCAGTTATTATAAGTCAATAATTATACTGTATGATAGCATTATCAAGCTGGAACAAGGAAAACATCCAATAATTGTAAAACTTTTTGTAGTTTGTTACGTAACATCAGCAGGTTTATAGAAAAAAAACATTATGGAGTAATAGTAATTATAGTACCAAAGAGGAGTAAATGACTATTGCGTATCTAGAAATGTGAACCAAACCTATTAGTTCTTTAGTTCTTCTTAAGGCCCCGTTACACAAGTTGATTTATCGTGCCATTGCATGTGCGATCGCACCCGCCCCATCATTTGTGCGTTACGGGCAATTTGTTGCCCGGGTCACACAAACTCGGTAACCCCCATCACACGTACTTACCTCCCGGAATGACGTCGCTGTGGGCGGCGAACATCCTCTTCCTGAAAGGGGAGGGACATTCGGCGTCACACAGTGGCCGGCCAATAGAAGCGGAGGGGTGGAGATGAGCGGGACATAACATCCCGCCCACCTCCTTCCTTCTGCATAGCCGGCGCGATGTAGGTAAGCTGTGTTCATCGTTCCCGGGGTGTCACACGGAGTGATGTGTGCTGCCACGGGAATGATGAACAACCGGCACAGAGAAGGTGGGACGATATTATTATGCCGCCCTCGTGCCAGCAGCCTGCCGCTGCTCGGGTCCAGGCCTTCTGGTGGATGGCTCGAGGGTCTCCGGACCCGGGGGATCCTGTAGACACTCCGAATGAAAAGGGGTTGAGGGGATGGTGGATGTAGGACGTAAATGTACGGGCTGGGCCGTACTAGGTTCGTGACGCCACCCACGGTATGTGGTGAGTTTGGACACCACCGCTGCAGTTACGGGGCACCCAGGGGAGATGTTGTGCAGCAAGTTGTTAACCCCTCCGTGGGCGGCGATGGTGGCCCCGGGACCCGTTGGGTGATTTGTTGGTGCAGGGAGATGGGCGACTGCAGGGTGCTGGTTTACTCACTATTGAAGGAAACACACGAGTCTCTGGTAAACCAAGGTGATGGTGGTTGGTGCCCGCAGCCGACTGCGTTCTGGTTCCCCCACCCGGCTTGTGGTCTCTGTCTTTCTCCTGCACCTTTGTGTCATTACACAAACCTTGGTTTACCAGAGACTCGTTGTGGACTCATTGTGGACTGCCTGTGCTTGAAACTTCAGGAGTCCGCTCCCGGCTGGATGTGGCCTAAGGAGCTCTTGCCGCAGACACTGACCCGTGGGATCTCTGAGCCCTGGCAGGGGCCTGTTATCCCCCTTGTTGGGCTGTTGTCTTCTATCGGGACTTTGGGTGGGACAGGACCTCTAGTCCTGGCCTCAATCAGTTAATTAACCAGTTCCAGTCGCTTCTGGACGTAGCTTCAGGGTCTAAGTACCACCTTTTGTGCTCTGGTTTCCGAGTCGGTTCTGCGGGTCGGTACCGGTGGGCCACTACCCTGTCCCGGTCCACCTCAGTTCCACCGAGCCGTCTTCCCGGCTCCTGCAGACAGAGACCGCCGTCTGACTCCTAGCCAGTGACACCAGGGCTCCTGCCCAGTTTGCTTCAGGCCTGACACAAAGGCCTGACCTTCACTCTCACTGAACTCTAAACTGAACTGTTTACTTTCCCGCCCCAGGCTGTCTAGACTCCTTGGTGGGCGTCTTCCAACCGCCTGGTTCCTCCCCCTGGTGTGTCCATCTAGCCCTGAGGGGGGTGACTAGGGTTTTGAGGTTGGCTGATGTCACCTTGTGAGGAAAGGTGTAGTACAGGGGCCTATCTGTGACTACCTGGCCTGGCCAGGGCGTCACACTCCCCCTTGGTTAAACACAGACCATCCGCGGGCTGTCCGACCACCACCGGTTTATTTTGTTTAACTGAAAAAGATAAAAGGAGGTAAAACATTTACAAGCATAATAACATATTTACATTCATGAAGATTTTGGTTTCTTCCCTTAACGGGAGGCATGTTACTTTAACGTTGCATAACATTTTTATTAACCGGGACGAGACCATGTCCTCTGTGTTGGGGCTCTATTGCATTGATCAATTCAGTAGCTAAATTTCTCTTGATTCATATGTTCATGGCAGTAATGCAGATTCCATTTTTCACATATTCACACTTGCATATAGCTATTGGATTTTTCAAGTCAGTATTCACACAGCAGTTTCTGCTATTTCATGTATTCCCCTTACATAGTCACTGGTGTGCATACCTTATCTCCCCATAGTGATGTTTTTTTAGGTTTTTGCACCCAGTTCGGACTTAGAATGGTGTTCCAAACGTTATTCCTATTTGTTAGTATTTTTTCGTTTGTGAACCCTCCCCAAACACACCTATTGCCAATCCATATCATACGCATAAATAGCCTGGGTCTCAGCTTCCCATACACGGTAAGTTTTTTAACTGCATGAGAGGACACACACAAGCTAGGGACCCCAACGTAGAGAAATACTTTGGCGTAGTGTTGGGGCTCTATTGCATTGATCAATTCAGTAGCTAAATTTCTCTTTATTCATATGTTCATGGCAGTAATGCAGATTCCATTTTTCACATATTCACACTTGCATATAGCTATTGGATTTTTCAAGTCAGTATTCACACAGCAGTTTCTGCTATTTCATGTATTCATAGAGATACAGCCAAGCACTAGTGTAAAATTGTGGTAACAATTAAAATATAACCTTTATTAGTTAATGGTTAAAAATATCAAACCCCACAACAAATACGGTTGTAAAAAACAACCAAGCAAAGTGGAGCAGATGTAAAGCTCATAATATCACCATGGAAGGACAAACCTCACACGGGGGGGGGGGGGGGGGGATGGAAAAACCTCCCACCGCGGTGATAAAGACACAGACAACCCTAACCAGGTTGTCAAATACACAAACTAAGTTATATACGCAAGACAGTATAGTCGTATAGACAAAAACTCGAAGGATATATAAAGAAAACTTTTGTTGTCCAATGTATGGAGGGGGGGCCAAAATATAACAGCCTCACAGTACCCCTCAATTGGCAACCATCTGACCTGATATGCTCTTAGACCTCCCGACGCGTTTCATAATATGCTTATTCCTCAGGGGACTATGGTCAAAAGAGAGCTGCAATAATAAACAAAAGGGTCAGGTTGCTATTCAAGTACAATTGTAGCAAAAGAGAACGTATATTGCAAAAATATCCACATGTTTTTACCTTCAGTAAAGCAGACCTCCAGCATGTTGTGTCTGGGCCTTGGCATACAGCACCAGACTTTCAAAAATCCCACCCTTAAATATCCTGTGGGTGTGTAGAGGAACGCCCTCCTAATCGCAATAGGGCTAATGATAATTATCCACCACATGTAGGGAGGCGTTCCTATGCTCAGGAAATAAACACCCCTGGAGTGTGTGGGCGGAGATATACTCCTATCGTGATTCCCATTCACAGCTCCCTCATACAAAGAATAGGGCTTTCCCCGCGATTACGTCACGGGAGCACCACCCACCTCGGACACACGCCGAAGTGGGCGTGGCCAAGGTTACATCCCACTTATTATTGCCCCAGCCAGCCACTTGTCACTAAGCGGCGTGAATATAAAGCGACCCATATCCGGTCGCACAGTGATTGCCTCATCATGACGCCGTGCAGTCACGTGTACGGTCCGCGTCATATCCGGTCACGCGGCCGCGCACGTGACCACATATGGTCGTACAGTAATTGCCTCATCATGACGCGGTGCAGTCACATGCACGGTCCGCGCCATATCCGGTCACGCGGCCGCGCACGTGACACGGTAACCATGGAGTCGCTAGGCGCACATCCGCTGGAGGTCACGTGCGCAAGCCGCGCAACATCCGGTCACGCGGTTATGCAGATGAGTGCACAACGAGCAGAGTGCAACCAGCGTGACAACCGGTCACATGGTCGCAAAACGCGATCCGGTAACCATGGGAACTCTGGATACACCACCAACGGCCAGGCAGCACGGTGTCCGATCACGTGACAGCGCACTTAGTTAGGTGACCATAAACAAAAATTGCGGTCACCTTAAGCCGTACAAGTACAATCAAGCCACATATCACATGTCGCCTTCAGTCATACAAGTACAGACTAATGACTGATGCCACATAATAGATCATACAGGGTATAGGCAAAGGCATAGGGGCCGAGGTGGAACCAAGGGGGGGGGGGGGGTTGTGAATGCTTTGTGACGTGGGGGGACATTAGCTGGCAAGCCTCAATATTATAAGGGCTGAAAAAGGTGCAGCCCCAAGCAAAAGGAAGGAAAACTATATACGTAAATTAAGGTAGTCCTACCAACAAAACCATTAAAGGTAGACATATGGACTGGATTAGGGCAGGCATCCACACAAGTACCGTGACCAAGGGCACGGGGAAAAAAACTAAGGAATGGAAAAAAGCAAAAACCAAAAAAAACGACACAATTAATAAAAGGAGCCCTGATTCCTAAAGTGATCCCTAAATTAACCCTAAGAAGCTCCTGCCTACCGACGGAGTGTAACAACACCTTAAGGTACCGGGTGCCCCCGTTCCACGGTGGCTGTCCCTAAAGGTCCCTCGCTGACCCTACCAAACTATAAAAAGCATCCAAAAGTAAGGATCTAATTAAGGCCTAATGGGGTCTGTGTCCTGAGAGTATGGATCCATCTGCATTCCCGTTGGAGAATCCTACGGTCCCAATCCCCACCCCGGGCCGGGTAATTAATGAGATCAATGCCCATAAATGTTAGGCCAGCGATGTTCCCATTGTGTACCATTTCAACATGTTTGGCCAACGGGGTGTCTCTTTTGTTGGCTATATCCCGAAGGTGTTCTCCAACACGCCTCCTGAACTCTCTACTTGTTTTGCCCACATATTCAAGACTGCAGCTACATCTTGCCTTGTATATTACGCCTCTCGAGCGACAGTTTATAAACGCTCTGATCTGAAAAGTCTCTCCCGTTACGGAGCTCGAGAAGCTTTTACCGGTCTGGATATGTGGGCAAGCGACACAGCCACTACATTTGTAACATCCTTTCAGGTCCGAATGTAACCAACTGATTTCTTTAGGACGCACAAAGTGGCTGTGTACGACCCTATCACCAATGGAGCGACCCCGCCGATAGGTGCATTTAGGAAGGGTTCCCACTATATCACCAATATCTACATCCATCTTCAGGATGGCCCAGTGTCGCTCGAGGATCCTGCGTACTTCTGTGGAGCAGTTATTAAAAGTGGTGATAAAGCGGAACTTGCCATCCATTGTCTCCTCCTTCTTTGATGAAGGAACTAATAGACTTGTCCTATCTCTTGATAGTGCCGTCTGAAAAGCCTGGGAAAGGACCTGATTGGGATAACCTCTTTCCCTAAAACGGCTACGTAAATCCTCCGCTTGGTGAGAGAAATTTGAGGGGGTCGAACAGTTCCTATGTGCCCGCAGGTATTGGCCCTTCGGGATGCCTGCCCTAAGGGGTCTAGGGTGGTTACTTTCCCAGCGCAGGAGCGAATTTGATGAAGTGGGCTTGCGAAAAGTACTTGTGGCAAGGGTGCCATCCGCCTGTTTTGTAACCAGGATATCAAGAAAAGAGAGCTCCCTTTCATTGCTCTCTGCCGTAAAATGAAGACCAAGGGGGTTCTGATTGATGTCTGAGACAAACTGCGCAAAAGTCTCCTTCGTCCCCCGCCACAGCACGAAAACATCGTCTATGTAGCGGGTCCATAGGACGATATTATTCAAATCATAACTGGAACCCTCCCCAAAAATCAGGTTTTCTTCCCACCAACCCAGGAGCAGATTGGCGTAAGATGGTGCACATGGACAACCCATGGCGGTGCCCCTGAGTTGGTGGAAGAAAAACCCGTCAAATAAAAAGAAATTCCTGGTGAGACAAAACTCAAGCAATCTGAGAAGCCAATCATTATGTTTGAAAAATTGACAACCCCGACCCTTCAAGAAATATTCCACTGCTCTCAGTCCATCCTTATGTACAATAGAGGAGTATAATGCCTCTACATCTATTGAACATAGGATGGTATACTCATCCAATTCCACATCTTCGATTTTCCTCAGAAAATCCGTGGAGTCCAAAGTGAATGAGTTAAGGGCCCCCACAAAAGGTTTAAGAATCTGATCAAGGTACGTGCCAATGTTCTGACAAAGGCCTCCCACCCCAGACACAATTGGTCTGCCTTTAAGGGGGGAGAGGCCTTTGTGAACCTTAGGAAGGCAATAGAAAGTGGCCAAGGTGGGATGTGCAGGAAGCAGAAATTCATACTCATTTTTATCTATGAGTTTGTCCCTCAAGCCCTCAGATAAAATTATCTTGAGTTCAGATTTAAAATCCTTGAGGGGATTACTCGGAAGTTTCTTATAATTATTTGCATCCTGAAGAATAGAAAGACACATCTCCTTATAATGTGCCACGTCCTGTACCACAATATTGCCCCCCTTATCTGAACTTTTTATGATGATTGAGCGATCATGTTCAAGGGTCTGGAGGGCCAACATTTCAGATTTGGTCAGATTAAACCTCTTATGTCTCTTTTCTCGAGCCAGAGATTCAAAGTCCCTTGAGACCTGCTCAACGAAGACATCAATGGTCGACTGGTCGAATAAGTTAGGAGGCATACGGCTGCTCTTGTTTTTCAAAGTGGTGAAAGGACCTTCCCCACCAAGGTTCGGATCAGGGTCCGATAGATGATACAGCAGTCGTATGTCCCCCAATAAGGTTTCAGGAACCCCCAGCTCCTTGCTGGCACGTTTCTCTTCTTTTACAAAATGTTTATGCCATTTAAGCTTCCTGGCAAAAAGATGTAAATCTTTTATGCCATCAAAGAGCTGGAAGTCTGAGGTGGGGACAAAAGAAAGACCCTTACTCAGCACACACATTTCTTCAATGGTTAGGGTGCGTGAAGAGAGATTCAAAACCTGTGGCTGTCTGTTTGATTGGGTGCTCGAGATTGACTTCTCAGATAGTACCTCTGATCTAAAAAACGAACTCCTGAGTTCTCATTATGAAAACCTCTACCCCTTCCTCTTCCCCCTCGGCCACGCTGTCTCCCTCTGGAGTTCTTGTTACGTTTTTCGTTGTCCGAGGCCTCGGTGTCTGTGGATGAGAAATCTGTCTCAGGACCTGCAGGGGTATTCCTAGATGTAGAAAATAGGTAGGCCCTCCTATCCTTAAACTCCTGCAGGTCTCGTACAAAGTATCTGTGTTTGCGCTCTTTTAGGTGGTACTGGAACCTTTCTAATTGTCCCTGTAAAGACGTCTCTTTTGAGGCAAAATCTGGTTCGCTTGAGAACTTCTTAGTAATCTCAATTTGTTCCCTCAGATGTACTGAAAGAGCAGACAGAGTTATCTTCTCCTCCTCTAGAAGAAGTTTCATAAACTGTATGGAACTATTGGTCGCTTCCCTTTCCCATTTATCGAGGAGGGTGGAATTCTTGTATCTCAGGCCTGGGAGAAGAGAAATTCGAAGATGGCGGGGAACTATGTCGGCTTTGATGTAGCTTTCAAAACTTTGAACCTCCCACCAGGAGGTGATCTGGTTTTTATAGACTCTAGTGAGTTCCTTAAATGCAGCCGTATATGTGGGAGTGTATTTAGGTTGTGAAAAGCTTTTTTCAGAAAATATTTCCTTAGCTTCCTGAGCCCAACTGCCAGTGTCAAGGCCAGTCGTGAGGAAACCTGCCATTCCAATAATAATGGATAGTTTCAAGAAATGTCATATGCTTCACAATAGATATAGATACAGCCAAGCACTAGTGTAAAATTGTGGTAACAATTAAAATATAACCTTTATTAGTTAATGGTTAAAAATATCAAACCACACAACAAATACGGTTGTAAAAAACAACCAAGCAAAGTGGAGCAGATGTAAAGCTCATAATATCACCATGGAAGGACAAACCTCACACGGAAGGGGGGGGGATGGAAAAACTTTTGTTGTCCAATGTATGGAGGGGGGGGCAAAATATAACAGCCTCACAGTACCCCTCAATTGGCAACCATCTGACCTGATATGCTCTTAGACCTCCCGACGCGTTTCATAATATGCTTATTCCTCAGAGGGCTATGGTCAAAAGAGAGCTGCAATAATAAACAAAAGGGTCAGGTTGCTATTCAAGTACAATTGTAGCAAAAGAGAACGTATATTGCAAAAATATCCACATGTTTTTACCTTCAGTAAAGCAGACCTCCAGCATTTTGTGTCTGGGCCTTGGCATACAACACCAGACTTTCAAAAATCCCACCCTTAAATATCCTGTGGGTGTGTAGAGGAACGCCCTCCTAATCGCAATAGGGCTAATGATAATTATCCACCACATGTAGGGAGGCGTTCCTATGCTCAGGAAATAAACACCCCTGGAGTGTGTGGGCGGAGATATACTCCTATCGTGATTCCCATTCATAGCTCCCTCATACAAAGAATAGGGCTTTCCCCGCGATTACGTCACGGGAGCACCACCCACCTCGGACACACGCCGAAGTGGGCGTGGCCAAGGTTACATCCCACTTATTATTGCCCCAGCCAGCCACTTGTCACTAAGCGGCGTGAATATAAAGCGACCCATATCCGGTCGCACAGTGATTGCCTCATCATGACGCCGTGCAGTCACGTGTACGGTCCGCGTCATATCCGGTCACGCGGCCGCGCACGTGACACGGTAACCATGGAGGCGCTAGGCGCACATCCGCCGGAGGTCACGTGCGCAAGCCGCGCAACATCCGGTCACGCGGTTATGCAGATGAGTGCACAACGAGCAGAGTGCAACCAGCGTGACATCCGGTCACATGGTCGCAAAACGCGATCCGGTAACCATGGGAACGCTGGATACACCACCAACGGCCAGGCAGCACGGTGTCCGATCACGTGACAGCGCACTTAGTTAGGTGACCATAAACAAAAATTGCGGTCACCTTAAGCCGTACAAGTACAATCAAGCCACATATCACATGTCGCCTTCATGTCGGGGGGGGGGTGTTTGTGAATGTTCTTTTCCCCGTGCCCTTGGTCACGGTTCTTGTGTGGATGCCTGCCCTAATCCAGTCTATATGTCTACCTTTAATGGTTTTGTTGGTAGGACTACCTTAATTTACGTATATAGTTTTCCTTCCTTTTGCTTGGGGCTGCACCTTTTTCAGCCCTTATAATATTGAGGCTTGCCAGCTAATGTCCCCCCACGTCACAAAACATTCACAAACCCCCCCTTGGTTCCACCTCGGCCCCTATGCCTTTGCCTATACCCTGTATGATCTATTATGTGGCATCAGTCATTAGTCTGTACTTGTATGACTGAAGGCGACATGTGATATGTGGCTTGATTGTACTTGTACGGCTTAAGGTGACCGCAATTTTTGTTTATGGTTACCTAACTAAGTGCGCTGTCACGTGATCGGACATCGTGCTGCCTGGCCGTTGGTGGTGTATCCAGCATTCCCATGGTTACCGGATCGCGTTTTGCGACCATGTGACCGGATGTCACGCTGGTTGCACTCTGCTCGTGCACTCATCTGCATAACCGCGTGACCGGATGTTGCGCGGCTTGCGCACGTGACCTCCAGCGGATGTGCGCCTAGCGCCTCCATGGTTACCGTGTCACGTGCGCGGCCGCGTGACCGGATATGGCGCGGACCGTGCATGTGACTGCACCGCGTCATGATGAGGCAATTACTGTACGACCATATGTGGTCACGTGCGCGGCCGCGTGACCGGATATGACGCGGACCGTACACGTGACTGCACGGCGTCATGATGAGGCAATCACTGTGCGACCGGATATGGGTCGCTTTATATTCACGCCGCTTAGTGACAAGTGGCTGGCTGGGGCAATAATAAGTGGGATGTAACCTTGGCCACGCCCACTTCGGCGTGTGTCCGAGGTGGGTGGTGCTCCCGTGACGTAATCGCGGGGAAGCCCTATTCTTTGTATGAGGGAGCTGTGAATGGGAATCACGATAGGAGTATATCTCCGCCCACACACTCCAGGGGTGTTTATTTCCTGAGCATAGGAACGCCTCCCTACATGTGGTGGATAATTATCATTAGCCCTATTGCGATTAGGAGGGCGTTCCTCTACCCACCCACAGGATATTTAAGGGTGGGATTTTTGAAAGTCTGGTGCTGTATGCCAAGGCCCAGACACAACATGCTGGAGGTCTGTTTTACTGAAGGTAAAAACATGTGGATATTTTTGCAATATACGTTCTCTTTTGCTACAATTGTACTTGAATAGCAACCTGACCCTTTTGTTTATTATTGCAGCTCTCTTTTGACCATAGTCCACTGAGGAATAAGCATATTATGAAACGCGTCGGGAGGTCTAAGAGCATATCAGGTCAGATGGTTGCCAATTGAGGGGTACTGTGAGGCTGTTATATTTTGCCCCCCCCCTCCATACATTGGACAACAAAAGTTTTCTTTATATATCCTTCGAGTTTTTGTCTATACGACTATACTGTCTTGCGTATATAACTTAGTTTGTGTATTTGACAACCTGGTTAGGGTTGTCTGTGTCTTTATCACCGCGGTGGGAGGTTTTTCCATCCCCCCCCCCTTCCGTGTGAGGTTTGTCCTTCCATGGTGATATTATGAGCTTTACATCTGCTCCACTTTGCTTGGTTGTTTTTTACAACCGTATTTGTTGTGTGGTTTGATATTTTTAACCATTAACTAATAAAGGTTATATTTTAATTGTTACCACAATTTTACACTAGTGCTTGGCTGTATCTATATCTATTGTGAAGCATATGACATTTCTTGAAACTATTTCATGTATTCCCCTTACATAGTCACTGGTGTGCATACCTTATCTCCCCATAGTGATGTTTTTTTAGGTTTTTGCACCCAGTTCGGACTTAGAATGGTGTTCCAAACGTTATTCCTATTTCTCCGGAGACTGTGGCACGATGAAAAGGGTGGTCTAGGTATAAAACATTTAACTTTACTGCTGGTACAGCTTCCTCTGGCAAAAGTCCCACAGGCCACCACAGGGCAGCACGGGTTCCCAATGCCACCACCATTCACGGGTGACACTGTCCATAAAGATCCCGTCTTCCACTGCCTGCAGTGCGGGTACAATTGCTCCTCCAAACCGGACTCTGTAAACGGGAACTGTCCTCACTCCAACTCAACTTCTTGTCGTCCTTCACCAGGGGCTCCGACCTCTGATGGCGCCCTCTGGGGCTCCAACCGCAGTGGCATTCAACAAGTCGGACAAGATCCTCCTTTCCTTCCACCCCATGTGCTGGATGGCGTCTCCTGGGGAACTTGGAGACGTTCAACAAAGGTCGGGAGTCAGTATGACAGGAGCTGGTTCTTAACTTAAAATGTTTCAACTTTAAACTTTAAAACTTGCGGGGGTGCTCATTTAAAACGGACCATTCTCAGGGCACGCACCGGCAAAGTGCCCTAGCTGTCTGCAGTATCCACAGATTGGTATTAATATACCCCCAGCGGCAGTCGGGGCTTCATCCTCCGAGATGGACTCCGTATCACCCTCGGAGCCGCTGTCATCCGTCTCCCAGCTAGGTGCCATTTCCGTTGCAGCTGGGCGGACTGCCAGAGCCGACATCCTTCCTGTGGCAGGCGGGTCACCGCCAGCTGCTACACGGGGAGTCACTAAAAGAGTCTCGGGGTCCTACACTCCTGCAACCGGAGCGAGAGCCGCTACATTCCCGTTGTCAGGCGCATCTGCAGGCGCCACCGCTCCAGCGGCCGGCGTCACTCTGCCGTCGGGGTTAGGCGCAGACATCTTCCTGCTTCTCTTCCTTGGTCTTTTCTTGGCACTCCTCTTTCAGGCCGGTAAGTTTTGTTTTCCGACTTCCGTCCTCACTTTCCAGCTGTGTTCCCAGGGGGCGGGGCTTTGGCTTTCGCGCCCTTTCGGGGAAGAAGAGTCTGGGCGGGAATTTTCGCGCCAAAAGATGGCGGCAAGATGGCAGTTTCTGGAATTTTTGCAACTGATCACCGCTGACTTCAACACAAGGCGCACTTCCACAAGGTAAGTGGATGGGTAAGTATCCTGTTCGTGACGCCAAGTTTCGGGGTGTGCCTGCCGCTGCTCGGGTCCGGGCCTTCCGGTGGATGGCTCGAGGGTCTCCGGACCCGGGGGATCCCGCGGACACTCCGAATGAAAAGGGGTTGAGGGGATGGTGGATGTAGGATGTATATGTACGGGCTGGGCTGTACTAGGTTCGTGACGCCACCCACGGTATGTGGTGAGTTTGGACACCACTGCTGCAGTTACGGGGCACCCGGGGGAGATGTTGTGCAGCAAGTTGTTAACCCCTCCGTGGGCAGGGATTGTGGCCTCGGGAGATGGGCAACCGCAGGGTGCTGGTGTACTCACTATTGAAGGAAACACATGAGTCTCTGGTAAACCAAGGTGATGGTGGTCGGTGCCTGCAGCTGGCTGCGTTCTGGTTCCCGCACCCAGCTGGTGGTCTCTGTCATTCTCCTGCACCTTTGTGTAATGGTGGATTGCCTGTGCTTGCAACTTCAGGAGTCCGCTCCCAGGCTGGATGTGGCCTAAGGAGCTTTTGCCCGCAGATGCTGACCCGTGGGATCTCTGAGCCCTGGTGGTGGCCTGTTATCCCACTCGTTGGGCTGTTGTCTTCTATCGGGACTTTGGTTGGGACAGGACCTCTAGTCCTGGCCTCAATCAGTTAATTAACCAGTTCCAGTCACTTCTGGACCTAGTTTCAGGGTCTGAGTACCCCCTGTGTGCTCCAGTTTCCGAGTCGGTTCCCCGGGTCGGTACCAGCGGGCCACTACCCTGTCCAGGTCCACCTCGGTTCCACCGAGCCATCTTCCCGGCTCCTGCAGACAGAGACCGCCGTCTGCCTCCTAGCCAGTGGCACCAGGGCTCCTACCCTGACACCTGTCAGTTTGCTTCAGGCCTGACACACAGGCCTGACCTCCACTCTCACTGAACTCTAAACTGAACTGTTTACTTTCCCGCCCCAGGCTGTCTAGACTCCTTGGTGGGTGTCTTCCAACTGCGTGGTTCCGCCCCCTAGTGTGTCCATCTAGCCCTGAGGGAGGTGACTAGGGTTTTGAGGTTGGCTGATGTCACCTTGTGAGGGAAAGGGGTAGTGCAGGGGTCTATCTGTGACTATCTGGCCCGGGCAGGGCGTCACATTATGAAAATGAATGACGTGTCAACGAGCAACGATAAGGTGAGTATTTTTGCTCGTTCACAGTCGCTCAGTGGTGTCACACGGTACGATATCTCTAACGATGCCGGATATGAGTCACAAACTCCGTGACCCCGACGACATATCGTTAGATATATCGTCCCATGTAACGGGGCCTTTAGATCTGTTATTCTGTCATATTCTTACACTCATTTCATTACATTGTGTTTACTTAAGATTTTATAACTAAATTGTTTTAGTGGTTTGCAGGTGTAGATAATTAAAGTCTTGGCTGACAATCATCTTAATCCCTAGTTTTCATTTTCAATGCAAAGATTTTACTCCCGTTTTGAAATCCTACCAAAAATAAATTGAAAGAGGGTTTCAGATCGTATAAAGTGATGACATATTTATGGAATGTGCTATTACTACAGATGAGTCAAAAGATTTGGTAAAAACTGAATAAAGGTCAAGTGGTTTAAAATTTGCTGGACTCTGTGAAATTGAAAAATGTGTAATTTAATTTGCCTGAATGTCTAAAAAACAAAAGTATTTCTGACTGGACAGAACCAACACTGCCCAGAGCTTCTGGTCATGAGTGACTACGGCATGCCGACGGGTGTCAGAGGTAGATGTCGCAGGAACAGGTCGAAACGGAAATGTCGCAAAAACACAGGCACAGTTAGATTGAAGAGGAAGAAGCAGACAAATCCTTGCTTCAGCATTTCATCTAGGTAGACCTGATGATCCTGCAAGATTCTTCAGGTGAATGTGTCACGTGATCTGGATGTCTTGTCTGATCCTTCTGATACTACCTAGACTGGCAGCACACACCAGTTCGGTATCACAGGAGCAGCAGGCAAGGATGTGACAGGCAAGTGTAATGATTTGTGTGAGGATATCATACTGTGTACAAGAAAAAACATCAACTTTCCAATATAGGAAATATGCCATATTGGATGCGGTGTAGGGAGTCTCCAGTCCAGGTCCTGGGAACTGGAAAGTATGGATAATGATAGAATTCCAGCATTTACAAATAGGATGAGATTAAAACATTACTTTTAATTGAAACATTAAAACCAGGGAAAAATGTATAAAACCACAATGAATGGAAAAAGAAAAAAGAGAAAGACACCAGGTCTATGCATGTCGAGCAGCAGTCCTGACTAAGGGGTACTTTGCACATTGCGACATCGCTAGCATCGGCTAGCGATGCCAAGCGCGATAGTATCCGCCCCGTCGCACATGCGATATCTTTTGATAGCTGCTGTAGCGAACATTATCGCTGCGGCAGCTTCACACGCACTTACTTGCCCTGCGATGTTGCTCTGGCCAGCAACCCGCCTCTTTCCTAAGGGGGCAGGTCATGCGGCGTCACAGTGACGTCACATGGCAGGCGGCCAATAGAAGCGGAGGGGCGGAGATGAACGGGACGTAAACATCCCGCCCACCTCCTTCCTTTCGCATAGCCGGTGGAGGCAGGTAAGGAGATGTTCCTCGCTCCTGCAGCTTCACACACAGCGATGTGTGCTGCCACAGGAACGAGGAACAACATCGTATCTCCTATTGGTGCGACATTATGAAAATGACCGACGCTACACAGATCACCGATTTTCGATGCTTTTGCGATCGTTTATCGGCACATCTAGGCTTTACACGTTGCGACGTCGTTACTGGCGCCGGATGTGCGTCACTTTCGATTTGACCCCGACGATATCGCAGTAGCGATGTCGCAGCGTGCAAAGTACCCCTAAGAGCTATGGGCATCATACTTTGTGTAGAGAAATGTACTGTTGATGCATCATAATGTGTGTGGAAATGTATTGTGGGAGCATCATATTGTGTGATGGAGTCTGTGGGAGCATCATACTTTGTTAGGAAATTTACTATGGGGGCAGCATGTTGCGTGACGGGGGCTGTGGAGGCATCATACTATGTGTGTGAATGTACGGGGGCATAATACTCTGTGGGTAAGTATATTATGGGAACATCATACTGTGTAGGGGGAGCTGTAAGGCATTATACTGTGTGTGTAGAAGAATGTATTGCAGCATATTGTGTGAGGGAGACTTGGTGCTACCAATTATGTGGGGGAACATACTATGGGGTTATCATACTGTGTGGGAGGAAGCTGTGGGGGTGTCATATGTGGGTGACTCTGTAGCACCCAGGGGGCAGGGGTCATCAGGCACACAGTATCTCGTACTTGAATTATCATCACTGGGCTGGTGTGATGACTTGGAATGTCGTGGTGGCCTGCCTGGCTTCATGCCCCGAGGTGTACACCAATAAGGAAAGTTGATGATGGGGTAGCAGTAGGTTGAATGTTGTGACGCCACCTGTGGTATGGGGCCAGGGATTTAGCCGCCGCTGCTGTCGCTCTCCTCCAGTGCGGTTGGTAGTAGCAGCCAGAGATGGTATCGCTCCCTGCAGGTGGAGTGGGACCCAAGAAGTATGATGAGAGGAATAGTGATGGCGTTTGGCCCCAAGGCGCTGGGTGGCAGTGCCGGTAATAAAGAGTCCAAACCAGTTGCTGCGGTTTCAGGTGGTTTACTCAGTCTTTGGTGTCGCTCGCCGGGTAATACCGGTGACTTGGTGTGATGGGCTCTGTCGAACCCGAATCCTTTCAGAGGTCAGTCCGGTGAAGTGCTCGGTGAGTCCCTTCCTCTTTGCGCCTTGTGTGTTTGATCCCCGTGGCTATTTGTGGACCCCAGTTCATCTCGAGTAGTACTCTTGTCCCTATTAGCAGGTACCATGGCTCCACACTGGGGCCTGGTGCTGTCCAAGGCCTCGGATCCTATCTTGGTACTGTGCTTTCGGGGTTTTGTGGCCAGGGAAGCTTGAAATCTCCCTGTTCTGGCAGATTCTGGAAAACCAACTTGGAGAATGATCTTCCCTAGGGTCTTGCACCCCGTGTGGGCCGGTTCCTAGGGATCAGTGACACTCTCCCTTTGGCAACCGCGTGAACTCCTCTGCTTCACCGGAGCACCTGTGAGGCACGTCTGCTCCTTTTCTCTCCTGCTGGAGAACTCCCCCTAACTGTCTTGTTGGCTCCTAACTCCCCCTAAGTGGCTGCCCCTTCCCGGGTTCCTGTCACAAGTGGGTGGTGCCCCCCATGTTTGTAAGTGCGGCACCATACTGTGTAAGGCCCCCTTCACACGTCTGTGAAAAACACGCACGTGTGTTACGGGCCGTTTTTCGGGTCCGTGTCCCGTTTTTGTGTCCGTTTTTATGGTCCGTGTGGCACCTGTGTGAATTGCGTATGCTAGCCGTGTTTGTGTGCAGAACGTCCGTGTGTGCGTGTGGAATTAACGTGTATGTGTACGTGGAATGTCCGTGTGGAATGTCCGTGTGTGTGATGCACAATGTCGTTTATAAATGTCGGCTGACAGCAGACAGAGTTGCGCGATGAGAATGAACTCGGGTGAACTTCACCCGACTTCATCCTCATACTGCGGCTCTGTCTGTGTTGAGTACTGATTAGCGGTCACCTGTGAAGGATTCACCGGTGACCGCTAATCCCCCGAGTGACTGAAGTTTCCCCCCCTCTCTCATACTCACCGTTCCTCGATCCCCGGCGCGGCCCTGCACGGCATTCACACTGCTGCGGCGGCTTTTACTATTTTGAAAAAGCCGGCCGCTCATTAAACAATCTCCTATTCCCTGCTTTCCCCGCCCACCGGCGCCTATGATTGGTTGCAGTGAGACACGCCCCCATGCTGAGTGACAGGTGTCACACTGCACCCAATCACAGCAGCCGGTGGGCGTGTCTATACTGTGCAGTAAAATAAATAAATAAATAATTAAAAAAAACGGCGTGCGGTCCCCCCCAATTTTAATGCCAGCCAGATAAAGCCATACGGCTGAAGGCTGGTATTCTCAGGATGGGGAGCTCCACGTTATGGGGAGCCCCCCACCCTAACAATATCAGTCAGCAGCCGCCCAGAATTGCCGCATACATTATATGCGACAGTTCTGGGGCTGTACCCGGCTCTTCCCGATTTGCCCTGGTGCTTTGGCAAATCGGGGTAATAAGGAGTTATTGGCAGCCCATAGCTGCCAATAAGTCCTAGATTAATCATGTCAGGCGTCTATGAGACACCCTCCATGATTAATCTGTAAATTACAGTAAATAAACACACACACCCCTGAAAAATCCTTTATTAGAAATAAAAAACACACACATATACCCTGGTTCACCACTTTAATCAGCCCCAAAAAGCCCTCCATGTCCGGCGTACTCCAGGATGGTCCAGCGTCGCATCCAGCGCTGCTGCATGGAGGTGACAGGAGCTGCAGAAGACACCGCCGCTCCGGTCACCTCCACGCAGCTAATGAAGACAGCCGTGCGATCAGCTGAGCTGTCACTGAGGTTACCCGCTGTCACTGGATCCAGCGGTGGATGCAGCGGTGGCCGCGGGTAACCTCAGTGACAGCTCAGCTGATCGCGCTACTCACCTCCGCTCCGGTCAGCTCCAGTCAGCAACTGAGGTGAGTAGCGCGATCAGCTGAGCTGTCACTGAGGTTACCCGCGGCCACCGCTGCATCCACCGCTGGATCCAGTGACAGCGGGTAACCTCAGTGACAGCTCAGCTGATCGCGCGGCTGTCTTCATTAGCTGCGTGGAGGTGACCGGAGCGGCGGTGTATTCTGCAGCTCCGGTCACCTCCATGCAGCAGCGCTGGATGCGACGCTGGACCATCCTGGAGTACGCCGGACATGGAAGGCTTTTTGGGGCTGATTAAAGTGGTGAACCAGGGTATATGTGTGTGTTTTTTATTTCTAATAAAGGATTTTTCTGGTGTGTGTGTGTTTATTTACTGTAATTTACAGATTAATCATGGAGGGTGTCTCATAGACGCCTGACATGATTAATCTAGGACTTATTGGCAGCTATGGGCTGCCAATAACTCCTTATTACCCCGATTTGCCAAAGCACCAGGGCAAATCGGGAAGAGCCGGGTACAGCCCCAGAACTGTCGCATATAATGTATGCGGCAATTCTGGGCGGCTGCTGACTGATATTGTTAGGGTGGGGGGCTCCCCATAACGTGGAGCTCCCCATCCTGAGAATACCAGCCTTCAGCCGTATGGCTTTATCTGGCTGGCATTAAAATTGGGGGGGACCGCACGCCGTTTTTTTTTATTATTTATTTATTTATTTTACTGCACAGTATAGACACGCCCACCGGCTGCTGTGATTGGGTGCAGTGTGACACCTGTCACTCAGCGTGGGGGCGTGTCTCACTGCAACCAATCATAGGCGCCGGTGGGCGGGGAAAGCAGGGAATAGGAGATTGTTTAATGAGCGGCCGGCTTTTTCAAAATAGTAAAAGCCGCCGCAGCAGTGTGAATGCCGTGCAGCGCTGCGCCGGAGATCGGGGAACGGTAAGTATGAGAGAGGGGGGGAAACTGACCGACAGACTGTGAGAGAGGGACAGACAGACAGAGAGACCGACAGAGAGACAGAGAGACCGACCGACGGACTCAGGGAGATTGACCGACATACACAGAAATAGAAAGAATAGCCGACATCACTAGAAATAAAAACACCAAACGGACACGGACTATAGGTAGATGCATACGTGTTTACTAACGTGTGTGCACATACCCATAGACTTTCATTGTGTCCACGTGTGCGTGCTCCGTGCAGATAACAGACATGCATCCGTGCAAAACGCAAACACATACGGATCACGGACACGCACACACGGACATAATGAAATAACGGACGTGTGACCACAATCATAGATTAACATTGGTGCGCGTTTGGCCGTGTCTCCGGTATATACGGAAACGGACCAAACACGCACGTGTATCACGGACGTGTGAAGGGGGCCTAAGAGGAATTGTGCTGTATTGGGGACATTATAGCATGTGTGAAGGAAAGTGGTGTGTGGTGGAGACATAAATCTGTGGAGAGGGTCTGCGGAGACATCATATTGTGTCTGGAGAAATGTACTGTGGAGGGTATTATACTGTGTATGCAGGAATGTACTGAATGTACAATGGAGACATCATACTGTGGGGGAGATTATCTACTGCCAGGAGAAATCATACTGTATGCTGGGGGAATTTACTTTGGCAGGCAACAATTTGTGTTTGGGGGACATGTTAGGTATCATACTATGTGTGGGGGGATGCACTTGGAGGCTTCATACTTGGTCAGTTCTTTTTGGAAAGGATAAATAATTGGGATTGGAATGGGGAAAAAAATTAAGTATCTTGTAGTAAAAGATTTATTGTAAAAGAAAAAGTGGCAATGATAATGAATGGAGTAATCTAAATGACCCACAAAAAAAACATACCACAGCTAAGAATGTGGAAGCTGCAAGCAGAAGTACCACCACTGGTACCAGCCATTAGGGCAGTAGTAGTACTAACAGCGGATCACAATCGTCCTCTGACAAAAATATTAGTGGAGAGGAAGTGGAGGATGTTATGGAATATATGACCCATAATTCATCTCAGTAACATCATCAGGAGGATGATGTTACCGCTAACCCTAAAGCAGGGTTTACACGCAGCGACATCGCTAACAAGATGTCATTGGGGTCACGGAATTCGTGACGCACATCCGGCCTCGTTAGCGACGTGGTTGCGTGTGAAACGTACGAACAACTGCTAATGATCAAAAATACTCACCTTATCGTTGATCGTTGTCCAGTCGTTGTAATCCCGATTATCGTTGCTGTTGCAGGACGCAGGTTGTTCATCGTTCCTGCGGCAGCACACATCGCTATGTGTGACACCGCAGGAACGAGGAACATCACCGTACCTGCGGCCGCCCGCAATGAGGAAGGAAGGAGGTGGGCGGGATGTTCCGCCCGCTCATCTCCGCCCCTCCGCTTCTATTGGGCGGCCACTTAGTGACAAAACTGTGATGCCGCACGAACCGCCCCCTTAAAAAGTAGGCGGTTCGCCGGCCACAGCGACGTCGCTAGGCAGGTAAGTATGTGTGACGGGGACTAACGATGTTGTGCACCACGGGCAGCGATTTGCCCATGATGCACAACCGGGGTCGCTGCATGTAAGGGGGCCTGAACACCGTCAGTTTGAGTCAGTGTTCTTCCAGTTCTATGTACATGTATCTAAGGTGCGGTAATTCTTTTCCACATTGCCGGCCAACAAATCTTTTGTAGTGTGCAAGCTATGTAGGAGTAAAGTAAGCTTTGGATGTTCTGACTCAAATAGACTAGGTATTATGGTTCTAATAAAATATTAAATTATTTAACCAACAAGATAAACACCATAACTGCACTTTTCAGTCACTGCACTTCCCTCCAAAATGCAATAGAAAGTAATCAAAATGTCATATGTACGACCTCAAATGGTATAATGAAAAAGCACAGCTCAACACAAAAAAGAAGACCTCATATATCCATTAAGGGTCTAAGAAACTGGCAACAGAAAGAAATTTGTAGAATCATATGTGCAAGTTATTTGTACTATACAACAAATGCTGTAAAAATAAAATCCAATCCATTTTATCACTATTTTACCCCACTTGAAAATTGTATCTATTTTTTTAACACATGATACAATTAGGTCCAGAAATATTTGGACAGTGACACAATTTTCGCGAGTTGGGCTCTGCATGCCACCACATTGGATTTGAAATGAAATCTCTACAACAGAATTCAAGTGCAGATTGTAATGTTTAATTTGAAGGTTTGAAAAAAAATATCTGATAGAAATTGTAGGAATTGTACACATTTCTTTACAAACACTCCACATTTTAGGAGGTCATAAGTAATTGGACAAATAAACCAAACCCAAACAAAATATTTTTATTTTCAATATTTTGTTGCGAATCCTTTGGAGGCAATCACTGCCTTAAGTCTGGAACCCATGGACATCACCAAACGCTGGGTTTCCTCCTTCTTAATGCTTTGCCAGGCCTTTACAGCCGCAGCCTTCAGGTCTTGCTTGTTTGTGGGTCTTTCCGTCTTAAGTCTGGATTTGAGCAAGTGAAATGCATGCTCAATTGGGTTAAGATCTGGTGATTGACTTGGCCATTGCAGAATGTTCCACTTTTTTGCACTCATGAACTCCTGGGTAGCTTTGGCTGTATGCTTGAGGTCATTGTCCATCTGTACTATGAAGCACCGTCCGATCAACTTTGCGGCATTTGGCTGAATCTGGGCTGAAAGTATATCCCGGTACACTTCAGAATTCATCCGGCTACTCTTGTCTGCTGTTATGTCATCAATAAACACAAGTGACCCAGTGCCATTGAAAGCCATGCATGCCCATGCCATCACGTTGCCTCCACCATGTTTTACAGAGGATGTGGTGTGCCTTGGATCATGTGCCATTCCCTTTCTTCTCCAAACTTTTTTCTTCCCATCATTCTGGTACAGGTTGATCTTTGTCTCATCTGTCCATAGAATACTTTTCCAGAACTGAGCTGGCTTCATGAGGTGTTTTTCAGCAAATTTAACTCTGGCCTGTCTATTTTTGGAATTGATGAATGGTTTGCATCTAGATGTGAACCCTTTGTATTTACTTTCATGGAGTCTTCTCTTTACAGTTGACTTAGAGACAGATACACCTACTTCACTGAGCATGTTCTGGACTTCAGTTGATGTTGTGAACGGGTTCTTCTTCACCAAAGAAAGTATGTGGCGATCATCCACCACTGTTGTCATCCGTGGACGCCCAGGCCTTTTTGAGTTCCCAAGCTCACCAGTCAATTCCTTTTTTCTCAGAATGTACCCAACTGTTGATTTTGCTACTCCAAGCATGTCTGCTATCTCTCTGATGGATTTTTTCTTTTTTTTCAGCCTCAGGATGTTCACCTCAATTGAGAGTTCCTTAGACCGCATGCTGTCTGGTCACAGCAACAGCTTCCAAATGCAAAACCACACACCTGTAATCAACCCCAGACCTTTTAACTACTTCATTGATTACAGGTTAACGAGGGAGACGCCTTCAGAGTTAATTGCAGCCCTTAGAGTCCCTTGTCCAATTACTTTTGGTCCCTTAAAAAAGAGGAGGCTATGCATTACAGAGCTATGATTCCTAAACCCTTTCTCCGATTTGGATGTGAAAACTCTCATATTGCAGCTGGGAGTGTGCACTTTCAGCCCATATTATATATATAATTGTATTTCTGAACATGTTTTTGTAAACAGCCAAAATAACAAAACTTGTGTCACTGTCCAAATATTTCTGGACCTAACTGTATGATAAAATAATTGATATTATTTAAATATAGCCCTCATATGGCTAGGTTTATTGAAAAATAAAAAAGTTATGACTCTTAAAAGAAGAGGTTGAAAAAAATGAAAGCACAAAAAAACAAAAATTGCCAAATTGCCAGTCAATTTGTTGAACGTGCCACACAAATGATTAATCCCCGTCACACATACTTACCCCTCCATACAACTTCGATGTGGGCGGCGAACATCCACTTCCTGGAGTGGGAGGGACGTTCAGCGTCACATCGACGTCACGTGGCAGCCAGCCAATAGAAGCGGAGGGGCGGAGATGAGTGGGACGTAAACATCCCGCCCACCTCTTTCCTTCCACATTGCCGGCTGGAGCCGCGGGAGGCAGATAAGATCTGTTCAATGTTCCCAGGGTGTCACACACTGCGATGTGTGCTGCCTCGGGAACATTGAACAACCCGACGTGCAATTCGTCAGGATTCAACGACGTGTATGCGATGAACGTTTTAACATTCAATCACAATCGCACATACCTGTCACACACTACAATGTACCTTACAATGCCGGATGTGCGTCACTTACGACGTGACCCCGCCGACACATTGTAAGATACATTGTAGCGTGTAAAGCGGGCTTTAACTAATCAATCATTGGTATTCATTGGTGCTCCAGAGTCCCGGCTAATTCGGCCACCTGAACGGTCAAGTGCTCTACACGACTATGTGACTACCAAGGCCAGTGACTTAGCACAGAAGCCACATGACGTTTTTGCATCACTGGTGAGTAGAGGGCTGGAGTGGTGGGGAACTGAATATGTAACGCCATTTGATTTTTAGTATTATCACTATTATTATAGCTGTTACTTTGTTATGTTTAAATCCCGGACAACATTTTAAACTAATTTTGTAATATTTTGAGCCTGATTGACAAGCATGGTCATTAGTAGAATTATTACTACTTCAGGAAATTTAGTTTGCAGGAACTATTGTTGGTGTGACTTTTTACTGGTGCTTTACAGTGTGCTATCATGTAGATAAGCAATACAAGAAAAATAATAACTTGAAGGTAACATTCTTGAGCAGGTTTTCCCATAATTCCTAGTTATGTGAGCTTTGTCCTGATAAGTGATTGATAAGAAATGGACATACAGATCCCTGAGTGACAGTCAGCAGATCCCAACATTAGCTTACCGTCAATCTATCACCATGCAAACCCATAAGACTGTAATATTATTTTTTGTTTTATTCACTGTCATTTTCTGTAAGCCACTCCTGAGGAATGGAAAAGCAAAGCATAAACTACTGGTGATCTCCTTTGATGGCTTTCGATGGAATTATGATCAAGATGTTGATACACCACTCTTGGACTACTTGGCAGAAATAGGAGTAAAAGCAAAATACGTCAGCCCACCTTTTGTAACAATGACATCCCCCTCTCACTTCACCACCATCACTGGTAAGTTCCACAATTTAATACACAGATTTTTAATTTTCTTGAGCTTCATAAAATGTTCATCAATTGGTGTTTTAGTATAATAAACAGTACATCCATAGGCCTTTACATCTGTCAATCCAAATAGTTAATAATATTTATAGCGAAAGATTAATAACAGCTACATTTTGCAGATTTCATCATTTTACCAAATTAGTATGAAAATACTGTATTAAATAACACACACCTTATTCGTAAGTAGTGATGAGCGGCCGAGTGGAAATTCAGGTTCTCCGAATCAGCACAAACTAAATGAAAAGTCGGATTCAGGAAGTGGACTTGTCACCAAACATGACCCCGAACAACGAACCCCATACAAGTCCATGGGCTATAAAATGGCGGTAGTAAGCACTAGGGGGCTGCAAATGGAAGATAATTAGTAGTAAGCGCAGGATAAGTTATACATACCATGTTTCCCGCTGTTTCCAGGAGAATCAGGCTGCAGTCAGACTCTTTTCTGGGCCCGCTTATTAATGTTCATCAATATTCAATGCGTCTCCTGCCCACCTTTTTTTCCAGTGTCTGTGATTGGTTGCAGACTGCTATATACGACCCCAACCTGTGTCCAATTCTGTGATTGGTTGCAGTCAGTTTGCTGTATAGTAGTGTAAAAAGATGGAAATAAATAATTTAAAAAAATTATGTAAGCTCCTTCCCTATTTTAATAGCCAGCACGAATAAAACAACAGCTGCAGGCTTCAGCCCCCACCTGTGAGCTTTACTGTGGCTGGATATCAAAATAGAGTGGGGAAAAAGTGTAGGTTCTCCCTCATTTTTGTTATCCAGCCACGGTAAAGCACACAGGTGGAAATTGGTATCAGGATGAGAGGAGCCATGGATATTGGCCCCCAGTCTAAAAATGCCAGCCCACAGATGCCCAGATTTGTCACATCCATTAAATGCAACAATTCTGGTGCTTTATTTTGGTAATATAAAGGGTTAATGACAGCTGTGATTTGTCAGCTGTCATCAAGCCCTAGATTAGTAATGAGGAGGGGTCTTTGGGACCTTCCCCATTACTAATCCTTTAAATGAAAAGTAATACAACTCAAATACCGAAAAAATCTTTTATATGACATAAAATAGAAACACCCTCTTAAGCACCCTCTTATACCTCTTTATTAACCTGAAAAACACCCTTGCAGACCTGACTTTTTGATGCGATTTTGATGCGTTTTTCTTACCAGGATATGCAGATTTGGTGCAGCAATGTTTGCAACCAAATACTCATGGAGTTCAATTACTTTACTTGAGGTGAGGTCACTGAGTTCAATGAGTTTACCTCAGGTCAGTTCTGTGGTCACAGCTGTGGTACCGTTGGAACTTCCAGCTGTGACCTTAGATGAACTCAGTGATGTCACCACTCACAGCTGTGGGTTTTAGTCAGTGTGTCCCTAATAGTAGCAATAAGCGGTCACGTTTTCTAATGTGACAACATACTGCAACCTCATATGTAGCAGAGCTGGGATCATCCTGGGACCTCGTGTGGATTACGTCAGACATTCATGGGTGTTTTGGGGTTAATAAATGGGTAAAAGTGGACTTTTTTTAAAAAAAACAAAGGATTTTTCTCTGTGTTTGTGTTTATTTTTTTTTACTTATAGGATTAGTAATAGGGGGTATCATAGACCCCTACCCATTATTACTCCAGGGCTTTATGACAGCTGACAAATCACAGCTGTTTATAAACCCCTATATTACTTCAGTTGTCCCAGCACCAAGGCAATCAGGATGAGCAGGGTAAAACGTCGGAATTGTCGCAACTATTGGATGCGACAAATCTGGGCTGCTGCTGGCTACTATTTTTAGGCTGGAGAGGGCTCAATAAAAATAAGCCTCTTCAAGCTGAGAATACCAGCTCACAACTGTTGTCTTTATCTTGGCTGGGTATCAAAATTCAGTGGGACTGCATGCCAGATTTTCAAATTATTTATTTAAATAATTAAACAAAAATTGCATGGTGTTCCTCTTATTTTGATATACAGTCAAGATATCGCACATGGATGGGAGCTGCAGCCTGTAACCATATGCTTTATCTGCGCTCGCTATCAGTATACTGGGCACCCTATGTCATTTATTAATATACTTATTTTTACTCCGGCAGACACCCTCTGTGAGGGCCACCAATCTGAGATGCTGGCATGCCAGCATTCTTACTGCAGCCAATCACAGGCGCTCTCACTGATGGTGGGTGGGGGAAGCAGGAATATGCATGAGGTTTAATGAGTGGACCTGGAGGCAGTGTTACAACAGCACCGCAGAGACTGGTAAGTATGCCCTGCTTTAATCATTTTGTTTCCTTTTTTTTACAGTGATTTCCCTGGTCAATCACAACCATGCCAATACTTGGTATCGCTGCGATGGCTCTGCAAGTGCCTATAGCCTAAAAGCTTTCTGTTTAGTTGCTCTGTAACATTTCAACAAGCTTTATTCGGGTAACAAATCCAAACAGGAATCGGACATACAGTCAAAAGTCTTTGTTTAGGGCTTAGCACCGAAGCGAAGGTAATCAGTACGGACCCCGAACTTTACAGTTCGGGTTCGCTCATCATTATTAGAAAGTGGTGATCGCCTACTTGCTTCCCAGTCTGTAGAGAGTCAAAGAGAGTTCAGAGATTGCTTTAATCAATGATACCAGTATATAACAAAGACAGCTATACTGCATGATGTAACAATATATAAAGACAATGTATTCTGAGTGCAGGTGCTATCCGTGTTATAATTGCACACTAAAGCGGGCTTTACTCGCTACGATATATCAAACGATATGTTGTCGGGGTCACGTCGTAAGTGACGCACATCCGGCGCCGTTTGACATATCGTAGCGTGTGACAGCTATGAGCGTCTGTTAACGAGCAAAAATACTCACCTTATACTCCCCTAACGTCGCTCATTTTCTAAATCGCATGTCCTTCTCTGCGCCGGTTGTTCATCGTTCCCGGGGCAGCACACATCGCTACGTGTGACACTCCGGGAACGATGAACTGCAGCTTATCTGTGTCCCGCTGGCAATGCGAAAGGAAGGAGGTGGGCGGGATGTTTACGTCCTGCTCATCTCCGCCCCTCCGCTACTATTGGCTGGCAGCTGTGTGACGTCGTGGTGACGCTGAACGTCCCTTCCCCTTCAGGAAGAGGATGTTCGCTGCCCACAGCGAGGTCGTTTGGAAGGTAAGTACGTGTAACGGGGGTTTACGACTTTGTGCAATACGGGCAACAAATTGCACATATCGCACAAACGATGGGGGCGGGTGCGATCGCAAATACGATCGCACGAGAAATTGACGCATGTAAAGCAGCCTTAACAGTAAACTGACCAATATTATTCAATAGGGTTGTTCAGATAACAGTTTTTCCCAAGGATTGAGTGTGCTTGTGAATGAAATAAATGCATGCTCTAGTTTCTTTCTTATTTGGTCTAATATATGCAAATTTCCTCTTGTAAACTTTTTTAAACTTATGTATAAAAACAGATGTAATAAACTAGCATAGGGATGACACACGAGTGGCATATGGAGGGAAATCATCTAATGTTTCTAGATAAAAATCATACCCTTATTTGGAATTAGCCTAAGATACAGAGAACTGCAAAGCCAGATTTTGTGTTTATAATTGCATTACTCGTGCAATCCCTTCTCAATTACAATATTCCCCTACATAGAATAAAGACACCATATACTCACCTATGGTGCTGGCACCGTTCCAGTGATGTTTGTGACAGGACTCCCGGCACTCGTGTGAAATTATCGTCATATCAGCATTGCAGCCAATCAGAGTCCGTTTCACTCTCACTTCCTGTGAACAAAACTGACAACCTAAAGAAATGAAAGCTCCTGCTGCTCTCTGACTTTCTTAAGATGACAGTTTTGTCTACAGGAAGTGAGAGTGAAGCATCTGCTAATTGTCTACAGGGTTCAGAGGACATACAGTATTAACATCACAGGAGACCCATCAATGACGTTGCTGGTACAGGGCTGATACCGGAGGTGAGTATAAGGCATCTTTATTCATCATCGTGGAATATTGTAATTCGTAACAGGTTGACCAAGTAGTGGGCAACCCCTTCAATTAACTGGGTTATTCCCAGGATAGTAAGTTTTTTCTATTCACAGCAATCCCAAGAACAGGGCTCTAGAACCTAGGAAATTGCCTCCACAAACTCTGTCTTGTATGGTGAAGAGATACACATAATTGATATGTAGTGCACCTGAACCCATCAGGGCACTACAAGGTACTGCATCCTGTCAAACATGCAGGACCTACCCCCAGGGACCTGGAAGACCAGTGCCGGTAACAGGAAAACACATTATAATCCCAGTTTTTCCCCCATCCACAGACCAGTGACAGACTAGAGTTAGACGCAATGGATGGCCACCCAGGGGTGGAGCTGATCCAGTCCACTAGACGACAACCAGGTGGGAGGGGACAGACAGACTGACAGACAGTTAGTAAGTGGAGGTGAAAGGAGACGGACGTAACTGCACTGACATGGGAGTGTAACGGTGACCTGAGGGCCCAGGCGTGTGGTTGCCGGTGGAATACGGTGGAGTACTCCCGGAACCAGAGCACCGATGGGGTACAGAGCCCTGGGTCAGGCAACCGCTCCAGGCAGACTTGATAAAATCTGCACAGTGAGGGGACCATCCAGGACCTCACTGACCTTAGAAGTCCGGGGGTACCAGTAGTAATGTGAAAACCAGGGACCGGAACCAAACACCGACCCTATTGAGAGACTAACAGGAGGGGACCCCAAGATGCTCCAAGCCACGAGGACCCACCAACTTGAGAAAGGTGCAGGGGAAAGATGTCACAAGGTCACCAAACGGTATTGGGACCAAGGGAACCAGTGGTGAAGACCAGCCGTCCTCCAGGTCCCAGCTATCCACCTGCTGTGAGTAAAGACAACCAGTTACACTGCAATCCCTTGTGTGGCCTACCTTCTTTCCATGCCTAACTCCATCATCTATCCCCTGGGGCCCTGGCCCTACTTGCAGAGGGCCCAACATCTAGGCTGCCACCAACACCAGCCCCAGTAGGGAGAATGTGCAGAGATGGTTCCATCACCATAACCATAACCTGCAAGTGGCGTCACGACATAGACTTTATTAACTACTCCCCTGTACATAACCCCCTTTTTAAAGCGACCACCAGGGTCACGGAACCGGGCAGCAGCCACCCAGTGACACATCCCAGTAACACAGCGCCCGGGACTGAGTACCCCATAGCACTGGGGCGAGTCAGACATCTGCTTCATTAATTGCACTGTAGTCATGATGTCACTGATGTAGCCTGTGAAATAAAAGTGTAGCAACAGCAGAGTCAGCTCTGGAATAGAGAGAAGTAACAGCTCAGCTCTTATTTTTATTTTAACCTACCACTGTAAGAAACGTATTCCCAGAAAATCCCATATGCAGCACATAAGTTGTAAAATTTCTGCTACTTAAAGGTCATTCATTCATTCATCTGAATTGGGTGTATGTGCAGCACATGCATGGAAAGGGCTGAACAAGTTGCTGTGTATGAATATACCTAAATATGTTTTTTCTTGTATCAATAAAATGTCATTTACTAGTGAAAATCATAGTGAACTACTTGGTTAATCCTTCTGATTACTAGCAGTTCGGTAAGTTGGGGCGGTTCTCCTGACTCGAGCATGACAGCTTCATATATTTTTGTTATTATAGGAGGATAAGGCTGCACATCAAACTTAGATAATAGTATAATGCCTCAAGCATATGGAGAAATATTGGAATATACAATGAAAAATGCTACTTGCTAATTTAAACATGTGAATAATGAAATGCATACCTGCCATGAATATTAGGAAAAAGGAGATATTTAGCAATCACATTGATCAATGTAACTGAGCCCCAAGACCTCGTCAAGGTATATCTCTATATTGGGGTCCATAGCTCTGTGACCCTAACTGTGTGTCATCTCATTGCAATTAAAAACCGCTATGGGTGGAGAGGGGTAACTAAGGACTTTCTTATATAGGAGATGGAAAAAACATGGCCGAAAGGGGCGGAGCTGTGTTCACATTCAGAAAAAAAACTACATATAACTGAATAGGATAACTGAAGTGAGCACTAATATATATATATATATATATATATATATGAGTGCAAGCCAAAACTTACATACTATAGGAGGATAAGGCTGCACATCAAACTTAGATAATAGTATAATGCTTCAAGCATATGGAAAAATATTGGAATATACAATGAAAAATGCTACTTGCTAATTTGAACATGTGAATAATGAAATGCATACCTGCCATGAATATTAGGAAAAAGGATATATTTAGCAATCGCATTGATCAATGTAACTGAGCCCCAAGACCTCGTCAAGGTATATCTCTATATTGGGGTCCCTAGCGGTTTTTAATTGCAATGAGATGACACACAGTTAGGGTCACAGAGCTAGGGACCCCAATATAGAGATATACCTTGACGAGGTCTTGGGGCTCAGTTACATTGATCAATGCGATTGCTAAATATCTCCTTTTTCCTAATATTCATGGCAGGTATGCATTTCATTATTCACATGTTCAAATTAGCAAGTAGCATTTTTCATTGTATATTCCAATATTTTTCCATATGCTTGAGGCATTATACTATTATCTAAGTTTTATGTGCAGCCTTATCCTCCTATAGTATGTAAGTTTTGGCTTGCACTCATATATATATATATATATATTAGTGCTCACTTCAGTTATCCTATTCAGTTATATGTAGTTTTTTTTCTGAATGTGAACACAGCTCCGCCCCTTTCGGCCATGTTTTTTCCATCTCCTATATAAGAAAGTCCTTAGTTACCCCTCTCCACCCACAGCGGTTTTTAATTGCAATGAGATGACACACAGTTAGGGTCACAGAGCTAGGGACCCCAATATAGAGATATACCTTGACGAGGTCTTGGGGCTCAGTTACATTGATCAATGCGATTGCTAAATATCTCCTTTTTCCTAATATTCATGGCAGGTATGCATTTCATTATTCACATGTTCAAATTAGCAAGTAGCATTTTTCATTGTATATTCCAATATTTTTCCATATGCTTGAGGCATTATACTATTATCTAAGTTTTATGTGCAGCCTTATCCTCCTATAGTATGTAAGTTTTGGCTTGCACTCATATATATATATATATATATATTAGTGCTCACTTCAGTTATCCTATTCAGTTATATGTAGTTTTTTTTCTGAATGTGAACACAGCTCCGCCCCTTTCGGCCATGTTTTTTCCATCTCCTATATAAGAAAGTCCTTAGTTACCCCTCTCCACCCACAGCGGTTTTTAATTGCAATGAGATGACACACAGTTAGGGTCACAGAGCTAGGGACCCCAATATAGAGATATACCTTGACGAGGTCTTGGGGCTCAGTTACATTGATCAATGCGATTGCTAAATATCTCCTTTTTCCTAATATTCATGGCAGGTATGCATTTCATTATTCACATGTTCAAATTAGCAAGTAGCATTTTTCATTGTATATTCCAATATTTTTCCATATGCTTGAGGCATTATACTATTATCTAAGTTTGATGTGCAGCCTTATTCTCCTATAGTATGTAAGTTTTGGCTTGCACTCATATATATATATATATTAGTGCTCACTTCAGTTATCCTATTCAGTCATATATTTTTGTTAACTTGTTTTTCTCGGGAGGGAGACGCACAACCAGTCCGTGCATTGAGATCCATCATCGCACCGAATTACATGTGAAAGAGCTCTTACTCTCATTCTATTGGTCGGTGACACAGCTCTTGCTCTCACCCTAATGGTCAGCACATAGCTGATATGAATATGCTTAGTTGGTAATTGTAGTGAACTATAATAAACCTGCCTATGTCACAAATCAAAAAAATATCACGTGTAAATGGTGTACCAAATCCACACTGAATCATACTTTGCAACCTCAAGTGAAAATGACCGATCGTGATGCCAAAGATTTCCCTCATAGCCATATCCCTCCCCACGCTGTGCCTCTTACACTCTCGATATGCCTCTAACATGCTCCCTTGATGCACATTTACCTAATAACTAGAGATGAGCGAACCGGTCTCGGTTCGGCTCGAGGTCGGTTCGCCGAACGGAGGTCCCGTTCGAGTTCGGCTCGTCGAACGTTCGACGAACCGAACTCGAACTGCATAGGAAACTATGGCAGGCAATCACAAACACAGAAAAACACCTAGAAAACACCCTCAAAGGTGTCCAAAAGGTGACAAACAACTCACAACACATGGGAAAGTGACAAGGACATATACTCATGCGAAAACAAAACAGCTGGACAAGGAAAAAGAGGAGGACACACAGATATATGAGTATATGCAAGGAAACATCGATTCCATTAATGTGCAACTTGAGCCCTGCTCATTTTAGGCTTCCAATCTGGATAAATTGCCTGAGCTCGCCACGTACGCCTTGGGGATCTTGTCGTGTCCTGCAGCCAGCGTTCTCTCGGAACCTGTCTTCAGTGCTGCTGGGGGTCTGCTGGCAGATAAGCACACGTGTCTGTCCACTGACAATGTGGACATGGCTCTCAAAGGACTTTTCTTCCCCTGGGTCAGCCAGGGGAGGCAAAAGGCACGGGTATTTTTGAGAGTGCTTCATGCAAAGCATCTTTTTCATCTTGAAAATTGGGTCAACTGATGCCAGTCAAGTGGGGTGTGTGTGGCCCATTTAGTGGAAACGAGGGAGACTGTGGTTGGAGTCCCCTCGCTGTGTCTCTAAAAGAACCAAGATGAACAAGTCATGGCTCTCAGAGGACTTTTCTTCCCCTGGGTCAGCCAGGGGACGGGAAAGGCACGCGTATTTTTGAGAGTGCTTCATGCAAAGCATCTTTTTCTTTTTCAAAAGGGGACTCAACCGATGCCAGTCAAGTGGGGTGTGTGTGGCCCAGTTAGTGGAAACGAGGGAGACTGTGGTTGGAGTCCCCTCGCTGTGTTTCTAAAAGAACCAAGATGAACAAGTCATGGCTCTCAGAGTACTTTTCTTCCCCTGGGTCAGCCAGGGGACGGGAAAGGTACGCGTATTTTTGAGAGTGCTTCATGCAAAGCATCTTTTTCATCTTGAAGATTGGGTCAACTGATGCCAGTCAAGTGGGGTGTGTGTGGCCCATTTAGTGGAAACGAGGGAGACTGTGGTTGGAGTCCCCTCGCTGTGTCTCTAAAAGAACCAAGATGAACAAGTCATGGCTCTCAGAGGACTTTTCTTCCCCTGGGTCAGCCAGGGGACGGGAAAGGCACGCGTATTTTTGAGAGTGCTTCATGCAAAGCATCTTTTTCATCTTGAAAATTGGGTCAACTGATGCCAGTCAAGTGGGGTGTGTGTGGCCCATTTAGTGGAAACGAGGGAGACTGTGGTTGGAGTCCCCTCGCTGTGTCTCTAAAAGAACCAAGATGAACAAGTCATGGCTCTCAGCGGACTTTTCTTCCCCTGGGTCAGCCAGGGGACGGGAAAGGCACGCGTATTTTTAAGAGTGCTTCATGCAAAGCATCTTTTTCTTTTTCAAAAGGGGGCTCAACCGATGCCAGTCAAGTGGGGTGTGTGTGGCCCAGTTAGTGGAAACGAGGGAGACTGTGGTTGGAGTCCCCTCGCTGTGTTTCTAAAAGAACCAAGATGAACAAGTCATGGCTCTCAGAGTACTTTTCTTCCCCTGGGTCAGCCAGGGGACGGGAAAGGCACGCGTATTTTTGAGAGTGCTTCATGCAAAGCATCTTTTTCATCTTGAAAATTGGGTCAACTGATGCCAGTCAAGTGGGGTGTGTGTGGCCCATTTAGTGGAAACGAGGGAGACTGTGGTTGGAGTCCCCTCGCTGTGTCTCTAAAAGAACCAAGATGAACAAGTCATGGCTCTCAGCGGAATTTTCTTCCCCTGGGTCAGCCAGGGGACGGGAAAGGCACGCGTATTTTTGAGAGTGCTTCATGCAAAGCATCTTTTTCTTTTTCAAAAGGGGGCTCAACCGATGCCAGTCAAGTGGGGTGTGTGTGGCCCAGTTAGTGGAAACGAGGGAGACTGTGGTTGGAGTCCCCTCGCTGTGTTTCTAAAAGAACCAAGATGAACAAGTCATGGCTCTCAGAGTACTTTTCTTCCCCTGGGTCAGCCAGGGGACGGGAAAGGCACGCGTATTTTTGAGAGTGCTTCATGCAAAGCATCTTTTTCTTTTTCAAAAGGGGGCTCCACCGATGCCAGGCAAGTGGGGTGTGTGTGGCCCAGTTAGTGGAAACGAGGGAGACTGTGGTTGGAGTCCCCTCGCTGTGTTTCTAAAAGAACCAAGATGAACAAGTCATGGCTCTCAGAGGACTTTTCTTCCCCTGGGTCAGCCAGGGGACGGGAAAGGCACGCGTATTTTTGAGAGTGCTTCATGCAAAGCATCTTTTTCATCTTTAAAATTGGGTCAACTGATGCCAGTCAAGTGGGGTGTGTGTGGCCCATTTAGTGGAAACGAGGGAGACTGTGGTTGGAGTCCCCTCGCTGTGTTTCTAAAAGAACCAAGATGAACAAGTCATGGCTCTCAGAGTACTTTTCTTCCCCTGGGTCAGCCAGGGGACGGGAAAGGCACGCGTATTTTTGAAAGTGCTTCATGCAAAGCATCTTTTTCTTTTTCAAAAGGGGGCTCCACCGATGCCAGGCAAGTGGGGTGTGTGTGGCCCAGTTAGTGGAAACGAGGGAGACTGTGGTTGGAGTCCCCTCGCTGTGTTTCTAAAAGAACCAAGATGAACAAGTCATGGCTCTCAGAGGACTTTTCTTCCCCTGGGTCAGCCACGGGACGGGAAAGGCACGCGTATTTTTGAGAGTGCTTCATGCAAAGCATCTTTTTCATCTTGAAAATTGGGTCAACTGATGCCAGTCAAGTGGGGTGTGTGTGGCCGATTTAGTGGAAACGAGGGAGACTGTGGTTGGAGTCCCCTCGCTGTGTTTCTAAAAGAACCAAGATGAACAAGTCATGGCTCTCAGAGGACTTTTCTTCCCCTGGGTCAGCCAGGGGACGGGAAAGGCACGCGTATTTTTGAGAGTGCTTCATGCAAAGCATCTTTTTCTTTTTCAAAAGGGGACTCAACCGATGCCAGTCAAGTGGGGTGTGTGTGGCCCAGTTAGAGGAAACGAGGGAGACTGTGGTTGGAGTCCCCTCGCTGTGTTTCTAAAAGAACCAAGATGAACAAGTCATAACTCTCAGAGTACTTTTCTTCCCCTGGGTCAGCCAGGGGACGGGAAAGGCACGCGTATTTTTGAGAGTGCTTCATGCAAAGCATCTTTTTCATCTTGAAAATTGGGTCAACTGATGCCAGTCAAGTGGGGTGTGTGTGGCCCATTTAGTGGAAACGAGGGAGACTGTGGTTGGAGTCCCCTCGCTGTGTCTCTAAAAGAACCAAGATGAACAAGTCATGGCTCTCAGAGGACTTTTCTTCCCCTGGGTCAGCCAGGGGACGGGAAAGGCACGCGTATTTTTGAGAGTGCTTCATGCAAAGCATCTTTTTCTTTTTCAAAAGGGGACTCAACCGATGCCAGTCAAGTGGGGTGTGTGTGGCCCAGTTAGTGGAAACGAGGGAGACTGTGGTTGGAGTCCCCTCGCTGTGTTTCTAAAAGAACCAAGATGAACAAGTCATGGCTCTCAGAGTACTTTTCTTCCCCTGGGTCAGCCAGGGGACGGGAAAGGCACGCGTATTTTTGAGAGTGCTTCATGCAAAGCATCTTTTTCTTTTTCAAAAGGGGGCTCCACCGATGCCAGGCAAGTGGGGTGTGTGTGGCCCAGTTAGTGGAAACGAGGGAGACTGTGGTTGGAGTCCCCTCGCTGTGTTTCTAAAAGAACCAAGATGAACAAGTCATGGCTCTCAGAGGACTTTTCTTCCCCTGGGTCAGCCAGGGGACGGGAAAGGCACGCGTATTTTTGAGAGTGCTTCATGCAAAGCATCTTTTTCATCTTTAAAATTGGGTCAACTGATGCCAGTCAAGTGGGGTGTGTGTGGCCCATTTAGTGGAAACGAGGGAGACTGTGGTTGGAGTCCCCTCGCTGTGTTTCTAAAAGAACCAAGATGAACAAGTCATGGCTCTCAGAGTACTTTTCTTCCCCTGGGTCAGCCAGGGGACGGGAAAGGCACGCGTATTTTTGAAAGTGCTTCATGCAAAGCATCTTTTTCTTTTTCAAAAGGGGGCTCCACCGATGCCAGGCAAGTGGGGTGTGTGTGGCCCAGTTAGTGGAAACGAGGGAGACTGTGGTTGGAGTCCCCTCGCTGTGTTTCTAAAAGAACCAAGATGAACAAGTCATGGCTCTCAGAGGACTTTTCTTCCCCTGGGTCAGCCACGGGACGGGAAAGGCACGCGTATTTTTGAGAGTGCTTCATGCAAAGCATCTTTTTCATCTTGAAAATTGGGTCAACTGATGCCAGTCAAGTGGGGTGTGTGTGGCCGATTTAGTGGAAACGAGGGAGACTGTGGTTGGAGTCCCCTCGCTGTGTTTCTAAAAGAACCAAGATGAACAAGTCATGGCTCTCAGAGGACTTTTCTTCCCCTGGGTCAGCCAGGGGACGGGAAAGGCACGCGTATTTTTGAGAGTGCTTCATGCAAAGCATCTTTTTCTTTTTCAAAAGGGGACTCAACCGATGCCAGTCAAGTGGGGTGTGTGTGGCCCAGTTAGAGGAAACGAGGGAGACTGTGGTTGGAGTCCCCTCGCTGTGTTTCTAAAAGAACCAAGATGAACAAGTCATAACTCTCAGAGTACTTTTCTTCCCCTGGGTCAGCCAGGGGACGGGAAAGGCACGCGTATTTTTGAGAGTGCTTCATGCAAAGCATCTTTTTCATCTTGAAAATTGGGTCAACTGATGCCAGTCAAGTGGGGTGTGTGTGGCCCATTTAGTGGAAACGAGGGAGACTGTGGTTGGAGTCCCCTCGCTGTGTCTCTAAAAGAACCAAGATGAACAAGTCATGGCTCTCAGAGGACTTTTCTTCCCCTGGGTCAGCCAGGGGACGGGAAAGGCACGCGTATTTTTGAGAGTGCTTCATGCAAAGCATCTTTTTCATCTTGAAAATTGGGTCAACTGATGCCAGTCAAGTGGGGTGTGTGTGGCCCATTTAGTGGAAACGAGGGAGACTGTGGTTGGAGTCCCCTCGCTGTGTTTCTAAAAGAACCAAGATGAACAAGTCATGGCTCTCAGAGTACTTTTCTTCCCCTGGGTCAGCCAGGGGACGGGAAAGGCACGCGTATTTTTGAGAGTGCTTCATGCAAAGCATCTTTTTCTTTTTCAAAAGGGGGCTCCACCGATGCCAGGCAAGTGGGGTGTGTGTGGCCCAGTTAGTGGAAACGAGGGAGACTGTGGTTGGAGTCCCCTCGCTGTGTTTCTAAAAGAACAAAGATGAACAAGTCATGGCTCTCAGAGTACTTTTGTTCCCCTGGGTCAGCCAGGGGACGGGAAAGGCACGCGTATTTTTGAGAGTGGTTCATGCAAAGCATCTTTTTCTTTTTCAAAAGGGGGCTCAACCGATGCCAGTCAAGTGGGGTGTGTGTGGCCCAGTTAGTGGAAACGAGGGAGACTGTGGTTGGAGTCCCCTCGCTGTGTTTCTAAAAGAACCAAGATGAACAAGTCATGGCTCTCAGAGTACTTTTCTTCCCCTGGGTCAGCCAGGGGACGGGAAAGGTACGCGTATTTTTGAGAGTGCTTCATGCAAAGCATCTTTTTCATCTTGAAAATTGGGTCAACTGATGCCAGTCAAGTGGGGTGTGTGTGGCCCATTTAGTGGAAACGAGGGAGACTGTGGTTGGAGTCCCCTCGCTGTGTCTCTAAAAGAACCAAGATGAACAAGTCATGGCTCTCAGAGGACTTTTCTTCCCCTGGGTCAGCCAGGGGACGGGAAAGGCACGCGTATTTTTGAGAGTGCTTCATGCAAAGCATCTTTTTCATCTTGAAAATTGGGTCAACTGATGCCAGTCAAGTGGGGTGTGTGTGGCCCATTTAGTGGAAACGAGGGAGACTGTGGTTGGAGTCCCCTCGCTGTGTCTCTAAAAGAACCAAGATGAACAAGTCATGGCTCTCAGCGGACTTTTCTTCCCCTGGGTCAGCCAGGGGACGGGAAAGGCACGCGTATTTTTAAGAGTGCTTCATGCAAAGCATCTTTTTCTTTTTCAAAAGGGGGCTCAACCGATGCCAGTCAAGTGGGGTGTGTGTGGCCCAGTTAGTGGAAACGAGGGAGACTGTGGTTGGAGTCCCCTCGCTGTGTTTCTAAAAGAACCAAGATGAACAAGTCATGGCTCTCAGAGTACTTTTCTTCCCCTGGGTCAGCCAGGGGACGGGAAAGGCACGCGTATTTTTGAGAGTGCTTCATGCAAAGCATCTTTTTCATCTTGAAAATTGGGTCAACTGATGCCAGTCAAGTGGGGTGTGTGTGGCCCATTTAGTGGAAACGAGGGAGACTGTGGTTGGAGTCCCCTCGCTGTGTCTCTAAAAGAACCAAGATGAACAAGTCATGGCTCTCAGCGGAATTTTCTTCCCCTGGGTCAGCCAGGGGACGGGAAAGGCACGCGTATTTTTGAGAGTGCTTCATGCAAAGCATCTTTTTCTTTTTCAAAAGGGGGCTCAACCGATGCCAGTCAAGTGGGGTGTGTGTGGCCCAGTTAGTGGAAACGAGGGAGACTGTGGTTGGAGTCCCCTCGCTGTGTTTCTAAAAGAACCAAGATGAACAAGTCATGGCTCTCAGAGTACTTTTCTTCCCCTGGGTCAGCCAGGGGACGGGAAAGGCACGCGTATTTTTGAGAGTGGTTCATGCAAAGCATCTTTTTCTTTTTCAAAAGGGGGCTCCACCGATGCCAGGCAAGTGGGGTGTGTGTGGCCCAGTTAGTGGAAACGAGGGAGACTGTGGTTGGAGTCCCCTCGCTGTGTTTCTAAAAGAACCAAGATGAACAAGTCATGGCTCTCAGAGGACATTTCTTCCCCTGGGTCAGCCAGGGGACGGGAAAGGCACGCGTATTTTTGAGAGTGCTTCATGCAAAGCATCTTTTTCATCTTTAAAATTGGGTCAACTGATGCCAGTCAAGTGGGGTGTGTGTGGCCCATTTAGTGGAAACGAGGGAGACTGTGGTTGGAGTCCCCTCGCTGTGTTTCTAAAAGAACCAAGATGAACAAGTCATGGCTCTCAGAGGACTTTTCTTCCCCTGGGTCAGCCAGGGGACGGGAAAGGCACGCGTATTTTTGAGAGTGCTTCATGCAAAGCATCTTTTTCTTTTTCAAAAGGGGACTCAACCGATGCCAGTCAAGTGGGGTGTGTGTGGCCCAGTTAGAGGAAACGAGGGAGACTGTGGTTGGAGTCCCCTCGCTGTGTTTCTAAAAGAACCAAGATGAACAAGTCATGGCTCTCAGAGTACTTTTCTTCCCCTGGGTCAGCCAGGGGACGGGAAAGGCACGCGTATTTTTGAGAGTGCTTCATGCAAAGCATCTTTTTCTTTTTCAAAAGGGGGCTCCACCGATGCCAGGCAAGTGGGGTGTGTGTGGCCAAGTTAGTGGAAACGAGGGAGACTGTGGTTGGAGTCCCCTCGCTGTGTTTCTAAAAGAACCAAGATGAACAAGTCATGGCTCTCAGAGGACTTTTCTTCCCCTGGGTCAGCCACGGGACGGGAAAGGCACGCGTATTTTTGAGAGTGCTTCATGCAAAGCATCTTTTTCATCTTGAAAATTGGGTCAACTGATGCCAGTCAAGTGGGGTGTGTGTGGCCCATTTAGTGGAAACGAGGGAGACTGTGGTTGGAGTCCCCTCGCTGTGATTCTAAAAGAACCAAGATGAACAAGTCATGGCTCTCAGAGGACTTTTCTTCCCCTGGGTCAGCCAGGGGACGGGAAAGGCACGCGTATTTTTGAGAGTGCTTCATGCAAAGCATCTTTTTCTTTTTCAAAAGGGGACTCAACCGATGCCAGTCAAGTTGGGTGTGTGTGGCCCAGTTAGAGGAAACGAGGGAGACTGTGGTTGGAGTCCCCTCGCTGTGTTTCTAAAAGAACCAAGATGAACAAGTCATAACTCTCAGAGTACTTTTCTTCCCCTGGGTCAGCCAGGGGACGGGAAAGGCACGCGTATTTTTGAGAGTGCTTCATGCAAAGCATCTTTTTCATCTTGAAAATTGGGTCAACTGATGCCAGTCAAGTGGGGTGTGTGTGGCCCATTTAGTGGAAACGAGGGAGACTGTGGTTGGAGTCCCCTCGCTGTGTTTCTAAAAGAACCAAGATGAACAAGTCATGGCTCTCAGAGTACTTTTCTTCCCCTGGGTCAGCCAGGGGACGGGAAAGGCACGCGTATTTTTGAGAGTGGTTCATGCAAAGCATCTTTTTCTTTTTCAAAAGGGGGCTCAACCGATGCCAGTCAAGTGGGGTGTGTGTGGCCCAGTTAGTGGAAACGAGGGAGACTGTGGTTGGAGTCCCCTCGCTGTGTTTCTAAAAGAACCAAGATGAACAAGTCATGGCTCTCAGAGTACTTTTCTTCCCCTGGGTCAGCCAGGGGACGGGAAAGGCACGCGTATTTTTGAGAGTGCTTCATGCAAAGCATCTTTTTCATCTTGAAAATTGGGTCAACTGATGCCAGTCAAGTGGGGTGTGTGTGGCCCATTTAGTGGAAACGAGGGAGACTGTGGTTGGAGTCCCCTCGCTGTGTTTCTAAAAGAACCAAGATGAACAAGTCATGGCTCTCAGAGGACTTTTCTTCCCCTGGGTCAGCCAGGGGACGGGAAAGGCACGCGTATTTTTGAGAGTGCTTCATGCAAAGCATCTTTTTCTTTTTCAAAAGGGGACTCAACCGATGCCAGTCAAGTTGGGTGTGTGTGGCCCAGTTAGAGGAAACGAGGGAGACTGTGGTTGGAGTCCCCTCGCTGTGTTTCTAAAAGAACCAAGATGAACAAGTCATAACTCTCAGAGTACTTTTCTTCCCCTGGGTCAGCCAGGGGACGGGAAAGGCACGCGTATTTTTGAGAGTGCTTCATGCAAAGCATCTTTTTCATCTTGAAAATTGGGTCAACTGATGCCAGTCAAGTGGGGTGTGTGTGGCCCATTTAGTGGAAACGAGGGAGACTGTGGTTGGAGTCCCCTCGCTGTGTCTCTAAAAGAACCAAGATGAACAAGTCATGGCTCTCAGCGGACTTTTCTTCCCCTGGGTCAGCCAGGGGACGGGAAAGGCACGCGTATTTTTGAGAGTGCTTCATGCAAAGCATCTTTTTCTTTTTCAAAAGGGGGCTCAACCGATGCCAGTCAAGTGGGGTGTGTGTGGCCCAGTTAGTGGAAACGAGGGAGACTGTGGTTGGAGTTCCCTCGCTGTGTTTCTAAAAGAACCAAGATGAACAAGTCATGGCTCTCAGAGTACTTTTCTTCCCCTGGGTCAGCCAGGGGACGGGAAAGGCACGCGTATTTTTGAGAGTGCTTCATGCAAAGCATCTTTTTCATCTTGAAAATTGGGTCAACTGATGCCAGTCAAGTGGGGTGTGTGTGGCCCATTTAGTGGAAACGAGGGAGACTGTGGTTGGAGTCCCCTCGCTGTGTTTCTAAAAGAACCAAGATGAACAAGTCATGGCTCTCAGAGTACTTTTCTTCCCCTGGGTCAGCCAGGGGACGGGAAAGGCACGCGTATTTTTGAGAGTGCTTCATGCAAAGCATCTTTTTCTTTTTCAAAAGGGGGCTCCACCGATGCCAGGCAAGTGGGGTGTGTGTGGCCCAGTTAGTGGAAACGAGGGAGACTGTGGTTGGAGTCCCCTCGCTGTGTTTCTAAAAGAACAAAGATGAACAAGTCATGGCTCTCAGAGTACTTTTCTTCCCCTGGGTCAGCCAGGGGACGGGAAAGGCACGCGTATTTTTGAGAGTGGTTCATGCAAAGCATCTTTTTCTTTTTCAAAAGGGGGCTCAACCGATGCCAGTCAAGTGGGGTGTGTGTGGCCCAGTTAGTGGAAACGAGGGAGACTGTGGTTGGAGTCCCCTCGCTGTGTTTCTAAAAGAACCAAGATGAACAAGTCATGGCTCTCAGAGTACTTTTCTTCCCCTTGGTCAGCCAGGGGACGGGAAAGGCACGCGTATTTTTGAGAGTGCTTCATGCAAAGCATCTTTTTCATCTTGAAAATTGGGTCAACTGATGCCAGTCAAGTGGGGTGTGTGTGGCCCATTTAGTGGAAACGAGGGAGACTGTGGTTGGAGTCCCCTCGCTGTGTTTTACATGCTTTTAGAAGGGCATGACATGGCTTGGAGGTTGACTTTCAGCATCTGCAAACTGTTGGCTACCAAAATGCTGCCTTTCCAACACCTGTGGTTATAGACAATGAGGAACATACTGATGAAGATGAGACGCAGATACCCGATTGGGATGACAACTTAAATATTCGGTCAGGGCAAGAAGAGGCTCGGTCTGAGGGGGAGGGGAGTGCAAACACAACAATTGATGATGAAGTTCTAGATCCCACCTACTGTCAACCCACAGTCAGACACTCGAGGAGGTCAACAGAGGCGGTGGAGGAGGATGCAACCGACGACGAAGTTACCTTGCGCCTTCCTGAACACAGTCGGAGCACTGGTAGCACGTCTACAACTGCATCCTCAGCCACCACTCTGCCTCTGAGCATTATTCGGGATGGATCAACAGGTCGCATGGCCTCTAAGCCTTGCCTAGCCTGGTCCTTTTTTGACATAGAAAAAGATCGCCCAAATTATGTGATCTGTAAAATTTGTCATGGTTCTCTTAGTAGAGGTCAAAACCTCAGCAGTTTGACAACTTCTTCCATGAATCGTCACATGAATAAATATCATATGGCCTGGTGGGAAGCTCACCGTGCTGCAATGCGGCCTAGCGGAGCGAACCATCCACCGCCTGCCCCTTCCAGTGCATCCGCGCGCTCGTCATCTTCTAGGACTGTGGGGACAGCTGTCACACCTGTTTTTCCACCCACAACTTCCACCACTGTAACCGCAACAGGCAGTTTGCTTGATAGGTCATCAGTTGGTTTGGAAGGGGAAACAAGTGATTGTGTACAGCTCTCTCAAACATCGATAGCACCAACGTTGGATGAAGGCAACATCATGTCTCCGCCTGAACTTTCCTCACAAACCTGCATTTTTCCAGGGACACCCTACTCAACACCGTCTACACACAGCAGCCAGATCTCTGTCCCTCAGATGTGGTCAAATAAAGGGCCACTTCCTGCGACCCATGACAAAGCTAAGAGGTTGAATCTATCCCTCTGTAAGCTGTTGGCTACCGAAATGCTGCTTTTCCGCCTAGTGGACACACAGGATTTTAGAGACCTTATGTCTGTCGCTGTGCCCCAGTACCAGATGCCCAATCACCACTGCTTCTCCAAGAAAAGCATGCCCGCGCTACACCAGCATGTCGCACACAACATCACCACTTCCTTGAGAAACTCTGTGTGCGACAGGGTGCATTTCAACACAGATACTTGGACCAGTAAGCATAGACAGGGTCATTACATGTCACTGACTGGGCACTGGCAAACTAGGGTGAGAGATGGAGAAGGGTCTGCTGTACAAGTCTTGCGGTCCCCACGAGTTGTTTCAATCCTTTTTCTGTATGTAGAAGTTAATACACTGCTTCTGCCTCTTCAACCTCGTGTGGGTCCTCCACCTTGGCGCAAACCCTGTGTGGTCAGGCCACCCTTCCTTGTAACTGCGCACAAGGACTACCACACACCTCCTTACTATGCTGGCAGCAGAGCTCAATGCCATCAGGCGGTCAAAGTTTTACTTTGAAATGTATGGGAAATGTGAGTCACACCGCTGAGAAGTTGTGGACGGTTAGCTCTGGATACCGAGTTTCATCAATGGTTGTCTCCACTCAACCAGCAGCCAGGGAAGGCCGGGTGCGACAATGATGCAAACATGGGTGCGGCCCTTCGCTGTGACAATGTGACACACATGCCTTGTGTGGTTCACGTGTTGAAACTGGTTGTCCAGCAATTTTTAAAGCACTATCCTGGCCCACATGGCCTTCTGCAGAGAGCACGGTGTAACGCCTTCCTTGATCCACACACTCAGATAGGCTGTTAATGATAGGCTAGAGGGAAGCCACTCACCAAGCAGGACCCCTAGAACCCTGAAACCCTTTAACCCCTATACAGGGATTAGGAATTGCACATGGCCCAAGGTGATTAATACCTGTGGAAGGCTGCAGTTCCAGAGAATAGTAGTCAGGCAGGGTCAAAACATTAATTGAGGAACAGGAACAGAATGGGACGGCCAGGACTTAATCAGAAAACAAGCAGAGGTGAAATGCAAATCGGCCAACAAGGTACATAAACAGCAAGCAGGAAAAGTAGTCAGGTAACAAGCACACAAAATCATAAAACTGAACTGGGGGTAAAATTAACCAGAGGTTCATAGCTATGTCTGGCAGTGGTCTGCAGACAGGATGTGCATAAAAAAGGGTGTGGTGTCTTCCCATTGGTTGTAGCTGAATGATGGTATTTCATCTGTGAGATACCCACCAGCTACATTCAGCCAGAGATTCTGCATCTGTCAAGGTAATGCAGCCCAGTGGGTGAGCATAACCTGCGTCCACCTGCGCCGCTGGCATCGACTCCTCTCCCATCATCAGCACTATGCATGAAAGGAACACGTTGTCACCTGGCGACCGGAGTACAAATTGACGGAGCAGACTCCGTTGGTGACTTAACAGCCGTGTGCGGCAATGATGCAAACCTGGCTGCGGGCCATCATCAGGGCAATGTGACACACGTGCCTTGTATGGCTCACGTGTTGAACCTAATTCTCCAGCAATTTTTAAAACACCATCCCGGCCTACATTGTCTTGTGCAGCGGGCACGCTCGCTATGTGCTCACTTCCATCGTGCGCACACAGCAGCTCAACAACTTTCGTCGCTACAGAAGTCTTTAGGTCTGGTGGTTAAACGCCTGAAATGCGATGTGCCCACACGCAGGAATTTGAATCTGCACATGTTGCAGCGTTTGTGGCAGCACCGCCGAACCCTGCTGCAATACGTTATGACATATAGCCTGGGATAACTTGATCCAGAGGTGGTGCAGATTACGCTGCTGGAGTGGTGTCAGATCAAGGACCTATGCACCCTGCTACACAGTTTTGAAATGTCGACGAAGATGTTTAGCACTGGCAATGTCATTCTCAGCGTAACAATTCTGGTCATCTACATGATGGAGCACACTGTAATTATTATTCGGAGTCAGGTGTTGGGACAAGAGGAAGGGGAGGAAGTACAGGAGGAGTCATATGCGGAAGGGATAACAAGATCTACGAGGTCCAGATGGTCAGCGGCACCTATGCGGCAGTCATGGTGAGGGAGAGGGATTAACAAGGGCGCATAGTATCAGCAAAAAGTGTTGAGGAAGGTGCAGGAGCCCATGAAGAAATGGAGGACGAACTGGCGATGGGCATGGAAGACTCAGCAGATGAGTGAGAGCTTGCTCACATTTCTGTTGTGCGAGGTTGTGGGGAGAGGGCAGAGGAAGGAGGCACGATTCTCACCTCTCTGCCACCAACACACCAAGGACTTGGTCCTCCTGGATGCACAAGACACATGAGCGGCTTCTTGCTGCACTACCTACAACATGACCCTCGGATTGTACGAATTCAAAGTAATCCAGAATACTGGGTTGCCACACTGTTACATCCCCGGTACAAGACAAAATTTGGCAAAATAATTCTTGCCATAGAAATGGACGCACGTATACAGGAGTATCTGCAGAATGTGGTACGCAATCTTAGATCTACTTTTCCACTAAACACCAGTGCTGCACAGAGTGAATCTCAACGCTTTGTCATGGATAGGAGGAAATGGTCTTTTACTTGTCCACACCTGAGGGACCGAGGGCTGTCTGCTGTGCTGAGATGGCATCGAGTACGGTGTCCCTGCAGAGTTGCACTTTTGGTCATATACCAAATGAGTTGAAAAAGGACAGATGCTGGTGGAAAGGGGAACAGGTGTGTTGGAAAGGGGAAAAAAGTTTTGGTCCGTGGATTTGGTGGTTAAGCAACAGTAACATTTGCTGAAGAAACACCATCTGTTACAGTGGGACTGGCAGATTTGGATAAAGTGGTATATACTATGTTACCGCTATATAACGAAAATTAATAAGAAAAGAAAGAGAAAGGTATATATCCCCATCAGCAGTCAGTGTCCACCGTGCTCCCAGTTGGAAAAGGAGAGGTTTGCAACTGGAAGGTTTGGTGGAGGATACAGAGCTGTGTGGCTATGAAACTAATAGTAGCCTGAACCGAGTTAGACGCCATTCGGATCTGGAGACTGTGAGCCCTGTTAGCGTCACAGGGTCCACATGCCCACCCAGCCCAGGAACTCCCTGTTAACAACACAGGGGCCATTGAGTACGCTGACCGTGTGCGTAGGGGCACACCTGTGGACAGCAGGCGCATCAGCAGCAGCAGGCCTGTTAATGCCACTGGGCTGCACAAGCAGGACTGGTAGGACAGGAGCTGGTCTTAACCGTTCTGCGTTACCAACTGTGGTGGTGACCTGCATCGACACCCTATCCTTGCCTACCTCTGGCCTAAAGCCGCAATGGGTTCAACACATGGAGGTGTGCTCTTTTGGAGCATAATAGAAGACTGCGCACCTCCTTGTTGGCTCCAGCCCCTTTTATAACCTGGGTCCGCCCCAAACCAGGGTGAACCACAATGCACCTCCTGGAGACAAAAGCAGAGTGACACGTCATGAGTGGCATAACTAGCGTCCTATTTGGAACCGCAACTTCAATGATGACCTCATGGCTGCCATGACCCAAACACCTCACCAGTCATCGTCTGACCATCAATAATGCGGTGACAAGTCATAGGGGTGGCCCTCTGCAAGCCATTTGGGAGGACACCTGATGCCCTGTGGTCTATATGTGCCCCCCCACATCAGGGGCAGGGCCAAAGAGTTCATTACCGGACCTAGTCTCTGATGCAGTAAGTGCCTGAGCATGCTCAGTAGCATGAAATACAGTATCTGAAAAAAGACTATCAGCTTTAGCATGGTGTCTAGGCACAAAACAGGACTTAGACCCGGCACGTAATGCAAGCACCTGTGCAAAGAGGGTTTTCACACTAAGTGTGGGAGCATGCGCTGTATCCCGAAATGAAGACTTAGCGTCAGGAATAACACAGTCAGGCTGAGCATACTCACTAGGCGAAACACTGTAATTATGCTGCAGCTGGGGTAAATCGGCACACGCATGCGCACTAGCTGCCTCTCCACACTTAGACGTGGAGGGGAAATTGCTCTTGGAGATGCTGTCTATGAACAGAAGGAAAAGCTAAAGGAAGCATGACTTTCTATCCCTCCGAATTATCAAATGCAGCAATGAATTCCATGAGTTTGCTATAACATTAGCGTAGCAAAATGTGCATGAGGGTGTCATGTAGAGGTGCTATAAATAGCTTGTCACCAGTGGGGCACTAATGGAATACAACAGCCAGTTCTATGATGCCACTAAATGGCAGTATTTTTTGTTATCATTATAGCTTATTAAAAACAGAGCAGGAGGGTGTCATGCAGAGGTGCTAGAAATAGCTTGGCACCAGTGGGGCACTAATGGAATACAACAGCCAGTTCTATGATGCCACTAAATGGCAGTATTTTTTGCTATCATTATAGCTTATTAAAAACAGAGCAGGAGGGTGTCATGCAGAGGTGCTGCACATAGATTTGCACTAGTTTGACTACACAAAAGTACAATAGCCACGTTTAGGATGCCACTAGGTACACTGACTGTTTGCTAGTATAATGGCTTAGTTAAAAAAAGTTGGAGTGTGCAATGCAGGCAGACGTGCTGCAAATATCTTTACAATACTGTGAATAGACAAAAGTACAATAGCCACGTTTAGGATGCCACTAGGTACACTGACTGTTTGCTAGTATAATGGCTTAGTTAAAAAAAGTTGGAGTGTGCAATGCAGGCAGACGTGCTGCAAATATCTTTACAATACTGTGAATAGACAAAAGTACAATAGCCACGTTTAGGATGCCACTAGGTACACTGACTGTTTGCTAGTATAATGGCTTAGTTAAAAAAAGTTTGAGTGTGCAATGCAGGCAGACGTGCTGCAAATATCTTTACAATAGTGTGAATAGACAAAAGTACAATAGCCACGTTTAGGATGCCACTAGGTACACTGACTGTTTGCTAGTATAATGGCTTAGTTAAAAAAAGTTTGAGTGTGCAATGCAGGCAGACGTGCTGCAAATATCTTTGCACTAGTTTGACTACACAAAAGTACAATAGCCACGTTTAGGATGCCACTAGGTACACTGACTGTTTGCTAGTATAATGGCTTAGTTAAAAAAAGTTGGAGTGTGCAATGCAGGCAGAGGTGCTGCAAATATCTTTACAATACTGTGAATAGACAAAAGTACAATAGCCACGTTTAGGATGCCACTAGGTACACTGACTGTTTGCTAGTATAATGGCTTAGTTAAAAAAAGTTGGAGTGTGCAATGCAGGCAGACGTGCTGCAAATATCTTTACAATACTGTGAGTAGACAAAAGTACAATAGCCACGTTTAGGATGCCACTAGTTACACTGACTGTTTGCTAGTATAATGGCTTAGTTAAAAAAGTTGGAGTGTGCAATGCAGGCAGACGTGCTGCAAATATCTTTACAATACTGTGAATAGACAAAAGTACAATAGCCACGTTTAGGATGCCACTAGGTACACTGACTGTTTGCTAGTATAATGGCTTAGTTAAAAAAAGTTTGACTGTGCAATGCAGGCAGACGTGCTGCAAATATCTTTACAATACTGTGAATAGACAAAAGTACAATAGCCACGTTTAGGATGCCACTAGGTACACTGACTGTTTGCTAGTATAATGGCTTAGTTAAAAAAAGTTTGAGTGTGCAATGCAGGCAGACGTGCTGCAAATATCTTTACAATACTGTGAATAGACAAAAGTACAATAGCCACGTTTAGGATGCCACTAGGTACACTGACTGTTTGCTAGCATAATGGCTTAGTTAAAAAAAGTTTGAGTGTGCAATGCAGGCAGACGTGCTGCAAATATCTTTACAATAGTGTGAATAGACAAAAGTACAAGAGCCACGTTTAGGATACAACTAGGTACACTGACTGTTTGCTAGTATAATGGCTTAGTTAAAAAAAGTTTGAGTGTGCAATGCAGGCAGACGTGCTGCAAATATCTTTCCACTAGTTTGACTACACAAAAGTACAATAGCCACGTTTAGGATGCCACTAGGTACACTGACTGTTTGCTAGTATAATGGCTTAGTTAAAAAAAGTTGGAGTGTGCAATGCAGGCAGACGTGCTGCAAATATCTTTACAATACTGTGAATAGACAAAAGTACAATAGCCACGTTTAGGATGCCACTAGGTACACTGTGTGTTTGCTAGTATAATGGCTTAGTTATAATGAGTTGGAGTGTGCAATGCAGGCAGACGTGCTCTGCAAATGTCTTTGCACTAGTGGGACTATAGCAAAGTCCAATAGCCACGTTTAGGATGCCACTAGGTACACTGAGTGTTTGCTAGTATAATGGCTTAGTTATAATGAGTTGGAGTGTGCAGAGGACAGGAGGGTACAGTGGCAGGATTGTGGGGCTCTGGGTAGAGGAATGGAAGCCTGCCTTTCTATTCCCTCCTAATGGGGAAATGCAGCGACGAAATCCCTGACCTTGGCTACACAGACGCTGTCTCTGTTTTCAGGACCTGTCACCTATGGCTCTGACCCTGCCGGTTTCAGCCCTTAAAAGGACTGATAGAAAGTGCCATCCCTATGCTGTCTAACGCTGTGTATGGAGCGCATACAGCTGTATCGGCGATAGGACTCAGGAGGACGGAGCTGCGACAGTGATGTCTGACACCAAAGACGCAGAAGAGATAATGGCGTCCTGGAGGAAAATGTCCGATTTTATAATGCAGGGACATGTGACATGGACATCCTATCACACATGCCGTTGCTTCTCTGGATAAAAGTCCACTTAGCTGTGTGTGTGTCTGGGATTGGCTGACATGCTGGCCCGCCCCACTACACGCGCGCGCTTAGGGAAGGAAGACAAGGAAAAAAAAAAAAAAATGGCAATCGCCATTATAGAAACAGCAGTGATCTGAAGGCGCTGTTCACGCACACTATACACTGAAATGTCATAATAGTGTGATTCACAGAGTGACTTACACTATTACAGCGGAAGCCAAGCTAGGAATTAGCTGTTTTTTTGCTGCTAGAACCGTTCTCGAAAGTTTCTAGAACTATCGAGCTTTTGCAAAAAGCTCGAGTTCTAGTTCGATCTAGAACAGGCCCCAAAATCACTCGAGCCTATAACTGGAGAACCTCGAACCACGAACCGCGCTCAACTCTACTAATAACAGTGACTCCCTACAAGAAATTTTCCAATAACACTGTTTCTAGTTAAGGATTTCTATGGCATGTTGAGAATTTTGCTTATTTTTGTTGAAGTCCAAGAGGTCCATTTTTTCTTTCTGTAAGACCCTTCTAAGACATTCCTGGTAAGTTGGGAAGTATAGATATTTGAGCACTACATAGAGCATAGGCGCTGCAACTCTCATTAGTCTGCAATGTAAACATGGAAAGTGAGCTGAATTGTTTTATGGATATTTTAGGGGATTGTTTTAGACTACTTTAAAACATTAAAATAAAGTCTGCATACCCCCCTTGATTTACCACAGCTCTTATTCTGGCACTCACCTACTAGTCTTTGGTGCCTTATTTTATACAGACGGGAGGGGAAAGTGAGGATGCGGGACCAGGCGGATGACTGCTGCCATTTCGCGCGGAAGGTCGTGCACCTGTTTCCCACATCCTTCCCTTTTCCTCCCATCTGGATGAAATATAGGACTGTTTTTACTAAAATGGGGAGTGCCTACCATTTTTTCTTTGTTTTTGACTATACAACTTTGGGTTGAGCACCCCCACATGTCCTCAGTTTCCATTCCAGCATCTCTTTGTATCTGATATAATGGCCACAAGTTTGGGTCTCTAGTACTGAACATCCACTTCATGTTGTATATGTCGCGGGCGGAGGGGTCGGGAACGCCGCTCGCCTTGGGGATCGCTGGCGCTCGGGTCTGGTGCTTCTGCTCCTCGGTGGCTCGAGCACGAGGCCAGAGCCAGGGCTCGAGCAGTGCCTCCTCGCCCACGAGTGAAAAGGGGGGAAGGTTTGGTGGTGGGATGTCGGTTTTGACGCCACCCACGGGTTGTGGTGAAGATGGGCACCACCGCTGCTGGTGACGGGGATCCCGGGAGCGATGGTAGGGAGCAGCTGGGATGTTGTTTTCCCCCTCCGTGGGTAGGGGTTGGTGGTCTTGGGGCTCGGTGGTATGATGGGGAGGCAGGGTTGGTGAGGTGCAGGGTAGCAGGGACAGCACAGAGATGCACAAAGTCTCCGGTAAATCAAACGGTTGGATGGACGGGTCCCGCAGCCGGCTGCTGTGTCTCTCCCCGGACAGGTGAGGCGGCTGTCTTTCCCTGCACCTTTGTGTACTGTCTTGACTACGATGGGTCCCCAACGGTAGTCCGCTCCCCGGTGTATGGATGCCGGAGGAGCCCGTTTTGCCCGCAGGCGCTGGCCCTTGTGTCTCTAGCCTGTGGCGGTGGCTGTATACCCTAACGGTGCGGACGGTTGCCTTCTAACGGGTCTTTGGTTGTTAGGAAACCCCTGGGGTTCCTGTCACACTCGGATTTGACTGTTGACGGTGGCTCCAAGCCTAGTCGTGGTCCGATGGCCCTGCCTGTGTGTGCTAGCTTCACTTCGCTCCCCGGTCGGTACCGGCGGGCCACCAACCGACCCCGGTCCTACGGTTCCGCGTTGATCCACCATCCCTGTAGACGGCCACCACCGTCTGCCAACCTTGTTGTCAGTGCCTGGGCCACAAACCCAGACACTCCACTTCACTCCTCTCACTTCAACCTCCTGGACTAAACTGCTCCTTTTCCCGCCTCCAGGCCTGTGAACTCCTCGGTGGGTGGGGCCAACCGCCTGGCTCCTCCCCACCTGGTATGGACATCAGACCCTGGAGGGAGGCAACAAGGATTTTGTTTCTGACTAATGTTACTGTCCGGGGGTGGGGGTGTGTGTGTGTTTTGTCTGTGGCTACCTGGCTAGTCCAGGGCGCCACATATAGTGTTTGGTTCCTGGTTCTCCCTATATTATGGTGGCCAGTATGTATCACAGAAGTGGTGTAATCCTGGATGTCCATTCTGGGAATTGTAATGCCACGAGACTCATTAGGGTGTTTATATGGATAGCTGGAGAGACAAGGTGGGTCTGCCTATCCACATATCTCTGCTCATGGGTGTGTCTCATGTGTCAAAATGGAGACTGATTGTTTGACACATGGTCAGTGGGTGGAGGCCTCTATGCCTTCAGGAAGGAACCTCATGTAGAGGGGTGTGTATGATGACCAAGGTCAGTGAGTGGAAAGGAAATAGGATTTTAGGATTTTTAAGGATTAAAAAAATCTATATAACATGGAACACCCCTTTAATATGAGCTGCATTAAAAAATGCTTTCATAAACAAAACCAATCAGACCATATTTCCTAGTAAACACCGGCCCCATATCTGTCTCCTAGTTTTTCATTCAGTTTCCTGCTGCTACCAAATAACCTCGGGCAGATGTATTCAGCGTTCTCCACATTAAATCTGCTGATCACACTGCAGATAATTTCTTTTGTTGAATTTGTTATTCGTGAAATTCATAATTGGTAATTCCCCCAAAGCAAATTACACATTTCCATTACAGTAAATTATATCCCAATGCAATTTCCAAGCTTTAAAAATATAATACTATTTAATTATGTTCTATGTAGAACTGTGCAACCACCTACTTGTTTTGCCTATTTTTTTTTTCTCTCTTTTTCTGTTTCCGAAACTTTCCTTTTGGATCATCATCTAACCTGGATTTTACGACTTTTTCAGGCCGCTGGATTGAAGATCATGGTGTTATCCACAATATGATGTTTAATACTGAAACCCTTCAGAAGTTTACTTTCAAAGTAACCCAAAATATGTCAGAATGGTGGGACAATGGAGTGCTTCCACTGTGGATCACGGCACAGAATCAGGTGACATAAAACACTTTATATACTGTATATTCTAAATGTGAATGGGAATCTGTCACTTATAAATTGCATTTCAAACTAAGTATACAAGTATGTAAGGAGCTTGACATTCATACTATAGATTTTAATTCTTTAGTTGGACAGAAAAACGATTTTGTTTTCTATTTACATAAGATCTATTTGGTGCACCGATGGTGTGGCTACGGGCCAAGTGAACCGTTTTGCCTCCAGAATCAACACATGCCTTCCCATAGCTTGACAGTACTTGCCCTACATGGCTGCACTGACTCTGTAGGAATTGAGCTCTTATTGTCATGATTCATGTCTGGTTCAGCCACTGCTAAGCCTTTGCAGGTATTCTATCCTAGAGTTACAGGTCATGGGAGGGGTTAATTCCATTCTGCCTCGTTCTGGAGGACAGGCTGCTATCCTGGCGCTGCTGTTCTGGAACATCGCCAGTAATAGTTCCTGCTTTGCAGCGCGCATGCCTGGCTCCCGTGAGTTAACCTTGATCTGTCCTGCCTCCCTGCTACAGAGAACAAAGCAAGTAATTTCTCGACTCTGCTCTCTCCTTCAAGCCACACATTCAAGCACTCTTCACCTCCTGCTGACTTAAACTCAAAAATATTTCCCAGATTCGTGCATTCCTTAACCGAAAATCTGCAAAAACACTAGTGCAAGCCCTCATTATCTCTCACCTGGACTACTGCAACCTCCAGCTCTGTGGCCTCCTTTCTAATACTCTTGCACCCCTACAATCTATCCTAAGCTATGCTGCCTGACTAATCCATCTGTCTCCATGCTACTCCCTGACTTTTCCTGTCTGTCAATCCCTTCACTGGCTCCCAATTTCCCAACGACTCTAGTCCTAACCATGACATACAAAGCGATCCATAACCTGTCTCCTCCTTACATCTGTGACCAAGTTTAATGATACCTCCACGTAACCTCCAATCCTCACAAAATCACCTTCTCTCCTGCCCCCTTACCTCCTCTTCCCACAATCACATCCAAGATTTCTCCCGTGCATCTCCCATACTCTGGAACTCTCTGCCCCAAGACATCAGACTCTCACCTACCTTTGAAAGCTTCAAAAGAAACCTGAAAATTCACCCTTTCTGAAAAGCTTACAACCTGCATTAACCCACAGTCCATTATAGCAGCACATGACCATCTCTACCCTAATCTACTGTACCCTTACCTATCCCGTGTAGTCTGTGAGCCCTCTCACCTCCTGTACCTGTCTGTGCCCTGTATTGTTCAAGACTATTGTACTTTGTCTCTATTATGTATACCCCTTTCACATGTAAAGCGCCATGGAATAAATGGCGCAATAATAATAATAATAATAACAATAATAATAATAATAATAAAAAATACTAATGATCGATTCTATTTTTGTCTGGTGGAGAACTGAAACCAGCCAATTGTCTTACAGTCACAAAAAGGATAGTGAGAATATTTGGGAATTCATACATTAATATTTATACTCATACTCTCTAAAACATAGCTATAAAACAGCAAATTTTATCAGTATCATGTCATATATGCTCTGATGACCTACATTTCTATTTATTACCTTATTGATGCTGATTGTACATGTCAGCATATACGAGGCACACATACAGTATATCTGAAATATGAATACACTGGAATCTGTCTCAGAGCTCTGTGCTTACATACTGTGTAGAATAGTCTTGCTATAAATAAGGTTCTTAAAGACATAAAATTCTCTATTCATCAGAAGTAACAAATGATCTGGGTTAATATTGAAACATTGAAACATAGAGTCTATACATTTACACAAGTTTATGACTTAAAGGCAATAACATTTCTGAAACCAGCCTAAAATGTTATCAAATGAAAAGTGTCAAACTTGTTGCAAACAATCAACTTAAACAGTTTTTCGTGGCCAGGCCCTCCGACTAAAATGTCACAGTAACACACTGGTTTGCACTTTCATCCCATATACAATGATCTGGATTCACAGAAGAAGCCCCTGGGTTGTATCCACTGAGTAGCTGCTGGCCAGTGGAGCAAATGGATAATAGAATGATTCTCGATCAGTACCAGAGAGATTCAAAGTCGAAGTCTAGGTCAAAGGAATAGCCAGGGTCAAATCGAGAAAGTCAGTCAGAAATATGAGGCAAAAGAGCTGTGAAACAGTCCACTCAGCAGAAAGGAAAACTCTCCTCCCACACCTCCTACACAGGTAATGAGGTTTGGCAGTGAGGCATACATGTCACCATGAAAAGGATGCGAGACTATTCTCTCAAGAGAGGAGACAGATAAAGTACAGGCTGTGCAGTGAGTCCACCATGCAGCAATAATGTCACTGCAGCCTCCTCCACTTTCAACGGTGCCTGTGGAGTCAGAGGGGCAGCACCAGGACTAGTGTAAAAATACTGGTAAATAAATAATATCTCCCTTACTGATATCCTGCTTGATATTATTGAACCTTACCAAATAAGATGATCAAAGTACTCTGACAATCTCTGGGTTGATACGGTGGGCACATGGCTAGATGGCACATAGAGTTTTTGTACTTGCCTGTGTTGGTGTTAGTGGGTGAGGTGTTATTTCCTGATGCCCCAACATGCTACATGAAATAATTGGTCCTAATTGGTCCTAGGCTTGGGTGTGTGGACCTGTGTAGTGTGGACCATAGGTCCGTGCAGGTCACATGTTGCAGATTGCTTCTGCTGACCATGACCGGATGACGACTCATTCAAAAAGACCACCAGTTCAGTTCAAACGATAAAACTTTACTCAACAATTTTTCCTTAACATTACATAGCTAGATAGCATAGATAGCTGACACATTATTTCCAGGACGTTTCCGTTGTACAGAGCATATTCAGTCACACTTTCAGTTCCATCTGGGTTGTTCCTATTTTTACTGGTGGTGGGAGTCCCAGCACAAACCAGCCTTGCAACACACTCCAATTTGTTACAGTCACTTTACCTTTCCACAGTTCTACATGTATTCTCCAGTAGAAGAAGGGGTCTGGGGGTTTGATGATATGGTCAGAGTTGAACTTATAGTTCTCATATAGTTAAAGAAGCTTCACTTGGAAAAGTCAACTCAGTTCTTGCAGTTGTCGGTCTTGACCTTTGAGCTGTAAGCTACTTGAGGCTTTTCTGCTAGAAAACCATTCTCCGGACCCCTCTGGTGGAAGTTCGGCCTCTAGTCTCAACGTAATCCTGAACTCTGTGTCTTGGTCAACACTTCAAGGCCATGCTATCTTGATTTGGATCTCCTTTCTCCTTCTCTTGCCTCAGGTCCCCCATTGTATGCAGCCTTAACAACATCTTCACTAACTTCTAAGAGGAAACTGTCTCTTTCCCTATGAATTAAGATACAATTTATATTTCAACATATAGTCTTGCTGTATATTACATCACAATTCCCATATCACATAATTTATAAAGACGCAGGACACAATTCAATTGGCATCACATTAATGCCATTGGTGTCTTCAGGTAAAGGAATGCACTACAAATATATCAAAAAGACTGAGTCGCACATCCACCAGGTGTGAACAGGTGCTAGCTGAAAAAACAATATACAGTGGTACCTCGCTTAACGAGTAACCCACTTAACGAGAATTTCGCTTAACAAGCAAAGCTTTCTGTAAATTTGTAACCCGCTTTACGAGAAAGATTTGCTGTACAAGCGAAGTCCTCACCTCAGACACTTCCGGTTCCATACATCCACCACACTCTGACCCGCACTTGCAGTCCACATAAACACACACATGTACACACAAACACACACGCATCATGCACACACATACAGTATTATGCTCAGCTTACCTTCCGTTCCACCGCCGGCCTCATGGTTCTTGTAGTTCCCGGGTACATCACGACATCCTCGCGGTGAACTACAAGACCCGGAGGCCCGTGATGGAACAGAAGGTAAGGTGAGCATATAATATAACATAATATGTGTACCTTCCGTTTCATCGCCGGCCTCCTGGGTCCTGTAGTTCGCCGCTGCGCTCCAGTACACACTGTGTATCGGCATCCATAGCAACGAGGGAGGAACTTCCTGTCAGCGCTACTGAAAGGCAGCGCACTGGCCTATCAGAGGCAATCGGCTCTGCCTCTGACGTCAGCGCTCTGGCCGGGAAGTTCCTCCCTCGTCGTTATGGTAACACGATACACAGCCCGGCCCCGTACCAGAGAACAGCAAGTCCCAGGAGACCGGCGATGGAACGGAAGGTAAATTGAGCATATAATATGTGCGTGTATGTGCATGCTTGTGTGTTTGTGTGTGTTTTCACGTGTGTGGAATGACAGAATAGGGGACCAGAATGGGAAATTTAACACGTTGTGGAACAAATCGTTTACATTGCCATTATTTCCTATGGAAAATTTTGCTTTGCCTAACGAGTAACTTGGTTAACAAGCACAGTCCCAGAACGGATTGTTCTCGTTAAGCAAGGTTCCACTGTAACTACAAAAATACATACAGCTGCACTCTAGAATGCTAACATTGAATAAGGGAACTCTAGTATTGCATTACTGCTATAGGGATATTTGAAAAAAAGAGATACTTAGCTTGTAGTGATGAGCGAGTACTAAAAAGCTTGGGTGCTCGAGGCTCGGACCGAGCATCCCAAGATACTCGTGTACTCGGCCCGAGCACCGAGCCCAATGTTATCCTATGGGAGACCCGAGTATTTTTGTGAAATGACCCCCGGCAGCATGTAGAAACCCTAAAAATGGCACAAAAGTCTCAGAAGAGTGCTCAAATGACATGGCAACAGCATGGGGAAGACCCCTTGAAGCATTTATCACTCAAAAGTCACAGCTGTGAACAATTTTGTCCACGTTTTACGCCATTTTTACGGACTCACCAGAAAACCTTCCAAAATGACACCAAAATGAATTTTCATGGCGGAAATGTTAAGGGCACATACCCAATAGTGAGATAGAGCTAATGTATGTTACTTTTTGCGATTAATACATGAAAGATTTTACGTAAAACATTGTGTGGCACTCCGATGTCCCTGAGAAGAGACGTACATAAAGGCCTCTGAGTCTAATGTGCCCATTTTGAGGAAGTGAGTCTTTGTAGTATTTTCCTTTGCCAGGGCAGTCCAAAATTGGGAGGTTCACCAATGCCCCTGCATACAGACGTGCATGAGGGCCTGTAAACCTGAAGTGCCCATTGTAAGGAAGTGGGTCTATTGTAGTATAGCCCTTAGGCAGGGCAGCCAAAAATTGGGAGGCTCCACGTTGTCCCTGCATACAGACGTGCATGAGGGCCTGTAAACCTGAAGTGCCCATTGTAAGGAAGTGGGTCTATTGTAGTATAGCCCTTAGGCAGGGCAGCCAAAAATTGGGAGGCTCCACGTTGTCCCTGGATAGAGACCTGTTAGGTTCTTAGTGCCTCCGTGCTTGCATTTAAAAACCGCACGTGTGTGCCTGTTGGTGGCAGCTTTCCGCTGCACTTGTGTGCGTTTTGCAAAAACTTGGATATAACGCACAAGTCTAGTGAATACACATCAGCACAGCATTGCAAAATGCGCAAGGGCGTTGTCAACGAACAAGGAAGTGGACGTGATGGTGGTGCAGGCAGAGACCGAGGTCGTGTGCAAGCTCTAATTTCGCCACAACAAAGGGCCACATCTAGTCGCTCGCACGTCCTGTCCCAAATTCTTGGGGACCGCAGCAGTACACCGCTCTTGAACCAAGACCAGTGTCAACAGGTTGTTAGTTAGATAGCGGATAATGCTTCCAGTCAGATTGGCACCACCACAAACACTTTGTCTTCCACACGGTCAAGTGTCAGTAGCCGTGATACTGCACCGCACATTTCAGAATCTGATCCTCCTTTCTACCACCAGGTCGAGTACACGTCCACGGACATTACTGATCCCACACTTGGACACTCGGAAGAGCTGTTCGTTCACGTTTCCATTCACACATTCTGGCCTCTCGCCAGCTCATGTTGAAGTGGGTCATGAGGAGATCGTATGTACAGATGCCCAAATATTTGAGCAGCCACGTTCTCACGAAGTTGGCAACGTGTCTCAACAAGGCGTGGACGATGATCAGACACAATTGTCAGGAAGTCAGGAGGAGGAGCAGGGTGCGGAAGAGGAAGACGACGTGGTGGATGATCCAGTAACTGACCCAACCTGGCAGGAGGATATGCAGAGCGAGGACAGCAGTGCACAGGGGGAGGGAGGCGTAGCATCCCAACAGGCAGTAAGAAGCAGGGTTGTGGCCCCAGGCAGACGTCAGGCAACTGTTCCCCGGAACAACACGACACAAGGTGCCTGTACAAATGTTAGGTCTTCCCGAGTCTGGCAGTTTTTTAAGTTGGCTCCAGATGATTCTAAAAAGGCCATTTGCAACACCTGCCGTGCCAGCATCAGCAGGGGTACCAAAACTAGCAGCCTGACCACCACCAGCATGATCAGGCACATGTCAGCCAAGCACCCGACTTTGTGGGATGTACAACAGAGTCGAGGAGCAGTGCTTGCTGATGTCACTGCTACGTCTTCGCTTGGTGTGCATGCGAGCCAATCCCCTGTCCATGCTGCCCGCGAACAAGCCTCCTCCGGCCCTGCACCTGCAGTTGCCGACGCAGAAATAACACCATCATCAAGCACGTCCTTGGCCCAGCGCAGCGTTCAGTTATCCATTCAGCAAACCTTTGAACGCAGGCGCAAATACACTGCCAACGCCCCACATGCCACACTTCTAAATGCTAACATTTCGCGACTGCTTGCGCTGGAAATGTTGCCTTTTAGGCTGGTTGAGACAGAAGCATTCCGCGACCTGATGGTGGCAGCTGTCCCACGTTACTCGGTCCCCAGCCGCCACTATTTCTCCCGGTGTGCCGTCCCCGCATTGCATAACCACGTGTCACAAAACATCACATGTGCCCTGAACAACGCTGTTTCAGCCAAAGTCCACCTAACCACAGACACGTGGACAAGTGCATGTGGACAAGGCCGCTACATCTCGTTGACGTCACACTGGGTTAATATTGTGGAAGCTGGGACCCAGTCTGAGCGAGGGATGGAACACGTCCTTCACACACCAAGTTTTGCAGGCCCTACCTCAGTCAGGGTTTCACCCACACTCTACAGCTCCGGAATGTCATGCTCCTCAGCCTCCTCCTCCTCCTGCGCATCCTCATCCACTTTACCCTCCACACCAGTCCCAAGCTGGAAGTGTCGCGGGCGGAGGAGGGGACGCTGCGCTCTCCCACTGCTCGGGTCCGGCTGCCGCTGCTCTACGGCTGCTGCTGCTCGTTGGCTCGAGCGATGGCCGGATCCCGGGGACTCGAGCGGCGCTCATCGCCCGTGAGTGAAAAGGGGTCGTTTGGGTTTTGGGGATATTGTCCGTGACGCCACCCACGGTTGTGGTGATTGTGTGGACACCACCGCTGCTCTGGACGGGGATCCCGGGAGCCTGTGACAGGGAGCAGCTTTGTTGTTATTTCTCCCCTCCGTGGGTAGGGGGGTTGGTTGTCCCGGGGCCCGGTGATGGGGTAGAGATGGATGACAGGCGGGTTGCGGGGCCTGATGAGGTGCAGGGTGGCAGGGGCAGCGCTGTGCCGCACGGCACGGAGGTACTCACTCAGCCCAATGATGATGACACAGTTCACGGTAAAACAAGTGGCTGGATGGACGGGTCCCTCGGACGGCTGCGGTTGTTCCTCCCTGCAGGTTAGTGATGACTGTCTCTCCCTGCACCTAAGTTCAGTGTTGGTAGTGATGGTTTCCCACCGGTAACCCGCTCCCCGACCTGGATATGGGCCGGAGGAGCCCCTTTTGCCCACAGGCGCTGGCCCTGGGAGACGGTTGCCCTTGGCGGTGGCGGTGTCTCCCCTTCACGGTTGGACGGTTGCCTTCTATCGGGACTTGGCTGTTTGGAAACCCTGAGGTCCCCTTCACTAACGGATTTGGCAAATTCACAGCGACACCAAGCCTTGCCGGGATCCGAAAGGCCCCTGCCAATGGTGCTGGCTTCTCTTTGTATACCGGTCCGGTACGGCCGGGTCACCACCCGTCCACGGTCCTTACGGCAGACTCCAATCGGCCTCCACTGCAGATGGTCACCACATCCTGCCAACCTTGCTGTCCTGTCCGGGCCACACACCCGGACCAACTTCAGGCTCTTTGCTGTCACTTTTCTCCTCTCTACTACTTTCCTCCTTCCATTTCCTTAGCTTAACTCTCACTGCCTGTGTTTTCCCTCCTCCTTGGTGGGTGGAGACCAACCGCCTGGCTCCACCCCCTGGTGTGGACAACAGCCCCTGGGGAAGGCAACAAGGATTTTGTGTTTTGACTATGATATGCCTGCAGGGAGTGTGGGGTGTGTAAGTGTTGTGCTCTGTGGCCCCTGGCTTGTCCAGGGCGACACAGAAGCACTGCAGCACTGCCTCGGCTAAGCGGCAACAGGCTGTGCTGAAGCTAATCTGCATAGGTGACAAACCCCACAATGCAGAAGAGGTGTGGACAGCTCTGAAATAGCAGGCAGATCACTGGCTCACACCTCTGAACCTAAAGCCAGGAAAGGTTGTGTGTGACAATGGCCGGAACCTGGTGGCGGCTTTGAGGCGAGGCCAGCTGACACATGTTCCATGCGTGGCCCATGTGCTCAACCTCGTGGTTCAGCGGTTTCTAAAGTCATACCCAGAGCTGTCTGATCTGCTGGTAAACGTTCGCCGCCTGTCTGCACATTTTCGAAAGTCACCTACTGCTTCAGCCGGCCTTGCCGGCTTTCAGCGCCATTTGCATCTTCCGGCTCACAGACTGGTGTGTGATGTCCCCACGCGTTGGAATTCAACTCTGCACATGTTGGTCAGGATATGTGAGCAGAAGAGGGCAGTTGTTGAGTACCTGCATCACCTAAGCTGTCGGGAAATGGGTCAAACTCCACACATAACACCTGAGGAGTGGAGATGGATGTCCGACCTATGTACCATCCGCCAAAACTTTGAGGACTCCACCAAGATGGTGAGCGGCGATGACGACATTATTAGTGTCACCATACCGCTTCTCTGCCTTCTAAAATGGTATCTGCTCAAAAAACAACCATGATGCATTGCAGGCGGAGCGCGATGAGTTTGAGCAAGAAACAGTAGTGGGTGTGGGTGATAACACACAGCCCAGCCTCGTCTCATCACAACGTGCAGTGGAGGACTATGACGAGGAGGAGGATGAAGACATGGAGCAACTCTCTGGCCAAATTGAGGATATGACATGCAGTCATATCCTCGGTTCAGTGTGGCTGGCCAGAGGACAGGGTAGATGATGAGGAGGAGGAGGAGGAGGAGGACAGCATGTTCAGTCATCGTGTTGGTCAGGATACTGAAGTGATGGCTGTTAAGAGTCTGACACACATGGCTGACTTTATGGTAAGCTGCCTGTCTCGTGACCCTCGCGTTAAGAACATCTTGGCCGACAATCATTACTGGTTGGTAACACTGTTAGACCCACGCTAAAAGGAGAACTTTATGTCTCTTATTCCCGAGGCGGAGAGGTCAGGAAAAATGCAGCAGTTCCAGAAGGCCATAGTCACGGAAGTAGGCAAAGCATTCCCCTCACAAAACGCTAGCGGCATAGGTCAGGAATCAGTGGACAACCAATGCGTACAGCCGAGAGGGGCACAAGTCCAATCCGCCAGAGGTAGGGGAACAGTCTTTAAGATGTGGGACAGTTTTCTCAGCCCCTCACATACCACAGCCCCTGAGGTGCGGGGTAGTGCCACAAGAAATCCTAAGTTTGCCCAGATGCTCAAGGAGTACCTTGCAGATCGAACAACTGTACTCCGACATTCCTCTGTGCCTTACAATTATTGGGTATCCAAGGTGGACACGTGGCATGAATTGGCTCTCTACGCCTTGGAAGTCCTGGCCTGCCCTGCCGCTAGCGTTTTGTCAGAGCGTGTTTTTAGTGCCGCAGGTGGAATCATTACAGATAAACGCACCTTCCTGTCAACTGTAAATGCTGACAGGCTGACTCTGATCAAGATGAACAAGAGTTGGATTGGGCCAGACTTCACCACACCACCAGCAAATGAGAGCGGAATTTAAAGTTTGTAACGGGAATTTGCCATGTACCTCCACTCACCCATGGTAACACACTTCTGGACTTTGGCTAATTGCTGGACTGCTCCTCCTTCTCCTCATGCGCCATCATGATGACCGTTACAATAGTTAGGCCGTTGTTTCAGGTATACCCCCAGTGGTAAATTTTTTCGCCCATTCTTTCAGAATGGGCATTACAACGACAGGTGACCCGCTCCTTTGCAATGGGAACAATGTTTTGAGGCCCTCATGCACATCTCTATCCAGGGACAATATGGAGCCGTACGCTGCCACCGACAGGCACACACGTGCGGTTTTTAAATGCAAGCACGGACGCAATAAGAACCTAACAGGTTTTTAGGAGCGACAATAACTGAGAAGTCTGACACTATCAGCCACTGCTGACTGACGTGTATTATACACTACACTTGTGCGTTATATAATAGTTTGGTAAAAACGAACACAAGTGCACCTGTACGCTGCCACCGACAGGCACACACGTGCGGTTTTTAAATGCAAGCACGGACGCAATAAGAACCTAACAGGTTTTTAGGAGCGACAATTACTGAGAAGTCTGACACTATCAGCCACTGCTGACTGACGTGTATTATACACTACACTTGTGCATTATATAATAGTTTGTGAAAAATGCACACAAGTGCACCTGTACGCTGCCACCGACAGGCACACACGTGCAGTTTTTAAATGCAAGCACGGACGCAATAAGAACCTAACAGGTTTTTAGGAGCGACAATTACTGAGAAGTTTGACACTATCAGACACTGCTGACTGACGTGTATTATACACTACACTTGTGCGTTATATAATAGTTTGTGAAAAATGCACACAAGTGCACCTGTACGCTGCCACCGACAGGCACACACGTGCGGTTTTTAAATGCAAGCACGGACGCAATAAGAACCTAACAGGTTTTTAGGAGCGACAATTACTGAGAAGTCTGACACTATCAGCCACTGCTGACTGACGTGTATTATACACTACACTTGTGCGTTATATAATAGTTTGGTAAAAACGCACACAAGTGCACCTGTACGCTGCCACCGACAGGCACACACGTGCGGTTTTTAAATGCAAGCACGGACGCAATAAGAACCTAACAGGTTTTTAGGAGCGACAATTACTGAGAAGTCTGACACTAGCAGACACTGCCGACTGACGTGTATTATACACTACACTTGTGCGTTATATAATAGTTTGTGAAAAATTCACACAAGTGCACCTGTACGCTGCCACCGACAGGCACACACGTGCGGTTTTTAAATGCAAGCACGGACGCAATAAGAACCTAACAGGTTTTTAGGAGCGACAATTACTGAGAAGTCTGACACTATCAGCCACTGCTGTCTGGCGTGTATTATACACTACACTTGTGCGTTATATAATAGTTTGGTAAAAACGCACACAAGTGCACCTGTACGCTGCCACCGACAGGCACACACGTGCGGTTTTTAAATGCAAGCACGGACGCACTAAGAACCTAACAGGTTTTTAGGAGCGACAATTACTGAGAAGTCTGACACTATCTGGACTGTTTTAGACTGTGTACACCAGCCCCAGATATGATGAAGGCTGGTATACGGTCACCACTAGGAATGGCTATATACCCTGCCTGCCTGCCTGTATACTGCTACAATAGTCCTGACAAGGACTCTTCTGGTCACTAGCCTGTATTCCGACCTGGCTATACCCTGCCTGTATACAGCAACAATAGTCCTGAGAAGGACTCTGCTACTGTACTCCGACCTGGCTATACCCTGCCTGCCTGTATACAACTAGAATAGTCCTGAGAAGGACTTTTGGTCACACTGTTTGCAGCCCTGCTACGGAAATAGCTATAAAGGGCCGCAAACCTTTCCCTGAAGCAGCGACACTCTCCCTGCACTGACTGTCTGGATGGCTGTGAGCAGAGCACAGCGCGCCCGCCGGTATAAAGGCTCGGTCACACTGTGCGGGCCGGCCAATCACTGCAATTCCACAACTAACAGGGCTGTGGCATTGCAGTGGTCTGCCAGCCAATCCCTGCATGAGGGCTGGCTCTCAAAAGAGCGCCAACATGCAGGGATGAAGACCACGAGTACAGCACGAGTATCGCGAGATTACTCGGTCCCCGCCGAGTAGCCCAAGTACAGTGATACTCGTGCGAGTACCGAGTAGTAACAAGCATGCTCGCTCATCACTATTAGCTTGTATTGACCAATGCATGTGAGCCCAATGACCAACAACAAGGTGATCTCTTGTATACTGGGACCCTAACTTGAAATGCCTCTATCTGGGCTAAAATTCAATGTTAGCATTCTAGAGGGCTGCTTTATGTATTTTTGTAGTTGTATTGTGTTTTTCAGCTAGCACCTGTTCACTCTTGTTGGATGTGTGGGTCAGTCTTTTTGATATATTTGTATGTTGTAATATTTTGTAATATTTATTATTATTATTATTATTATTATTATTATTGGTGTGTTTCTTTCTGACTGAGCACTTCGCCCTATAACCAGGCTGTGTACAGCTTACTTTATAGCTGGATCCTTTCTGCCCAGACATGTAGCTATCATGCTTTTTCTTTTTCTTGCCATAGGTGCTGGCACACTCATCCTCCCAGCCACCCAGCAGTAGCTTCTGTGCCTCCGGTCCTTGCCGCCGACTCCCAGGGCCTGGGCACACCATTCAGGTCTCATGGCAGCACTCTTACTGAGCATTACACTTACCCTACAGTCTAATAACCACATATAGTACTGCTCTGCAATTTACATTACACAACAAAATCTTTACATTACATCAAAATTCACATATCACATTATTTATAATGACACAGGATACGGTCCGGATTCTGGTACCCATATAAGTCTATGGAAACCAATAAGGGGATTACGAATGGTTATGGAAGAGATAGGGGGATAGGAGCAAGCGTGGTGTACTCACCCATGCTCCATGTCATAGCGGGAGCTGCTTCCATGATATCATGCATATGAAATGAGCGGCACAGGGAGGCAGCAGGAGCAGCGTACAGCCGGGCCGTAGCCTGGGTAACTATGAAGCTCTTGCTTCATTCTTATTTTCTTTATTCTTCCTTTATTTTTTTATTTTCTCAAGTGCCAGATCCGGATCAAACACCCGGAATCCCAGGCCCGGCATCGGGCAACTTTGAAATACTTAAGGCTGAAGGAAGAGTTCTTGACTTTATCCAATTTTTTTGTCATTTTAGGGCTTCAAAGCTGGCTCTTTTCACTACCCAGGAGGAAATGCTAACTACAGTGGTAAAACAGTTAATATAGCACTGGCAGAAACACCTGACCACCCAGACGGTGACGAGAATGAGTGGAGAGAGAACATAGATATTGTCATGAAATGGTTCAATGATGATGGTTTGGACTTTGTTACCCTCTACTATGGAGAACCTGATAAAAGCGGACACATATTTGGCCCAGAAACTGAACAGAGAAAAACAATTATTAAACAAATAGATAGAACTATTGGATATCTGTTAGAAGCAATTGAAAAAAACAAGCTTAAAGATAAATTGAACGTGATTATTACATCCGACCATGGCATGACCACCGTGAAAAAAGAGCCTGCTGTAAAGGAAATTCAGCTGTCAAATTACATTTCCTTCCAAGACTTGGTTAAGTTTGATATTCTAGACTATGGTGGCTTTGGAATGATTGTTCCAAAAGAAGGAAAGGAAGAAGAACTTTATCAGAAACTTATAACTGCACACAATAATTTGAAGGTATATAAGAAGAAGGAATTTCCTGACCGTCTTCATTATTCAAAACATGAGAGGATTTTGCCCATTTTGCTTTATGGAGATCTGGGCTACAGTGTAAACGGAGTAAGTATGTTCAACTAAATACATTTTTGCCTATGGTGTTTTGATGGTTGTATACTTGATTTTAAACACGTTAAAATACAAGTAGATCAAATACAGTATAGTAGACAGATGCAATTTATGGTCATGTAATGGATGTAAGGAAAAGTGACCATACATACAAGAGGGAAGTCGACTAGACTTGATATTGTGGGGAATAAGATGGGACTGTTTAATTTCAACATTTTGGTCTAAAAGAAAGCTAAGTGCTAGGGAAAATAATAAAATTGCATTTACTCAACTTCCACAAGTCCAGCGATGCCTCTTCTCTGCTGCCAATGGCCTTTGTTCACAAGCTTCATTTCTTATGTTACAACTACAGCGCACATGACTGATGTAGCTAATCACTGGGCTCAGCAGCTTGTGCCATTACATCACCACTGAGCCCCTTTATGAGAGCCATAAATATTCAACTATTTAGACAGCACAAGCCACTGAGTCAATTGATTGGCTGCAGAAAGCATTTGAACTATACAAGTGTACCTGTGTACCTGTCAGCAAAAGGGAGGCATTGCGGACCTGCAGAGAGTACCTGATTTTCTTGTTTTCCTCTAGAATGTCAATACACATTAAAAAATACCTTTAAGTTAACTGAATGTGATATGCCTAGAAAAACAGTTTTACTGGTTTACCTCGGCAAAATTTTCCAATATCAAATACTATTTTAATAATTGCAATGTATATGCTATAATTGGATATCTCGGATCCAATTTTTTTTCTTGCACATCCATAGATGAATCTCATCCAAAACATGGAAGAGACTAATGCATATTTCAAATAATTTACGAAGACATTCATTCTATGTGAAGGAACTGTCACCAGAATTGCCCGATTGAATAACATTGGTGTGCGTGCTGTCCGTGTGAGGGCAGTTTTTTCACAAACAGCTGAATATACAGACAATATTAGGGGCCAGTGAAGAGGTAATTGGCCACTGGGATTGTGTGACATAACAATATCCTGAGAGCCCCAGGGCTTTTGCACATAACATTTTTTACAGGATGCAGCCAGGCCCCTTAATGTAGGCCTTGTATACTGGAGTCTCCGTCCCTGTATGGTGCACTTAGATAGTACTGGGCAGCACACCTAGTCGAATATTATGGGCGTGACTAATAGGCTGCTAAACATTTACTGTGCAACTACATAGGTGAACGGCACCCTATACAAACATTTGTGTGCAATTTTATCATCCAGCAATCGCCCCCTCCATTGATTGGAAGTGTGTGAGTGATTTGGTTCTTTTGCACCTGTGATGCCTCCGCCTCTTTGGGGGTCTTGCTGCATCTTGCTAGTGCATTAGTTCCTTGGCCTGGGCAGGTTATAACTGCAACCCTCTATTTGCTTTAAGTAATGCTTAGTTTTTGGAGGAGATTTTTATCCCTCTTTTTTTTGCTTTTTTATTTATATATCAGTGTAGGGACCCACAAGCATGAGGATCCGTGACGTGGGTTGTGGGCAACCATATTCTGGACAAAATACCATCTAATACGTCATATATATTTTATATATATTTTTTAGCACATACCATTTTATACAGGATGCAGCCAGACCCCTTAATGTAGGCCTTGTATACTGCAGTCCCCATCCCTGTATGGTGCACTTAGATAGTACTGGGCAGCCAGCCTAGTCGAATAGTATGGCCGTAACTAATAGGCTGCTAGCCAGATACTGTGCACCTACATGTGTGAATGGCCCCCTATAAAAGCCATTTGTGTGCAATTTTATCATCCAGCAATCGCCTCCTCAATGATTGGAAGTGTGTGACTGATTTGCTTCTTTTGCACTTGTGATGCCTCCACCTTATTGGGGGTCTTGCTGCATCCTGCTAGTGCATTAGTTCCTTGGCCTGGGCAGGTTAAAACTGCTACACTCTATTTGCTGTAAGTAATGACATAACAATGTATATGGTAGGTATTCAAATTGCCTCTTCAGGGAGGAAGGGGACAACTCTAGTGCCACCTATTAGAAGTAGTAATCCTAAAAGTCAAAAGTGACCCTATAATGAGTCTTTTTATATGACCTAGGATTTATGCCAGATCAGAACCTCAATTTGAAGACACAGTGTTTCGGGATGATTGTCCCTCATCAGTGCAAAGTATGAGTTCTGATCTGACTGTATGAGAAGCTATAGTGGGGTCTAAGGGGAAAATGTTTCTCCTTGTGGAGACTGTGTCTAACGTAGCAATATGTCTGCTGCGTTACAAACGATGAACAATATTTTGAAACTAAACGACGTGCCAATGATCAACGATTTTCACCCTATTTGCGATCGTTCGGAGTTGCACGTAGGTGTCACACTCAACGACGTCGCTAATGATGACGGAAGTGCGTCATGAAAACCGTGACCCCGACGACATATAGTCAGATAAATCGTAGCGTGTAAAGCGGCCTTTATAGCTGCAATGCTCCTCTAGGAAATATTCAAATTGTAGGTAGTATTCTTTTACAAGGGGGAAACATATTGATTGAGAAGGGGTTGTCTGAGTAGTGGACAACCCCTTTTTTTGGTCTGTGTGGGACAGACCATACATTTAACCAAATTAGAGTAATAAATCTAGAAAATAAAGTAAAAATAACCCCCCCAACAACCATTGCAATAAATCATAGCCTAAAATAAACTTGTATTACATTAAATTTTGACAGTGATAAACGCTAATAAAATTATTTTTTTCAACTTTTTTCAAACATAAAGCTGAAAAATTTTAACCATAGAAAAAATGTAAAAAAATTATAAAACAGATAGAAATATTAATAATAATAATAATAATAATAATAACAATAACAAAATAATCCTGCATTAGTAATTAAAAAAAGGTGTTAAAATCACAAGGATAGCCCAACATATAGAAAAAGGTACAGTTGTTATACAAACACTGAAGAGTCAATATATTCGGCACAATGGGGATAATTTTTCCCTTATTATCATAGTCACTTTAATGGCTCCACATAGCAAGATCACTTTGATTAAAAAAGGATGATAAAATTGTATCTTAGCCTTAGTTGCATAATTTTGCAATTAGTCTAAAGGAAGTACAAATGTGTCTATTATACATTAACAATTCATGAACTTGCAAAAAAAAAACTCAGTCTACAGCAAACAGATGGGGGAATTAATAAAATGCCACAGAACAGACAAAGACTGCTTATTGTCAGCGGAAGACAAGTTATTCAGGAACATAAACTTATTCTATTAGACGTGAGATGTACAGTTCTACTTCAGCAGTCAGCACAACTCTTCTGATATTGTAGAAAGCAAATTAACTCACTAAAGACTTCCATTACAATCCACTGCTATTTGGTAAATGGGACAATTATTTTTCTACATCATATAATAACATTTTATTATCTCTTCTATCCTAATTTGAAACCAATCGCATTCAGAAAAAGAGGAATCATAGCTTAATTGTAAGTAACTTAAAACTACATGAATATACAGTATATGTTAATCCCAAAAAGTGAAAGCGTAGAATTAACCCGGTTTATAAGAAAGTAAACTTATATACCAAGATTCTTTACAAACTTATAAATCAGACTTCGATTTTGGAAATTGTACATTATCTCTTGGCACCAAGTTTCTGGTTTTGGAGAAATTTGGATGAAAATTGGTTTTCTTTTCTATACAGCATATCAACTTTTCAGCGAGCGTGTCACCATTTTTTCATTCCAATAAGGAAACAAGCCAGGGCTTCAGGTTGCTTTACCCCTTTACGCTCTGACAGTTTTTGTGCTTTCACTTTTTCCTCCCCTTCTTCCAAGAGCGATAACCTTTTTATTTTTCCATTAATATAGCCATATGAGGGCTTATTGTTTGTAGGAGTTGTACTTTTGAATGACACCATTAATCTTGCCATATAATGTAATTGAAAACCAAAAAAAAAATCCAAGTGCAGTGAAATTGCAAAAAAGTGCAATGTTTTGGGGGCTTTTTACTTACCATGTTCTTACCATTACCAAAATAGAAGCATAAATGGACGTCATAGCAGGGCAACAACTACAATATATATGAAACCAGAGAAAAAAAAAGTCTTAAAATTTGCCCATATATCTTCACATCTCCAGGTCAACAATGACACAAACAGCACCAACATTTATAACAATAAATTTTATTGAGTATCAAAAAAGAGGGTGCAGGGAAATGGAAAAGGTGCAGAATACAAAAGTACACAGGACATACGAATTAGGCTGGTGAAAAAATTCCACACACCTACCCAGCCATTAAAACCTTTCAAAGCTCAAGTATATTGCTGCCAAAAATATAATTATATGTAAAAATATTATATTTAATTATATATAAAAATATTATATTTAATTATATATAAAAATTTATATTAATAAAAATATAAATAATAGCACCACAGACAGAGGAAAATTCTCCCATACGGTCTCACTATAGGATTCCAAAAAGGCATATTATTTAATTAACTTCCTAGGGACTTGACTAGAGGAAAGTCCAATGTTGTGGTATATAAAAAATAAAAAGTGCAGCATATACATGAAAAGAGCTTACCTAGTGGTTACCAGGATGCAGGGGTAGGTGTGGGAAGGAGTCCCAACACGTGTTTCGCGTGTTACCGCTTCCTCGGGGTACCCAGATACCAAAGATGTATAGTTTTTTTTATTTAAGTTTTGAAAAAAATTCAGAAGTTTGCAAAAAAGAAAAAATTTGCTTTTGGCATCACTTTCCGAGACCCGTAACAGTTAATTTTTTTGAATCTGAGACTAAGTGATAGGTTATTTTTGCGCCCTGAGCTGACATTTTTGCTGATACCATTTTTGGGTAGATCCGATGTTTTAATTGTCTTTTACGGTATTTTATTGCATTGTTGCAGTGACCAAAAATCTATAATTCTGGCTTTTTTTTTACATTTTTTTTTACGCTATTTATTAATTTATTTTATATTTTAATATATTAGACATTTCTGAATGCAGCAATACCAAATATAGGGTTTTTTTGTTTTATTTTCAATAGGGCATAAGGAGGGTGAGTTGTAAAAAAAAAAAAAAAAAAAATAATAAATAAAAAAAAAAAAAAATAAAAAATATTTGAAATATTTTATTGTATTTGCTAGTCCCCTAAGGGGAATGAATCTGCACTATTGCTTGTGCTCTACAGAGCAGGGCATCAGCATCAGCACTGCTCTGTATACAGTGAGGGAAATAGGTATTTGATACCTTGACAATTTTGCATGTATTCCTGTAATTTTTGTCGTAGAAATGACCAAAATTGTCAAAACAACAGGGGTTAAAAAGTTAATAGATGTAGAATATAGTAAAACCAAGCATGATAATCACAATTGCGGAAAATAAATCCAGCCAGGCTAAATGCAGTACATGCAACACCAAAAAAGAAAAGCTAAAGCAAATAGCTGGAATAAAATGTAAATTAAATTAAAAGGCTAAGGTACAGGAATAGTGAATAAAGGTCAACAGAACACAGCATGAGAAGAGATTAAGATTGCAACTGTACATAGGCTTAAAGTAGCCCCATGCCTCTAACACCAAAGGGTAGGCTAAGTTAATTACACATGTCAATCATATACCCCTGATGCTATAGAGACATAGGATAGAGCTAAAGTGCAGTAATAAAGTAATTTAATGCTAACAATAAGGTGTCAATGATTGAAACAATAAAGAGTTCAACATACTAAGTGGCATCTCTTCCTGCCGTGCTGGCGGCAAGTTCTCTACGCACGTTTCGGTTACAGTGCCTTAGTCAGGGCTATTATCGTAGGTACACTTCAACTGTGACAGACAGGATAAAAAAATCCAGAAAATCACATTGTATAATTTTTAAATAATGAATTTGTATTTTATTGCATGAAATAAGTATTTGCTATAATAGAAAAACAGAACTTGTTATTTGGTACAGAAACCTTTGTTTGCAATTTCAGAAGTCCGATGTTTCCTGTAGTTCTTAACCAAGTTTGCACACACTGCAGCAGGGATTTTGGCCAACCCCTC